>NC_086317.1:357391978-357753645 GCF_036172605.1 Pelobates fuscus
AATCCATATCTGCCAAGTGACCCTATGTAGGGGGAACAGTCCCTATTCTGCTCTGTGTCAGTGTGTATCATGGTCTCTGTGGACGGTGAACAGTCTCTATTCTGCTCTGTGTCAGTGTGTATCAGGGCAGGGCTTTGAGGACAGGTGTCAATGTTAGGTGATTTCTGCCCTTTATGGATTAAAAGCAGACTCTGCATCAACTGTGCAATTTTCCATGGGAGTTTTGCCATGGATGCCCCTCCGGCATGCCACAGTCCAGGTGTTAGTCCCCTTGAAACAACTTTTCCATCACTTTTGTGGCCAGAAAGAGTCCCTGTTGGTTTTAAAATTCGCCTGCCCATTGAAGTCAATGGCGGTTCGCGCGGTTCGCCGGTTCGCGAACATTTGCGGAAGTTCGCGTTCGCCATTCGCGAACCGAAAATTTCGGGTTCGCGACAACACTAGTTATGAAGCAATGCAGGCCTGGATTCAAATAAATAGAATTCAAGCACTGTGTACATTCTATGACCATGGTTTTTTTGTCTTTCTTAAAATCTGAAGAGATTTATGTTTTATAGAATAATTACTATTGTTAATGTTGCTTATATTTTCTGTTACAAAAACATGCACATTTAATAATTATTCCACAATTTCTCTTATCAAAAGTGTCCAGAAATATTTACATCTGATAATTGTAATAAACACAGTTGCTTTCCACTTAAAAACCCTTACACTTTTGTCAATTTACTTCCCTTTTCATGTTTCCTATGATTATTTTGTGGGCTTTATTTTCACAGGAATGAAACCAAAGTGCATTCTGTGCATTCAGAATTGTTTTATTCATTATGATTTGCGCACATTTAACGGCCACAAATCATTCTCCGGGTTTCCATTGTGATTTAGAAAGATTCAGATTGAAGAACACATGAACATTTAGTCTGCACTGCTTTTTCAAACTTCCTGTTCGTGTAATTATTTCATTTCTCCTTCTGATGTCTGTATAGGTTGCAGGAAACCAGTTTAACTTCCTGCAGGGTAATACAATGAATAATACAATGAATGGGTAATACAATGAATAAAAGAAAAACAAAGTGTACTTTTCCCCACAACAAAAACTGAAATAATTGTCTTCTACAATTATTACTGTGTCTGGGCTGATCTTATCACGCTAGTAAAAATAGCATGGGAAGAAATTTCTCAAGTATGTAAAAATATAGTAAATTTCAATGTGCTTAGTAGTCTCCAGAAGAAACAGTAAGTATTCTAGAATATATCCAGCATGCAACCATTGTGGTGGAATCTCGGTAAAAATAAATTTAGTAGGCCGAGATTACCACGTGGCATGTGTACGTGCATATGCTGACGTATCGATCAGTTGGTTGCACGAGGCAAGATACGATCAGTAGTGTACGGAGCATGTGCAAGAATACAGGATGTAGTATTCCCCTCCTCCATTGTGCTGGACAGGCCATGCGGTCAAGCAGGAAGTTAATTCTTATTTGTATTGATTGGTCAAGAGAATGTGCGGGTGGAGCTTAATATGGGAGGAGTTATGTGCCTATATAAGGAGCCTGCACTATTGTCCGGGGCTCAGAACTTGCTGTATTTTGGTGACATTAGTCCCTCTGAGTCCCGATCGGTGATCCAATAAAGAATCTCTTCCTTCCTGAAGAAACCTGTGTCCATCTCTCTGTGCTTGGCTTCCGTCAGTTTCTCCGGTATCATTTGGTGCATTGGCCGGGAAGCTCATCGTTCAACGGTAGCTGAGAGGCAGAGGCGTGAGACGGTCTATCTTTGCCCACGTCCTCTACGGCTACACCCCTGAACTTCTGCGTGGACCTCCCTTCGTCTCGGCGCCACTGGTCTGTTGTCCAGGAGATCATCGGCCTCTACGTAAGAAGTGCTGGGGTGTCCCCATCGATGAGTGTGAACTCAGGTTCAGGAACGAGGAGGTAAGACAACTGCTGTTTTAGACGGCAGACCCACTAGGGGTATACCGATTGTGCGGTAGGCCCATAAGGGGTTTGAATTGTGTATGGAATCTGCCCCCTCTGTCGGAGGGAAGGAGCGAAGGCGCACCGCTCAATCGAACGCTCTTTAGTAAGACCGTTTGATTTGGTTAGTCAGGCGGGGTTCTGGTGTAAATAGCCCTAGCCGGACACCGGTGTCTTGTCTAGACTAGCGTTCTAGGGTGTATATTACGTTCGCTAGGTCGGAGGGACCGGGAGACTAAGCGGCGCCTGTGTAAATTCGGTTCGCTAGCTCTCAACCTATCTTGGCTAAGTGGAAGGCGTGTAAATTTGGAACCCACTAGATTTTTGATAGTAATCGACTAAGAGGCGTCTGTGTAAATTCGGTCCTCTAGCTCGCTATATGTGGTGCTTGGGCAGTGTGGCTAACCAAAACGGATGTAGATAGTTTTAGGTAGTCCATTCAAGGTACTGGCCAATAGTTTAGTTGGGAATTGTAAATGTGTTAAAGATTGTTAGTAAAGTGTATATCTTGTTAGATAGCGCGAGCTCAGCCGTCTAGCGAGAGTGTTAATAGTGTGTTGCTGTATCATAGTGCACGGTACCATAACCCTGTATATTTACTGACACTGTATATAAGTACTAATCACTGTCGTCCATTGCATGTTTAACACCATAACCACTAATAATTGTATTGTGACCTTAAATTGTGCTTTGACCTATGCTAACCGTACTGTAACCACTATTTGTAAAAGACGATGTTACTGGGGTGTGTTATAGACGGGTAATTCATATATAGAGAATTATAGTGTGGGTGACTGTATAGTTCCGCCAAAGGGCATAAATATTGATTATCTAGTGACTGGTGTAACAGCTGTGTGTGTACGGGAATTCCCTGAGTGTTTATTGTGTTATTGTGTACGTTTCACTTGGTAACCGTACCACGTGGTGCTGTTGCCAGAGGAAACGGGTGTGACTGTTGAATAGTACGCGTGCATAGTATTCGTTGTCAACGACGTTCCATTGATAAGTATGGGCGCGACGGAGTCAACGATTCCGGATCCCTTAGGTTGTATGGTAAAGAATTTTAAAAAGGGATTCAAAACATGTGATTTTGGGGTTAAAATGTCTCCTGTACGTTTGGTCACTTTGTGCACTAGGGAGTGGCCTACTTTGGTTGCGGCATGGCCGCCACGTGGTAGTTTGGATCCAACCCTGATACAGCGTGTACACGTGGCTGTGTCAGGTAGGCCTGAACTTTACGGACAGTTTCCATATATTGATTGTTGGAGACAGGCCGTAAACGACTCGCCAAAATGGATTCAGATATGCCACGAGGAGCAATGTCGCCTCATGGTGGCCAGGACTTGTTTGTCCACTAGGACTGTGGTTAGGCCCATTTTGGACACGCCCCCTGAGTCCGAGATCCCTTTGCCGCCCCCTTACTTCCCTTTAAGAGGAAATGACGCGAATGCAGGAAGTTCTATACCCCTCCCCACATTGCCCTCATCCACTTCCGCTTCCTCCTCCAGTACAGAATCCACCCCCCCTCGTATTAAACCTCCCCTTCCGGAACCAGAACCAACCCCCGATAGATCTAAATATCCTGATTTGGCGCCACTTCAAACTTCCGGTCAAGCTTCTTCTAGCTCGGCTGGGAGTATTCTATTTACTAACTTTTCCCAAAATCAAGCTCCCACATCCTCATGCCCTATTTCTCCCCGACTGGAACCCATAACTGACGCCCCTCCACGTAGCCCCATACTAACCCGACAACTGACCGGTACCCAACAATTAAAACATTATCAGATGCCTCTTCGTCTGAATCCCGGGTCAGCCTATATCGATGCCGCAGGTCAAATGGCACATGCTGACCCAGTCTTCGTATATGTCCCGTTCACGACTACCGATCTCTTGAATTGGAAGACCCACAATTCCTCGTACACTGAGAAACCACAAGCTATGACCGATCTGTTCACCTCGATAGTTCAGACACATAATCCGACATGGGCTGATTGCCAGCAGTTATTAATGACTTTGTTTAATAATGAGGAAAGGACAAGGATTAATCAAGCGGCCATTAAAGCGCTAGAGGATAGAGCGGGGCCCAGATAGAGGCGATAGTAGATGGAATAGGGAGCCTTTGAGTAGGAATCAGTGCGCGTATTGCAAGGAAGAAGGGCATTGGAGAAACGAGTGTCCGCAAAGAGAGCAGTACGAGAGAGACCAACCCAGGGCAGGTTACGGAAACTTTAGAGGCAGAGCGAGAGGTAGAGGAGGCCCCGGAGGGAGTAATGGTAATAGAGGGAGTAATGGGAACAGAGGAAGTGTAAGGGAAGATAGGTACTACCCAGCAGCGCAAAGGTCCCGCGATAGAGAAGGTAGGGACTTTGTAGGATTGGCTGACACGGTCATGGAGGACTATTGATACCGACCGGGCTCCATCCCCCTTGGTCGAGCGGAGCCTATGGTCGACGTATCAATAGGGGGAAAAAGGAGTGCGTTCATGATCGACACTGGTGCTGAACATTCGGTGGTGACTGACCTAGTTGCTCCTCCATCTGGAAGAACTATTACTGTAATAGGAGCAACTGGAAGAAGTGCTGCAAAACCGGTTCTTAAAAGTCGACTCTGTACATTGGGAGGCCACGTAGTAAAACATCAATTCCTTTATATGCCTGAATGTCCAGTCCAATTGCTGGGACGTGATATGCTATCTAAGTTACAAGCGCAGATTACGTTCCTACCAAATGGAACAACATCCTTAAAGTTTAATGGACCTTCAGGTATTATGACATTATCCGTACCAAAGGAAGAAGAGTGGCGACTTTATACAGCGTGGACTATCCAAAACCCTAGGAGTGATGAGTCCTTATTCAACATACCAGGAGTTTGGGCAGAGAACAACCCACCAGGACTGGCCCGCAATATTCCACCTATTAAAATCGAACTAAAACTTGGGGTTTATCCAGTGAGCCTAAGACAATATCACATCCCGCAGAAGGCTAAGAAGAACATCCAATCTTATCTGGATAAGTTCATACGGTATGGTATCCTAAAATTCTGTACTTCCCCCTGGAACACCCCATTGCTGCCTGTTCAAAAGCCCGGTACAGATGAGTATCGACCTGTGCAGGACTTGAGAGCAGTCAATGATGCGGTTGTTAGTATACATCCAGTTGTGCCCAATCCATATAACCTGCTTGCTTTAATTCCGGGCGGGGCTACCTATTTTACAGTCTTAGACCTCAAAGATGCCTTCTTTTGCCTCCGAATTGCTGCAGAAAGTCAATGTATCTTCGCTTTCCAATGGGAAAACGCTGTAACGGGCTTAAAACGCCAAATGACCTGGACAAGACTGCCCCAAGGGTTTAAAAATTCACCTACCCTATTTGGTTCAGCTCTAAGTCAAGATTTATTGGATTTCGAGTCCATCCCAGGAGAGTGTGTATTGTTACAATATGTAGATGACTTGTTGATAGCAGCAGTTACAAAGGAAATATGTCAGCAAGCAACGCACGATCTACTACACATTCTCTGGAAGGCAGGATACAAGGTGTCTAGAAAGAAGGCTCAGTTGTGTTTGCCAACTGTCAAATATCTGGGATTCCATATCTCTGAAGGTCAAAGAATTATGGGGCCAGAGAGAAAAGAAGCTGTGTGCCAAATACCGATACCCAAGAATAGAAGACAAGTGTGAGAATTCTTGGGGGCAGCAGGCTTCTGTAGGATATGGATTCCCAGCTACGCGATACTGGCAAAACCTCTGTATGCAGCTATCAAAGGTACAGAGCACGACCCCTTCTTATGGACTCAAGAACAGCAAACGGCATTTGAAGATGTGAAGAAGGCTTTGATGAGTGCCCCAGCATTAGGTCTACCTGATCACACACGACCATTCTACCTGTATGTACATGAGCAAATAAGAATGGCTGTGGGAGTATTGACACAGTACTTGGGATCATGGCAAAGACCTGTTGCCTACATGTCTAAGCAACTGGATGCAGTGGCCAGCGGACTTCCACCTTGTCTAAGAGCCGTAGCTGCAGCCGCCCTGCTAGTAGCTGAAGCCGATAAACTCACTCTGGGTCAAGAACTTTATGTACGAGTCCCACATGCAGTACAGACGTTGTTGGATTACAAAGGAAATCATTGGTTTAGTAACAGCCGTATGACCAAGTATCAAGCAATGTTGTGTGAAAACCCAAGAGTGCATTTAGAGACTGTAAACACCTTAAACCCAGCTACCCTTTTGCCACAACCTACTGAAAGTCAACATGATTGTTTGGAAGTAATGGATGAAGTATTTTCAAGTAGACCAGATCTTCGTGATTTTCCCATCCAGAACCCCGATGTTCAATATTACACCGACAGCAGTAGTTATGTGAAAGAAGGGATCCGTTATGCAGGATATGCAGTAACAACAATAGACAAGGTGATAGAAGCTCGGCCACTAGCAAAAGGAACATCAGCACAAAAGGCAGAATTGATAGCACTGACACGAGCGTTACAATTGGCTGAAGGTTTAAGAGTGAACATCTACACGGACTCCAAGTATGCGTTTTTAACCACTCATGCCCACGGAGCTTTGTATAAAGAAAGAGGACTATTGAATTCAGAAGGCAAAGAAATCAAGTACGCAGCTGAAATCCTACAACTATTGGAAGCAGTGTGGGAGCCGAGAGAAGTCGGTATTATACATTGTCGAGCGCATCTGAGAGGAGATGGTGATGAAACCAAAGGAAATCGGATGGCAGACAGTACAGCTAAGCGTACCGCTGAATCGGGAAGACAGGAGTATGTGGGGCATATAGCTGCTCTTATACCAACTCCACTGTCTCAATGGACTCCAGTTTATACAGCTCAAGAAGAGGAGTGGTTAAAGACTGAACCTGGAAAGTATTTGGAGAACAAATGGTATCAGTTAGAAGATGGAAGAATAGTCATTCCAGCATCACTAGCGGTAGAAATTGTCCAAAACTATCACAACGGGACACATTCTGGGAGAGACAGCACAGAAGAATCTCTCAGAAAACATTTCTACATACCAAGATTGTCCAACTTGACTCAGGCCATTGTACGAAGATGTGTAACATGTGCTAAAAATAATGCAAGGCAAGGACCAGTAAAGCCACCAGGAGTTCAGTTTATGGGGGGACTCCCCATGTCCGATTTACAAATTGACTATACAGTAATGCCTAAATCGGGTGGACATCGCTACCTGCTGGTGGTTGTGTGCACCTATTCAGGCTGGGTAGAAGCATGTCCTACTCGTACAGAGAAAGCAGGAGAAGTTGTGAGATTCCTGCTACGAGAAATAATACCCCGATATGGACTACCCTGCTCTATAGGATCGGACAATGGTCCAGCTTTTGTTCATCAGTGCCTACAACAACTGACTCATATGCTTGGTATAAAGTGGAGGCTTCATACGGCATATAGACCCCAGAGTTCTGGTAAAGTAGAGAGAATGAATAGAACTATTAAGAATCAGTTGGCTAAAATGTGTCAGGAAACCCAACTTAAGTGGAACGTTCTCTTACCCATAGCTCTATTGCGAATCCGCAGTACACCTACCAGAAGGATGGGCCTCTCTCATTTTGAAATCATGTATGGGCGACTACCTCCCGTACTTGGTAACTTAAGGGGGGATTTGAGTCAGTTGGGAGAAGGAATTACCCGGCAGCAGGTTGTAGAGTTGGGTAAGACTATGGAGGAGGTACAGAAATGGGTACAAGATAGATTACCTGTGAATATTTATCCCCCAGTTCATAGTTACCATCCAGGAGACCAAGTGTGGATTAAAGAGTGGAATAATGTACCGTTAGGGCCCAAGTGGAGAGGTCCTTATGTTGTTCTTTTGTCTACCCCTACAGCGATAAAAGTAGCCGAAGTGACTCCGTGGATACATCACTCCAGGGTTAAACCAGCAGCAGTCGATTCTTGGCAAGCTACAGCAGATCCAGAGAATCCCTGCAAGATCCGGTTAAAGCGCACGACTCAGTCGGAGTGACGAGGAACTTTGTGGATTACAAATTTTATTGTTTCAAGGATTTGGTAAGTGAGTGAGAAGGCCATAATAAAGCCTGTCCGCTCACCGACGTATAGTATATAAGCCAGGAAAAGTCTCGAAGGGACCCCTGTGAAGACGAGCAGAACTCCATTCCCTGCAGCCCTTACATCCTGGAAGCTCAGGTGCCTTCGCACGGACGAAGACTGAGGATGACGACGAAAGATGTGTTCTTAATAATGTTTTTATATGTGTATTTTTATATTCAGGAAGGTAGAGGTACCGACACTCCTAGCTGTGAGGTATGCATTAAGACTACAAGAACAGGTAACCATATTTCCCAAACCCTAATTTGGAATTCACAATACGAGTGTAAAGGAGATGTATCAAGATGTAGATACCTAAATATAGAATATAGTGTGTGCCATTTAGGAGTAGGAGAACCTAAGTGCTTCAGTCCAGAATATCAACCTCGTACAATTTGGTTGACTCTCAGGAATGGAGATCCTCAGGGGACCCTAATTAATAAGACGGTATTAGAATCCGTACATTCTTCGGGTGTTCTGCTATTTGACGCGTGTAAGGCGATATCAAGTGGTAGAAAACCGTGGAATGTATGTGGGGATCTTAGATGGGAGAGGACGTATGGGTCTAACGATAAATATATTTGTCCCAGTAGTAAAAATAAATATGTGAGTCCTAGATGCCCAAATAGAGATTATAACTTTTGCCCATATTGGTCTTGTGTGGGGTGGGCAACTTGGGGACAGACAGTAGACAAGGACATGATTGTGACTAAGTTGCCTACCAGCCCATATTGTAAGTCTATGGAATGCAATCCAGTCCATATACTTATAAATAACCCTGACAAGTTCTTAGATAAATATGGCAATTTATTTGGGTTTCTAATATATGGGACGGGTTTAGATCCTGGGACAGTATTGTTTATAGGGATAGAGACTGATACGGTATCCTCCCAGACTCATCAAGTATACCATTCCTTTTATGAAGAGATGAGCATAGATAATAAGATCCCCCATAATGCTAAAAACCTGTTTATTGATTTAGCCGAAAGTATTGCCGGTAGTCTTAATGTTACCAACTGCTATGTGTGTGGAGGTACTAACATGGGAGACCAATGGCCTTGGGAAGCAAAGGAGGTAATGTCCGGTTCTGAGGCAGTTGACCAATTAATATCTACACAAGCCGATTATCATATGAGTGTTAGAGGTAAATCTGAGTGGAGATTAAAGACCTCCATCATAGGTTATGTTTGCATAGCAAGGAAAGGAATGATGTATAATACTTCTGTAGGAGAATTAACTTGTCTAGGGCAAAAAGCTTATGATGATGATACGAAGAATACAACTTGGTGGTCGGCTTCAAATGTCTCAGAACCATCTAACCCGTTTGCTAGATACGCCAATTTAAAGGATGTGTGGTTTGACCTATCCATCACATCTACCTGGAGAGCCCCAGCAAATTTGTACTGGATCTGTGGTAAGAAAGCCTATTCGGAGTTGCCACAGGACTGGGAAGGTGCATGTGTGTTGGGTATGCTCAAACCATCCTTCTTCTTGTTACCTATTGAAACAGGTGAGACTTTAGGTGTTAAAGTGTATGATGTGAATCATAGGAAGAAAAGGGGACCCATAGAGATAGGCGCCTGGGAAGATAATGAATGGCCTCCCCAGCGTATTATAGATTACTATGGGCCAGCCACGTGGGCAGAGGACGGTACCTTTGGTTATAGAACCCCTATTTATATGCTCAACCGTATTATAAGATTACAGGCGGTGGTTGAGATCATTACTAACGAGACATCACAAGCGCTCAATCTTCTAGCGAAGCATAATACCAGGATGAGGACAGCAGTATACCAAAATAGATTAGCCTTGGATTACCTTTTGGCAGTAGAGGGAGGTGTATGTGGGAAGTTTAACCTGAGCAATTGCTGTCTTCAAATAGATGACGAAGGGCAAGCAATAGCTGAGCTTACTAGCCATATGGTTAAACTAGCGCATGTGCCTACTCAGGTATGGAAAGGGTATAATCCAAGTAGTTGGTTTGGTAGCTGGTATGAGTGGTTTGGAGGGCTTAAGGCAGTGGTAGGTGGAGTCCTACTAATTTTAATGTTGTGTCTACTCATGCCGTGGCTTATACCCTTAGTAGTTAGGTCTGTGCAAAGCCTGATAGAAAATATAGCAGAGAGGAAGGCTGCTGCACAGATAATGGCAATTTATAAATATAAGGCTCTAGATCAGGGAGAACCAATGCAGGAAGATGAGTGTTGAAGATTCACATCATAAGATAAGTCTGGTCTGGTTCAAGGTAACTTGTGGTGTATGCAAACTAAGGTTAAGTGATGCCTCAAGTAATTGTGAAATATCAAGAGGCATCAAAGGGGGGAATGTGGTGGAATCTCGGTAAAAATAAATTTAGTAGGCCGAGATTACCACGTGGCATGTGTACGTGCATATGCTGACGTATCGATCAGTTGGTTGCACGAGGCAAGATACGATCAGTAGTGTACGGAGCATGTGCAAGAATACAGGATGTAGTATTCCCCTCCTCCATTGTGCTGGACAGGCCATGCGGTCAAGCAGGAAGTTAATTCTTATTTGTATTGATTGGTCAAGAGAATGTGCGGGTGGAGCTTAATATGGGAGGAGTTATGTGCCTATATAAGGAGCCTGCACTATTGTCCGGGGCTCAGAACTTGCTGTATTTTGGTGACATTAGTCCCTCTGAGTCCCGATCGGTGATCCAATAAAGAATCTCTTCCTTCCTGAAGAAACCTGTGTCCATCTCTCTGTGCTTGGCTTCCGTCAGTTTCTCCGGTATCACCATCAATATATATTCTGCATGCTTGTAAAAGTATAAACCGTGTAATATGCAGAAAATAGGGGACAGACGTTGTTAGCTGTTATATGTATTTTTTTTCTAATTAAATCATTATTCTGAGCAGCCTTCAAAAAATATTTCCAGAACATACTTCAAAGTGTGTGTGTGTGTCTTCGGTGTATTTCATTGTTTTTGCAATTATTTTATGAGCCACAATACAATTATAATCATAAGATTCCAAATCTAGACAGTTTTGTGAACGGCTTTGGATTGTCCCTTATTCATAGTACATGATTTGCATAGGAAATTTGATTTCTTGTAAGAAATATAAGCATGACCCACTTAAAGACATAACACACTAGTATTGCTTTGTCTACAACTAGTCTACACACTAGTATTTTGTGCACACCAGTATTTTGTATCTACAACTACCTCAACATAAATACACAAAATATAAAAAAATATAAAAACTATTATGCATATTTTTTTTTTAGAATCAGGACCCAGTCTGTAATTGGAAAAAAAAAAAACATTTTATTATTATTATATTATTTATAGAGCGCCGTCAAATTCCGCAGCGCTTTACAATGGGTGGACGAACAGACATGTAGTTGTAACCAGACAAGTTGGACACACAGGACAGAGGGGTTGAGGGCCCTGCTCATTTACATGCTAGAGGGAGTGGGGTAAAATGACACAAAAGGTAAGGATAGTATTAGACTAGTGCCAGTTGCAGAAGAGGAATCAGTTTGGAGCTATTAAGAGTTTAATTGATACGCTTTTATGAAGAAGTGGGTTTTGAATGATTTTTTGAAGGAGTGGAGACTGGGTGAGCATCTAACGGAGGAGGGAAGAGAGTTCCACAGGAACGGTGCAGCCCTCGAGAAGTCTTGAAGGCGAGCATCAGAGGTGGGAGTAAGGACAGAAGATAGACGTAAGTCTTCAGCAGATCGTAAGGGCCTAGACGGGACATACTTGTGTATAAGGGAGGATAGATAGGTGGGAGCAGCATTATGTAGACATTTAAAAGCAAGAACCAGAATTTTAAATTGAGCTCTATATTTTATAGGAAGCCAATGTAGGGACTGACAGAAGGGTGAGGCATGGGAGGTGCGGGCGGACAGGAAGATGAGCCTCGCCGCCAAATTCATTATGGACTGTAACGGCGCAAGTTGGGAGCACGTAAGACCACTGAGAAGCGGATTACAGTAGTCAAGGCAAGAAAGTACAGTGGAATGGACCAAACCTTAGTCGCATCTGGCGTTAAGTAGGGGCGGATGCGCGCAATGTTTTTGAGATGGAAATGACAGGATTTGGCGATAGAGTGAACATGAGGCTTGAAGGAGAGGTCGGAGTCAAAGAGAACACCTAGGCAGCGAGCCTGCGTGGTGGAGCTGATGGTAGCACCATTGACTTGGAGGGAGACAGACACAGGAGTAACAACACTTGAGGGAGGAAAGACCAGAATTTCAGTTTTGGTCAAGTTTAGTTTAAGGAAGTGGGCAGCCATCCAGTTAGAAACAGCAGAGAGGCAGTCAGAGACACTAGTCAAGAGGGACGGGGAGAGATCAGGAGAGGACAGGTAGATTTGCGTGTCATCTGCATAGAAATGATATTGGAGGCCAAAGGAGCTAATGAGTTTACCAAGGGAGGCAGTATAGATGGAGAACAGTAGGGGACCAAGGACTGAACCTTGATGGACACCAACAGAGAGGAGTTGGGGAGAAGAAGCAGAGCCAGAGAAAGAAACACTGAAAGAGCGCTGGGAGAGGTAGGAGGAGCACCAGGAGAGAGCAATATCTTGTAGACCGATATTGCTAAGGATGAGAAGAAGCTGTTGATGATCAACAGTGTCAAAAGCTGCAGACAGGTCAAGGAGAATTAGGATAGAGTAGTGACCACGAGATTTTGCAGTGAGTAGATCATTGGATACTTTGTTTCCACAGAGTGCTTAGCGCGGAAACCAGACTTAAGTGGGTCTATCAGAGAGTTTGATTTGAGGAAGTCTGTCAATCTCGCATACACAATTCTTTCAAGGATCTTGGATGCAAAAGGCAGTAGCGAGATAGGACGATAGTTGGATGGAGAGTTAGGGTCAAGATTGGGCTTCTTTATAATTGGGGTTACAGTTGCGTCTTTGAAGGGCACTGGAAATATACCAGAGGTGAGAGAGAGATTGAGAATTTTAGTGAGAGGTGGAGGAAGAGAAGAAGACAGAGTACGGATGAGATGCGATAGAATTGGATCTAGGGAGCAGGTGGTGGGGTGGGAGGACTGGAGCAGAGCAGAAACCTCTTCCAATGTAGCGGGTGCGAATGGACATAGAACAGCAGAGGGAGTGAAGTTAGGGGAAGTATTGCAAGGGGGAGGAGAAAGATGAGAGATCTCTTCTCTGATTGCAGAGATCTTGTCAGTGAAGTGAGTTGCAAAGTCTGAGGCAGTCAAGTTAGTAGGTGGAGGAGGTACAGCAGGGCGAATAAGAGAGTTAAATGTGTGAAATAGTCATTTGGGTTTGCGGGAGAGTGTGGTTATGAGGGTATTGAAGTAATTAACTTTTGCACAGGAAAGAGCCAAGCTGTATGAGCTCAGCATAAATTTATAGTGGAGAAAGTCAGATGCACAGTGAGACTTTCTCCAACAGCGTTCAGCAGTTCTGGAGCATTTTTGGAGGTATCAAGTGAGCTTGGTGTGCCAGGGTTGTTGTTGGGGGGGCCTGCGGAATTTAAATGTACAAGGTGCCATGATGTCTAGTTGAGAGGAGAGGGTGGAATTGTAGAAGGAGGTTGCAGAACTAGGACAGGTGAGGTTTGAGATAGGTAAAAGGAGAGTTTGGAGATTAGTGGAGAAATGCTCTAGGTCAAGACATTGGATGTTTCTGTGAGAGTGATGTTCAGATGGTGGTGTCAATTGGGTCTTAGGTATGCCAATGTCAAAAGTCAGCAGATGGTGGTCAGATAGAGGAAAATGAATATTGGAGAGATTAGAGGCAGTACAGAAGTTGGTGAAGGCAAGATCAAGAGTGTTTCCTGCTGTATGGGTTGCTAAATTGGACCATTGCGTAAGGCCAAAGGAGGAGGTTACAGAGAGCAGACGAGAGGCATCAGTGCAATTAGGGTTATTGATTGGGATATTGAAATCCCCAAGTATAAGTATATTTTCATATTTTTCTGTTTCCTGTTATCTTTTAAGTGCCTGTAAACCATTGTTAGCCATTAATTTGGATATTTGCTGGCATTTGTCTTAATAATGTTTTAGTAAAGCAGAGTTAAAAAATATATATTTATGTACACTATCTCTTATATTGCTTTAATAATGCAATATGTTTGTGCTTACATTTTATAGCTTTTCTTAAATTTATTTATTACATTCTGTATTGTCCACAGCAAGTAGAGCCAAGAACCACATTCACACTTGTTGTATGGCTGACTTGCAAAGTACAATGTAGACAAGCAGTGGTAGTGCACAACTCTAATTAAAGTATGAGAAGAATATCATACTTCACTCATTCTTATTATTATTATTCCTCACTTCACGTATTTACAATACATTCTCATGCAACCAAGAAACTCGCAAATTAATATAGGAAACATGGAAAATGAAGCCACATTATTATTATTATTATTGCCATTTATATAGCGCCAACAGATTCCATAGCGCTTTACAGTATTATAAGAGGGGGAATTTAACTATAAATAGGACAATTACAAATAAACTTACAGGAACTATTGGTTGAAGAGAACCCTGCTCAAACAAGCTTACAGTCTATAGGAGGTGGGGTGTAAAACACATTAGGACAGGAAATAGCAATCAAATAAGGTGGGAGTGAAGCATAGCTGAAGGAGAGAGCAAGAGACAGGTATGTGAGGTAGAGGTTACTCTGGGAGGCCATAAGCTTTCCTAAAGAGATTCTGTTTGACATAGTACAAGTGCTTTGAGAAAACTGCAAGCTAATTATTTTTAAAAGGAAAAAAATAGATGATTTTGCTCAGCTATGTTTCTCTTTCAAGGTTATTCACAAAAGTGAGAACTCCAATGGAATTTTACATTGAAGGCCATGGTACCTGAACTCAAAGCATAACCATAGACTTGGATATTTTCAGCAGTTTGGCTATTTTGGCCCTTAAATTTAAAATTCATGTTGAGTTCACTTTAAAATCCTGAAAGTTCTCACTTTTATGAGTAACCCTAGTGTAAAAATTAGGAAGTAACCAAATTCCAACATTTTAAAAACACTATCAAGACAAATGCGGGCTATCATTAAAATGAATATATAAAATGGTTTACAAAGAAATAAAGAGTTAGAACACAGATACATTGGATACACATATTAGACCGTATGTTACTCTCTATAAAGTTTATTTACATTTAAACTTTTATTTTATGAAATCTAGGTTAACTAGCTCTCATTAATTAAATAAGAAACAGTAAATCAGACTTTGGAAAAAAAAAGGGAAGAATATGTTCGAGGTTTATAAATGTAATGAAACAAATATTTTCATCAATCGATTTTTATTCTATTAAAACTAGTTTGGTATTTTTAACATTTATTTCATTAAATAGATCATTTATTGTAATTTTGAATTGCTTGGAGGCATGTAATAATGACCTAAACGCTTGAACTTTATATAGACATGTAATAGCAGAAAAATATGTGAAAAAATGAAGTGTCAAAGTGGTTTGTGATTTTTCAATGACATTATCAAGAGAGAACGATGTTAATTTTCCTATTTAATGGGAAGGAAATAATGTGCAAATGATTGAATAGAAGAATGTGTTTAAACCAAATTACAGAGAAGAAAAGAAATGTATAAGTATTTAAGCTTTTTTCGATTCAATTATCCTACAGAGAACTGTAGACAAAAGACTCTGTTGTCAGTGATGTCATGTCCATGCGGAACTACTGAAGAAGTGCTGAATCAGAAAACCAACTGAAAGACAGCTATTTCACCATTTGGAATTTACAGCTCGACTTTATGACTCTAATATTATTTAATGATGGCCACTGCTCAAAAATCAGGTATTGCTATAATGTCATAAACCATGAGTAAAATTCACTTGTTAAATTCACGTCAGCTGGCTTTTAATGCTTTGCTGACATGGGGAATTATTTTCTAAACTCTAAATTGTAGCAATTTGATCAACTGTGAGATAAGACGCAATCCAGAATGTTGTGGTATTGCCGTAGTTCCTGACCTTTTCAAGCCCATGACTATTCTAGCTCATGACTTAAAGGACCACTATAGTGCTAGGAAAACAAACTTGTTTTCCTGGCACTAAAGGGTCTTTAGTTCCCCCCCACCCTCAGGGTCCCCCTTCCACCAGGCTCTAGGGGGAGGAAGGGGTTAAACTCTTACCTTTCTCCAGCGCCGGGCTCTCCTGGCGCTGGGGAACTCTCCTCCATCTTTTGACGTCAGCGCTGTATGCGCATGTGTGGCAAGAGCCGCGCACGCATTGAATCAGTCCATAGGAAAGCATTACTCAATGCTTTCCTATGGAGTTCAGCATCTTCTCACTGTGATTTTCACAGTGAGAAGCGCGGAAGCGCCTCTAGCGGCTGTCAATGAGACAGCCACTAGATGCTGGATTAACCCTATTGTAAACATAGCAGTTTCTCCAAAACTGCTATGTTTACAGCTGCAGGGTTAACCCTAGATGGACCTGCACCCAGACAACTTTAATGAGCTGAAGTGGTCTGGGTGCCTATAGTGGTCGTTTAATATTTATCAGTGCAACATCAGTTGTATGGTGCACTAATTATATGGTAGATACACATTGAATGTCACAACCTTCTTAACCTCTGGCATTTTTCTCTAATTATGACTTGACAAAGGCCTACAAGCAGACCGAAGCATTGTCTTTACTGAAAATACTAAATTGCTGCTTGCAAAAAGGTGTGTTGGACCATATTTTTTTTAGAATGTTTTTTTCTAATTAATCATCTTTCCATGTTTCATTATTTTATTAGTGTGAAACTCCCTGCATATAGGATTTCACAGATATGCTGCTTTCTAAAAAAAAAAAAAAAATTGCAAAGACCAAAAGACCTGGGATTTTATTTTTTTCACATAGCCATGGACTGTTTAGTCATAAAATAATTTTCAAATGAAAATTTTGATAATAATTTTGCCACTCATATGCTGCTTCTTGTTACTCATTGTTAAATATTGATAGTAAGTTTAAAGAATTTGGTGACATCATACTCATTGTTCTTGCATGTACCTCTTTTATAAATTCAATAAGAAAAAAAAAAAAAAATATATATATATATATCATGCATCATAAGAAAAGGATATATCACCCATAAATTGGTGTGCAATATAAATGAAAACAGTGCACAATTATCAATTATTAAAAACGTAATGGCTCAGGGAAGATCAGTCCATTGTGAACGTAGGATCCGATAGACTCACCACCAGCCGAACTCTTAATTTAAAATCTTTATTGTACTCCAGAAAAAGTTTAAAAAGTTATGCATCACTGAAGGCACAAGGGGCAGATACGCTTTACATTTGAAGTGGTACTACAACCACTTCATGTTTGTGAGATTTATTTATTAGAATTTTATCTTAGTGTTTGATATATGACAGTGTGGTACTATTACTGTCTTTTTTTCAGTTTTTAGAGAATGGATAATGTGCAAGTATACTCGTTATACTCGTATGTTAACTTCTGGAAAATCACTGATAAGATTTGGTGATTTTTTTTTTTGCACATAATTTTTTTGCACTAAATTAAACTATGTACCAATATTGTATGAATAATTATTGGTCACTTATGCGCTTTAATCAGCATTTATTTGCATGATATATATTGTAGGATAATTGTATACTGTTTTATTTGATATTGTGCACCAATTTATCGATTGTTTGTTGGGAATCTGTTTACCAGGGTTTTTTTGGTTGCTGCATGCATTAATAGTGATACAGTAGGTACCGTATATACTCGAGTATAAGCCGACCCGAATATAAGCCGAGGCCCCTAATTTTACCCCAAAAAACTGGGAAAACTTATTGACTCGAGTATAAGACTAGGGTGGGAAATGCAGCAGCTACTGGTAATTTTCTAAATAAAATTAGATCCTAAAAAAATTATATTAATTGAACATTTATTTACAGTGTGTGTATATAATGAATGCAGTGTGTGTGTATGAGTGCAGTGTGTGTATATATTAATTGAATATTTATTTACAGTGTGTGTATATAATGAATGCAGTGCGTATGAGTGCAGTGCGTATGAGTGCAGTGTGTGTGTGTGTGTGAGTGCAGTGTGTGTGTGTGTGTGAGTGCAGTGTGTGTGTGTGTGAGTGCAGTGTGTGTGTGTATGAGTGCAGTGTGTGTGAGTGCAGTGTGTGTGTGTGAGTGCAGTGTGTGTGTGTGAGTGCAGTGTGTGTGTGTGAGTGCAGTGTGTGTGTGAGTGCAGTGTGTGTGTATGAGTGCAGTGTGTGTGTATGAGTGCAGTGTGTATGAGTGCAGTGTGTATTAATGCACTGTGTGTATGAGTGCAGTGTGTGTATGAGTGCAGTGTGTGTATGAATGCAATGTGTATGAATGCAGTGTGTATGAATGCAGTGTGTGTGTGCAGTGTGTGTGTATGAGTGCAGTGTGTGTATGAATGCAGTGTGTGTATGAATGCAGTGTGTGTATGAATGCAGTGTGTATGAATGCAGTGTGTGTATATGAATGAAGTGTGAGTGTGTGTGATGCAGTGTGTGTGTGATGCAGTGTGTGTTTGTGTATGTGTTGGTGGGGGTGGGCATTTTGATTGATCTGTTATTAATTTTATTCATTATTATTTTATTTTTAAATATTATTATTTTTTTATTATAATTTTTTTCGTCCCCCCTCCCTGCTTGCTAGCTGGCCAGGGAGGGGGGCTCTTACTCCCTGGTGGTCCAGCATTCGTAGTTCAGTGGGGGGGAGGAGGGGGCTGTTAGAGAGCGTTACTTACCTGTCCTGCAGCTCCTGTCAGCTCTCTCCTCCTCCGCGCCGTCCGTGCAGCTCCCTCTGTCAGCTCCCAGTGTAAGTCTCGCGAGAGCCGCGGCTCTCGCAAGACTTACACTGGGAGCTGACCGAGGTGCTGAACGGACGGCGCGGAGGAGGAGAGAGCTGACAGGAGCTGCAGGACAGGTAAGTAACGCTCTCTGCAGCCCCCACAGCCCCAGTCTGTATTATGGCAATGCAAATTGCCATAATACAGACTATTGACTCGAGTATAAGCCGAGTTGGGGTTTTTCAGCACAAAAAATGTGCTGAAAAACTCGGCTTATACTCGAGTATATACAGTAATTGTATAGTTACACTTGCACTTTATAATACATTTTCCTACATCTAATTCATTCTTTGTTGTAATAAAAATATATATGTTGTATGTTCTGTTGATCTAGAGCAGGGGTGCCCATACTTTTTTGTGTCATGATGTCATGAGCAGTAAAAGGCATGCCAAAGGAGCCAACGATTCTCTCTGGCTCCTCTTACCACCTATCTGCCATAGCTCCTCTCTCTTTCTGTTCCTATTTAAGCCACAGTAGTCGCCTGCGATCTCAATGTATGCCGGCACACCGGGACCTTTCAAAGTATCCTTGTGTGGTAGTCTGGCCCTAGTGGCTAATAAAGAAGCTTCCTGCAATCTACCAGCATCACCTTTGTGATCAACTGGTAGATCGCATTTGACCTATTGAGCACCCCTGGTTAAGACTATAAGGAGTATGGATTTCCTTGACATTTTGTTGAAGTATAGAGAATCCCAATCACCCCCATCCCTCGTAAAAGAGAGAAAGAATAGAGTATGAACGAGGATAAAGAGAAAGTCCAGTAAAGTAAAAAACAGAAAAGTTGTTTAAAAGCTGGAATAGAATTAGACATTAGTGGGGCGGAGTTTGGCCACCATCTTAATGGCCACCATCTAGGGAAACTCCTGAGACTTGGGGACAATTTCGTTTCATAATCTTTTTTTCAAACCAAAATCATCATTTTCAAGTACATAGATCTTTTTATGAAGTCCTGCTCGTCATGCAGAAACCAAGAAATAACGAGAAAACTGTTCCTGCAGCAAAAAAAAATCGATAAAACTTCAGCGGGGGTGAGTAGGAGCATGTCAGCCCACCCACGTTCCCCGTCCCACTCAGTTGCTCCGCGGCTTATTTCGCCGGGAAAATCTTCATTGGTGGCAGCGGAGAAACAGCTATCCTCCTCTCACACCCTCTCTCATGCCCGTTCCTATGCCAGTGCGGTCGGCACCCGCTCGCAGAGATCTGAGAGCAGCGGGGTCGCGGCCACACACACAGTGACTCCTGGGGGGTCTGAAAACCGCTCCGAGCATTTAATCAGCTCGGAACGTGTGCATCCAGCTCCTGCAAGTGGAGCAAATGCGGAGCAAAGCTGTTCGCGGCTTACATGTAGAGCAGCCCGGTCCCTAGCAATTAAAGGAGACCGGGCTGAGGATGAGGGGGCGGGCGGCGGGAGGTCTCGATCCCCGTCGTGGTCTTCTGCCTCACAGCGGTCGGACTTGATGGGGGGGACCTCTGCCACTCGTTCCCCTCATATAGTCTGTCTTAAAGGGGCAGCAGAAAGCCTCACTATACAAAATATGGAGGAAGATTGTTTTAATGTGCCCCAAACTTTTCAACATATGGTCACCGACACCGATACCACTAAAATGGCTGACAGCATGACCCCAGCACCAGCCATACTTAAGATGGCCACCGGCACAGCACATTCTACCAATGTTACAACTAAGATGGCCACTACTACTCCTCCCAAAACAGATCCTACTGCTTTCAAAACTATGACCTACAACCCTCACATGCCATTGGAAATGGCCGAGGATTTACCACCATCGGCTGGTTTAATTATTCAATTAATACAAGACCTGCGTGTGGACTTAAAAAATGATTTCAAACAGGATTTTGACAACATGTATGGGATTTTGGAGAACATTGGTCACCGCACGGAGGCCATTGAACACAGATTATCCACACAAGAATCCGCTCATTTAGAATTGGAAAAAACTGTTAAGGAGCTTCAAATACAGGTTAACCAGCAGGCAGAGAGAATAGCTGACTCTGAGGATAGGAGCAGACGCAACAACGTCAGAATCAGGGGGATCCCTGACACTGTAGATTCGTCTGAATTGTTGAACTATTTCCAAACTATGGTCAAAACAATTCTACCAGATGCTACTAATCTGGACTTACTAGTAGACCGCATCCATAGGCTTCCTAAATCCAACAAGGCACCAGCAGCAGCACCAAAGGACACCATAGCACGACTCCACTTCTTCCACATAAAAGTAGTACTATTGGGTACTATCCGCACATCTGGTCTCCCTGACGAATATAAAAACATTAAGATCTTTCAGGACTTCTCAGCATACACAATGAGACGTCGCAGGGAACTCCAGCATCTTACAACCGAGCTGAGACAAAGAGGGATACGCTATAGATGGGGATTTCCTACAAAAGTTCTCTTCAATATGGATGGTCGTAATTTCGAGATTGTCACTCCGGAAGAAGGGTCGGATTTCATTAAGACTATTAACAGGAGGCAGGTTCAATCCCGCGCTCTTTCACTATCAACTCCACAGCATGCTCATAAGAAAAGCAAGGCAAATGACACTTGAACATGTAAGGTCTTGGCCTACAAACTGCCAGGCTTTTTTTCCTCTTCACAACGTACTGGTCGTACTTCCTCTGCTGTTAAAAATTTGTTTTCATATTTCTAATTTCTTTCTTTTTGGTTTCTGCAAAATGATGTTATCTTTATCCCAACAATAGGTCAGGTTAAGGCCAGGGCCGGATTAAGAGCCCAGTGGGCCTGGTGCTGACAATTATGATGGGCCTCATTACGGAATCTTATTGACCAAAAACACTAAAACAGTCATACCTCCCAATCCTGCAGGCTGTCCAACTAAGGGCATACTATGCAGGCAGCACCCTGAGCTGGACATAAATGCGTCAAATGATACTCCTACTCCACACTTTCTAAGGACTGTCCCCTAGCACTCACATGTCCACTTGTCTCCTTACCTTCTTACTAGCAGGCAGAAGTTCCTGGTATATAGTCTGAGACAGAGAAAAGGTGTATGTAGTGAGTGTAGAAGAAAGGGGACATGCCACAGTGCTAGAGAGACCAGCGTCTGCATTACCTAAACTAATTTTATTTTCAGCCAGTCCACACGAAATATTTGTTCCCATACATCCCTCTTAAGCTTCCAAACTTAAAGGGACACTATAGTCACCATAACAACTACAGCTTATTGTATTTGTTCTTGTAAGTAGAATCATTCCATTCAGGCCTTTGGCAGTAAACACTGTCTTTTCAGAGAAAATAACTCCACTGGCCACTCCTTAGAGGGCTTCTAGAGGTGCTTCCTGGGGCAGTACTGCCTAGTGTGCAGCACTGCCATTCAGTGTCTCCACCCTCTGCATGCAGACACTGAACTTTCCTCATACAGATACATTGATTCAATTTATCTTTATGAGGAGATGCTGATTAGCCAGGGCTATGTTGGACTTGTGCTGGCTCTGCCCCTGAACTGCCTAGTTGACAGTCTCAGCCAATCCTATGGGGAAGTATTATAATTTGCTCAGACCACCACTTCTAATGATGTCAGCAGACAGTCAGTTCAGAGGCAGAGCCAGCAGCTGCAGACTTGAATACAAGTTATATTTTACTATACTTACTATACTTAGGGAGGCAAGAAGGGGCAAGGGTGGGGGTTTTAACATAATAGGGTCAGAAATAGATGATTGTGTTCCTGACCCTATAGTGCTCCTTTAAGCAAGAGTATGTGAAGAGTAGTTAGGGTTGCCACCTTTCTTGGAAAAAAATACCAGCCTTAATCATTTGTATAATCACAAGGAGTGACATCAGAGAAAATTCTGTAAAATCACCAACAAACTACTCACAGTTTGATTCTGCTGTATAGATGGATTGCCTCCAGTGTCTCAGTCTCGCAAGTCACTCAGTCCCCTAGTCTCCCAGTGTCATTGTCCCCATGTTGCCCACTCCCCTAGTCTCCCAGTGTCTCAGTGTCCCCATTTCTCCCAGTGTCCCAATGTCTCAGTGTGTCCCCATGTCACTAGGATACTGGGGACACAGAGACCTGGGGACACAGACATTTAGGGAAACTGGGAGAAATGGGGACACTGAGACACTAGGGACACATGCACTGGGAGACATGGGGACACTGAAACATTTGTGGACACTAAGACACTAGGGACACAGAGACTGGGAGACTAGGGGACACTGGGAGACACTGGCTGGGAGACAGACACTTGGGGACACTGGGAGACATGGGGACAGTTGTGGACAGAGACATGGGGACACTGGGACATATAGGGACACTGGGAGACATGGGGCCACTGAAACATTTAGGGACACTAAGACACTAGGGACACAGAGACATGGGGACAGTGGGAGACTATGGGACACTGGGAGACTAGGGGACACTGGCTGGGAGACTGACACTTGGGTACACTGGGAGACATGGGGACAGTTGTGGACATATACATGGGGACACTGGGACATATAGGGACACATGGGGACACTAGGCACACTGAGAGACATGGGACACAGACACTGGGAGACTTGGGGACACTGAAACACTAGCGACACTGGTAGAAATGAGGACATAGTGTCTCCGTGTCCCATTGTCTCAGTGTCTCCCAATGTCCCCATGTCTCACAGCATCCCCATGTGTCTCAACATCCCCATGTGTCCAAGTGTCCCCTAGTGTCTCAGTGTCCCCATGTTTTCCAGTGTCCCCAAGTGTCTCAGTAGTTCCAGGTCTCCCAGTGTCTGTGTCCCCATGTGTCCTAGTGTATCAGTGTCCCCTAGTGTCTGTGTCCCATTTGTCCCCTAGTGTCTGTGTCCCCTAGTGTCTCAGTGTCCCTGCTGCCTTTCACCCCATCCCTCTCTTACCTGAGCTGTAGAGCTGCTGTCTGGACTCTGTGCTGTGTTGCTGCTCCCCCACGGATCAGTAAGTAGTAGAGAGAGGCAGGGATATGCTGTAACTTCCTATCCCTGTCTCTCTCCACACACAGTGACCCCTACTGGCCGGTGCTGGTATTGCAGAGTAATCTCCATTTATTCTGAGAAAAATACCTGGATTTGTATTGCCGGTATTACTGCAATACTGGCACGGCCAGGCAGCCTCAAATACCAGTCAGGTGGCAAACCAGTAAAATACCATTCAGGTGGCAAACCTAAGAGTAGTGTGTAAAAAAAAAAAAAAAAAAAAAAAAAAAAAGTATTTTTTCTTTTTAATTTTTTTTAAATGGGCCTATTCCATGGGCCTGGGCCTGGAGCTGCAGCTCCATCAGCCCCTATGTTAATCCGGCCCTGGTTAAGGCAGTAGGTAACTCACTTTTAAGTTTTCTTAACACCATGTCAGTCTACAAGAAATTACTTCCCTTTGTTTTTGTTTTTTTCACTCCTATTGTTTAACCTGCCTTAACGATTATCTATTTCAACAGAGACCTAGGATCGGAAGGACTTGGTTTATTTTTTTTATCTACAGGGAGTGCAGAATTATTAGGCAAGTTGTATTTTTGAGGATTAATTTTATTATTGAACAACAACCATGTTCTCAATGAACCCAAAAAACTCATTAATATCAAAGCTGAATATTTTTGGAAGTAGTTTTTAGTTTGTTTTTAGTTATAGCTATTTTAGGGGGATATCTGTGTGTGCAGGTGACTATTACTGTGCATAATTATTAGGCAACTTAACAAAAAACAAATATATACCCATTTAAATTATTTATTTTTACCAGTGAAACCAATATAACATCTCAACATTCACAAATATACATTTCTGACATTCAAAAACATAACAAAAACAAATCAGTGACCAATATAGCCACCTTTCTTTGCAAGGACACTCAAAAGCCTGCCATCCATGGATTCTGTCAGTGTTTTGATCTGTTCACCATCAACATTGCGTGCAGCAGCAACCACAGCCTCCCAGACACTGTTCAGAGAGGTGTACTGTTTTCCCTCCTTGTAAATCTCACATTTGATGATGGACCACAGGTTCTCAATGGGGTTCAGATCAGGTGAACAAGGAGGCCATGTCATTAGATTTTCTTCTTTTATACCCTTTCTTGCCAGCCACTCTGTGGAGTACTTGGACGCGTGTGATGGAGCATTGTCCTGCATGAAAATCATGTTTTTCTTGAAGGATGCAGACTTCTTCCTGTACCACTGCTTGAAGAAGGTGTCTTCCAGAAACTGGGAGTTGAGCTTGACTCCATCCTCAACCCGAAAAGGCCCCACAAGCTCATCTTTGATGATACCAGCCCAAACCAGTACTCCACCTCCACCTTGCTGGCGTCTGAGTCAGACTGGAGCTCTCTGCCCTTTACCAATCCATCCATCTGGCCCATCAAGACTCACTCTCATTTCATCAGTCCATAAAACCTTAGAAAAATCAGTCTTGAGATATTTCTTGGCCCAGTCTTGACGTTTCAGCTTGTGTGTCTTGTTCAATGGTGGTCGTCTTTCAGCCTTTCTTACCTTGACCATGTCTCTGAGTATTGCACACCTTGTGCTTTCGGGCACTCTAGTGATGTTGCAGCTCTGAAATATGGCCAGACTGGTGGCAAGTGGCATCTTGGCAGCTGCACGCTTGACTTTTCTCAGTTCATGGGCAGTTATTTTGCGCCTTGGTTTCTCCACACGCTTCTTGCGACCCTGTTGACTATTTTGAATGAAACGCTTGATTGTTCGATGATCACGCTTCAGAAGCTTTGCAATTTTAAGAGTGCTGCATCCCTCTGCAAGATATCTCACTATTTTTAACTTTTCTGAGCCTGTCAAGTCCTTCTTTTGACCCATTTTGCCAAAGGAAAGGAGGTTGCCTAATAATTATGCACACCTGATATAGGGTGTTGATGTCATTAGACCACACCCCTTCTCATTACAGAGATGCACATCACCTAATATGCTTAATTGGTAGTAGGCTTTCGAGCCTATACAGCTTGGAGTAAGACAACATGCATAAAGAGGATGATGTGGTCAAAATACTCATTTGCCTAATAATTCTGCACGCAGTGTATTTTTTATATATTCGTTAATTTTTCAGTATAAATTTAGTATTTTTGTTTTGATAGAAACATTCATTGGTCCCCCGGTCTCAGGTAGCCTTCCCTCCCCCCCAACCTGGGCCTAATACCCTGAGATGGAGAAATATTTTTTATTCTCCCTCATGGCCCTACTTTTGCTTAAAGTTATTTTTTCTCCCCATATAGGGGAATTTACCCAAGTTTATCACCCCTTGTTTTTTATTTTTTATTTTTTTTCCATCCACTTTTTATGCACTGTAAACAAGCTAAGAAGTTATCAAGTTCTGTCTTAATTGTTTTAGCAAATTCACTCTTGTTTAAACAAATATATTTGTTGTTACGATTGTTGGATCTCATAATTCTCCTCTTGGGACGTGGGCCTTCTGGCTCCCACATTTCCTCATACTCTCCTTTTAGTGATCATGTAATCTGATTTGAGTCATGGTCATTAAACTCATGTCATTTAATGTGAGGGGCCTTAACACCGCTCACAAGAGGCGATTATTGTTTAAAGAAGCTAAATCCAACAAATCGGATATTGTATGTATTCAAGAATCTCATCTTAAGGAAGGAAGAGAATACAAATTTATGACACGGTTATTCCCATCCCAATTTCATTGCACTTACAAGTCTAAGTCTAGAGGTACTTCTATTTTTTTTAGCAGGAAGGTGGCTAGCTCTACAGATAAGATACTGATGGATGATGACGGGAGATACATACTGTGGGTCGGTAAAGTTAACAACGTTTTATATACAATTGTCAATGTATACTTCCCCAACACAGGTCAGCTAACTTTTTGTAGGAAAATAATAGAACTGGTGAATGAGAACATGAAAGGGATTTTAGTGATGTGTAGTGATACGAATTTCGTTATGGACGGTGACTTAGATAATGCAAGGGAAAATCTAGACACACCCCGTGCGAGAGACAGTGACAAATTAGCTGTGAAATGCTCGAAGTATATGGTTGAATGCGGACTGTATGACCCATGGAGATTACTACACGAGAATGAGAGAGATTTTACATACTACTCTGTATCCAAGAACATGTATTCCAGACTAGACAGGTTCATGATACAGGGCGCTCTCATACAACACATCTCGAGATCTGATATTCTAGATATCAATTGGTCTGACCATGCTCCCATAACTTTACATATAGATGAAACGGTTTCTTCCTCTCCCAACAGACAGTGGAGACTGAGTGATTATTTGTTAGAAGATCCTGGAAACAGATCGCTCGCTGAGGGTGTACTAAATGATTATTTTTTGGATAATGCTTCGCATGAGGTTTCTGACAAGGTGACATGGAATGCGCACAAGGCTGTGATGAGGGGTTATTTCATTTCTAGGGCGTCTCACTTGAAGAAGCATAATAACAACAATTTAAGAAACTTGGAAAAATAATTATATAACTTAAATCAGGCTAATAAACTCGGTCCATCTTCTTCCCTATCAGCAATGATAGGGGAGATTAAATCACAAATACATAAAATAAATATAGATAGAACTACTCTCATGGTGAGACACCTCAGGAAATTGTTTTATTTAAAAGGTAATAAGGCCTCAACTCTCCTGGCGTCCAAGCTTCGGCACATAAATGCCCAATCTAAAATTTCACACTTAATAGATGACCATGGACAAAAAATATTTCACCCGAATAAGATCAGCGATCAATTCGCAAAATATTATAGCGGACTTTACAATTTGGAATCTGACCCGAACCTCACCCAACCATCTGAGACGTCTATTAATACTTTTTTAGACAGGGTTTCATTGCCTCGGCTGTCCTCTGATAACTTGGAAAAACTAGAACGTGATATATCTGAAGCAGAGATAGCTGAGGCAATTAAGAGTATGCCGTCAGGAAAGGCTCCTGGACCTGATGGATTTACCATTTTATATTACAAGACGTTTGCAGAAATTTTAGTTCCCCACATGTCCAAATTATTTAATTACTATAAGTCCGGGGGGAAGATGCCAGGAGAATCTTTGTCCGCGCAGATTGTCACCTTGCCAAAACCAGGTAAAACCCCTGATAAATGCTCTAATTTTAGGCCCATTTCCCTTATAAACAACGACATAAAATTGTATGCTAAGATATTAGCAAACCGTTTAACTAGTTTAATACCCCTATTGATCAAGAATGACCAGGTTGGATTCGTTCAGGGAAGACAGGCACCTGACGGTACCAGACGGTTCATAAACTTGATCCAGCATATTAATTCGACAAAAATGCCATCTCTGCTCCTTTCATTAGATGCAGAGAAGGCGTTCGACAGGGTACACTGGGGTTACCTATGGAAGACGTTGAGTAAATTCAATATCCCACAAACCTTCATCACTGCAATTAAGGCACTATACTGCGCTCCCACAGCTCACGTATCGACCTCGGGTTTCCAATCAAGTACGTTTTCCCTAACTAACGGGACACGCCAAGGTTGCCCTTTATCTCCGATCCTCTTTGTTCTGGTGATGGAACCCCTGGCAGAATTGATCAGGACAACCCCAGAAATAGTAGGTATTTCAATTAAGGGATCCACACATAAAATAGGGCTTTTTGCAGATGATGTCATGCTAGCACTTACAAATCCAAAAGAATCTCTGGAATCTCTTAACACAGTTCTACTTCAGTTTGGAGAAGTGTCATATTACAAATTAAATATATCCAAGACCCAGGCCCTGCCTTTTCACTTGCAAAAGTCCGATTTGGATGAATTGAAAGCAATTTATCCGTTCGACTGGAGGAAGGATTACCTGAAATATTTGGGTATTAATTTATGCAAACATTTACCTGCTATGTACACTCATAACTTGAAGGGAGCATGGCCAGACCTACAAAGGGAGATGGAGAGATGGGGTGGCATGGAATTGTCGTGGTTAGGAAGAATTGCCTCCATAAAAATGTTGATCCTACCAAAAATCCTGTATTACTTCAGGACTATCCCTTTATCTGTTCCAATGTCCTTTTTCAATAAAGTGCACTCAATAATGCTTAAATTTATCTGGAACAATAACCTCAATAGAATTAAGCTTACATCCCTGCAGCACCAAAAAATCCATGGGGGCATTGGTGTCCCAAATTTTAGAAAATACTATTTTGCTACGAATGCTGCAGTGGTTGTAAGCTTTAATAACCAAAAAAACAGGCCGAGATGGATGGAGATGGAGGAATCCAGCATTTTCCCCTATCAAATCGGGGAACTACCCTGGCTAAACCCTTCAAGGAGACCTGGCGTATCGAAAATGTTTTTGACTACTAAGACCACGCTTAAAGCGTGGGACTTGGTATTCAAAAACAATTGCCACTTGACGAAATTATATAGAGCCATGCCAATTGATTCTTTGAAATATTACATTCCATCCTTAGACTTGCCATTGCTTAAAGGACACCAATTGCATCATATAGACAATTTTTTTCATGGTAACTCTATTCTGTCTTATGGAAAACTAGAAATTAAGCATAATTTGCCAATCGAATGCAAGGTTGAATGTGAATTAGTGATTGAGAAATTGAAAGAGACATACAAAATCCCAGAACTTGACAATAATTACGAAGCGCTGTCCATATCTCCATTAGAAAAACTATTTTTAAATGACCCAAATAGGAAAGGCATTATATCTATCTGCTATATATTACATAATGTCAAACCAAATATCAAACTGAAACATATGTTGTCCTGGGAGACGGAGTTGGGTACCCAATACAAGTTGGAAGAATGGTTTAATTTTTTTTCAGCACTTAAGGGCTTATCTTTCTGCTCCAATCATCACGAAAATCATTTTAAAATTCTGTACAGATGGTATCTAGCTCCGTCCAGACTACACAATATGAATAACAGGTATAGCGATAGGTGTTGGAGAGATTGCGGAGGATTGGGCAATATGGCTCACATATGGTGGTATTGCCCAAGACTAACTAAATACTGGAAATCGATACACAATTTGATTGTTAAAGTGAACAGGAATATAGGCAACTTTACATCCGAACTAGCTCTATTTAAAAAATTCCCTGAATCCATCAGCAGAATCGACAGGATTATAGTAGGCCACGTACTGATAGCTGCCACCACATGTCTACCTAGATATTGGAAGTCTAAACATACACCCTCTATTAAAGAAGTACTGACACTAACATTAGAAAACAAAGCATACGAATTATCACATAGAAGCAATACACATATTTTTGCACAATTAAAATACCACTGGGATCAATGGGAAACCGATGTCAAAAAATCATATAACCTGCAATAACCTGTAATGTACTGTTATTCAATTCAAGTGCCTTGTACAAGTTAACATGTTTACTGTTATAATGGATGGATATCCCCCCCCCCCTCCCCACCACTTCCCAGTTTACCCTCCCTTTCCCTTCCCTTATATATTGTTCTTTATTATTTGTAAATTCTGCAAAATTTTTCAATAAAAATTATTTGAAAAGAATTAGACATTAGTAAGGGAAGAAAAAAATGAATCAAGAAGACTGGGAGAGGAGAAAATAATATTCACAGTTGACACTACAGAAACCAAAAGTAACAAAATATGATCAGCAAGTTGATCTCTTAACTTAAAACACAGATTTCAACAACAAAGGGTATATGAGGTACATATTAACTAAATAGAAAACTCCTTTTTAAGATGGGCACAAAGATGAGAGCTTTACAACTTGTCAAGCAATCTTTTCCTCATTTTCAAATCCCACTATACATTTTCAAAAAGTTAAAGGTTAGTTATACTTATTTATATACAGTGAGCAAGCGAGCTCACAGCTCTGAATGACATACTAGACATAAACTAATTGGAAACTCAGAGCTAATATCGTAACAATTATAACAAAGAGAGTTGTTTAAACAAGAACACAGTAGTTATTACAGTTAGTATTTGTTGTGACTTTTTAGATTCAGGATAGATGTTTAGCTGCAGGAAATTGCCATGCCTGGATCCAGCTTGCAGTGCAAACATCCTCAATGTTAGCCCCTGCTTACAAATGGCTACATTACCAGCACTCACAGCTGGAATAGGACCCACATATTATACTTCATTAATTAGTCTGTTGCCAACAATGAGGAATCCATTATAGTGAACTAGACAAAACAGCAATAAGGAACCACAAAATAAAGGAACTTACACATAGAATATTGCCTTGCTAATGCTAAAAAAAAACCACAATTAGCATTAACGAAAGGCTACAAACATTGTAGTTTAGTCATGGGAAACACAAAGTACACCCTCTTTGAATTCTATGGTTTTACATATCAGGACATGATAGCAATCATCTGTTCCTTAGCAGGTCTTAACCCCTTAAGGACGCATGACGGAAATTTTCCGTCATTGCAGCACTCCCCTTAAGGATGCTGGACGGAAAATTTCCGTCCAAAATGAAAATTAACCCCTGATTGCCACAATCGCGGCAATCGTGGGGTTAATCTTCCTGTAGTGTGTCTCCCACACTACCATGCACACTACCATGGGCTGTTTTACTGATTCAGCCCATGTGATCGCTCTGACCGGGAGTCAGAGTGATCACACGTGCTGCAGTGAAACCCGATCTGTTTCCCTGCAGCTCCGTGTGAGCTGTGAACAGCAGAGAGACAGATCGGTGCTGATCTTTCTCTCTGGCTGTAAAAAAAAAAGTTAGTTACAAAATCCCACCCCCCCTCACCTCTTTCAAATAAAATTTAACCCTTCCCTGCCCTTTGATCACTGCCTGCAGTGATCAAAATACAGATCACAGTATTTCACTGTGATCTGATTTTTTTCTTTTAACCCCTGAGGGTTAACTTTTATTTTTTTTAATCCTCAGGGGTTAAATGTATTTAATTAATTCGTTTAAATATTTTAAAATATTTATTTATTTAGCTAAGGTGGGTAGAAGTTAGTGGGAAATTTGGGGATTTACGGTTAGGCTAGTTAGGGGTTAAAAGTTAAAAAAAACAATAAAAAGTTAAAAAAAACTTTTCAAAAGTTTAAACAAAGTTTTAAAATAGTAAAATAAGTTGTCAAAAGCTAAATAAAACTTTTTAAAAGTTAAAAAAAAACTTTTAAAAAGTTAAAAAATGTTTTAAAAAAGGGGAAAATGCGTATTACCGCTACACTTGGTACAGGCTAGCGAAAAAATGATACCGCGGTAATGTTTCAAATATGCCTTTTGAAACACCCTGGGGTGTCTTCTTTAGGAAATGGTATGCCTTTGTGAAGTAAATGGAAAACACAACCTATTAAAAAAATTCTACCTTGAATGGCTGTGTCTCAAATGTGCTCCTTCAACGTTGTCATATACCTGGTAAAGGTACATACGGGGGTATTGCTGTACTCAGATGACATAGCGGAGCAACATATGATGTATTATATTGCTGTAACACATATAAGGTTTGCAAAATATATTTTACAAACTCATTGAGTATGTCAAAAAGGCGTATAAAAAGCGTATTACCACTACACTTGGTATAAGCTAGCGGAAAAATTATTTCACACTAAGGGTTAAAATACATCTTTTGAAATACCCTAGGGTGTCTTCTTTAAGAAATGGTATGCCTTTATGGGGTAGCTGGAATAATTAACCTACAAACAAACCTCCAAAGTGGGGTATGGACACAGCGTAAAAATTTAAAGTTTGAAAAAACTTAAATGGCTGTGTCTCAAATGTGCCCCTTCAATGTCCGCATATACCTGGCAAAGGTACATATGGGGATATTGCTGTGCTCAGACAACATAACTGAGCAAGATAGGAAGTATTATATAGCCGTAGCACACATAAGGTTTGCAAAATATACAGTACAAACTCATTGTGTGTGTAAAAAAGGCAGTAAAAAATGCTTATTACCACTACACTTGGTACAAGCTAGCGGAAAAATGATTTCACGCTAAGGTTCAAAATACATCTTTTGAAATACCCTAGGGTGTCTTCTTTAAGAAATGGTATGCCTTTATGGGGTAGCTGGAATAATTAGCCTACAAACAAACCTCCAAAGTGGGGTATGGACACAGCGTAAAAATGTAAAGTTTGAAAAAACTTAAATGGCTGTGTCTCAAATGTGCCCCTTCAATGTCCGCATATACATGGCAAAGGTACATATGGGGGTATTGCTGTGCTCAGATGACACAGCTGAGCAAGATAGGAAGTATTATATAGCTGTAGCACACATAAGGTTTGCAAAATACACAGTACAAACTCACGGTGTGTGTCAAAAAAGCAGAAAAAATGCTTATTACCACTACACTTGGTACAAGCTAGCAGAAAAAAAAACCCCACTAAGGTCCAAAATATGCATTTTGAAATACCCTGGGATGTCTTCTTTAAGAAATAGTATGCTTTTATGGGATAGTTGGAATATATAGCCTGCTAAAAAACTTCAAAGTGGGGTAACAACACAGCGTAAAAATTCAAAGTTTGACAAAACCTGCAATGGCTGTGTCTGAAATGTGCCCCTTCAACGTCCCCATATAACTGGCAAACGTACATACGGGGGTATTGCTGTACTCAGACAACATAGCTGAGCAACATATAAAGTATTATAAAGCCATAGCACACATAAGGTTTGCAAAATATACAGTACAAACTCACTGTGTGTCAAAAAGGCAGAAAAAAATGCTTTTTACCACTGCACTTGATACAAGCTAACGGAAAAATTATCCCACGCTAAGATTCAAAATTTGCCATTTGAAATACCCTTGGGCGTCTTCTTTAAGAAATAGTATGCCTTTTTGGTGTAATTGGATAAAGCAGCCTGCTAACATATTTAAAAATAGAATACGGACCCATTAAACTCTCCATGTAAATTCACACTTAAAAACCTGAACTTATCACATCTCTTTCACAGCACTGTAACTTCACAAAATAGTGTCTGGGTCATACATTGGGCATATTGTTTTACTCAGAAGAGGTAACTGAGCATACTTAGGGGGAATTTATGACAGTGGCACTTATCAAATGTAAGAAATACCCAGCGAAAATGCAACATGTATGTAAAAAAAAAAAAACATTTTCTCACCACAAAATTTGAAATAAATTGGTGAAAACATGGTGGCAAGTTAAGGTATAATATATGCCTAATAACATACCCTGGAGTGTCTGCTTTCTCAAATGGAAGGTCTTTATGGGGTTATTTGAACAGTCAGATGGCTATAATGCCACAAATTCAGACATATAACCATCTATGAAAATTCCAACTATAGAAACTGAAATAGCATGGTCTCCTATATGGCACTGTAGCTTCACAGAATAGGGGCAAAGGTATACAATGGGGGTATCGTTGTACTCAGCAGATGTAGCTGAACACAATATGGGGTTCTGTACAGGGATAGCACACACTAGATTTACGAAATACACATTACAAAAACCTTGTTATATGTGAATATGCCAAAATAGAGAAAAAACACAATTTTACTCCAATATTTAGCAGAGATTGGCGGTGAAATGGCTACGCAAAAAGTGTCAAACTAACCTTAGGTAAATAGCCTGTGATGTCTACTTTATATAAATATATACTTTTGTGTGGCAATTTTGTTTCCTGTAATGGGTATTAAACTTCCAAGACAAACATACCAACTTCTAAAATTGTTTCACATTGAAATTTTATTTTAGACCTTGTAGTTTGTGACCTGTAACTTTCAAAATAAACTGAAATCCTACACATATTATGAACTTGGTAAATCAAGACACATAAATGAATTGATTTTGAATTACTTTTCCTAAGCTGTACATATTATGCACACATTATTATTGCCAAAACGTGGGGAAAAAAGCTTGTTTTTTCCACATTATTTTGCATTTTTTTTGTAATAAATGAGAATTTATACATGTATAGGTCACATCAAATTAAAGCCCTTTTTGTTGTCTAAAAAACGGTATATCATATGTGTTGGTACAATAAATGAGAGAGATGCAAATTGCAGTTGAACACAAACAGCAAAAAATGCAAAAATTGCTTGTGTCCTTAAGTGTATGTCCAGCTTCTGAAGCTGTGTCCTTAAGGGGTTAATAATAGGAAAATACAACCTCAGATGAACAACAACACATGATATATTACTGTGTCGTGATTTATTTAACAAAAATAAGCCAAACTGGAGACGCTATGTGCGTAAAATGCACTGCTTCTATAGGAATTCAGAGACTAAGTAACAGGAGCTGCTAATCAAATGCCCTTGATTAATTGATCATCAGAAAGTGTGACTATCTCTATAAAAGCCAAAGGTTTAGCAGGTTACTGGTCTGGAAGATTCAGGTGTGTGTTACCTCAATGATAAGGAGTAAATACATCAGCAATAATCTTAGAGAAGCAATTGTTGCTACCCTCAAACTGAGAAGGGTTATAATGCAATTTCCAAACAATTTAAAGTCCATCATTCTAGAAAGAGAAGGATTATTCAAAAATGGAAAACATTCAAATCTTCCCAGGAGTGGACATCCCACACATTAACTCCAAGGACATACTGTGTAATGCTCAGAGAAATCGTAAAAAAAAGACACAAGAGATACATTTAAGACTCTACAGGCCTCATTTAGCATGGTAAATGTTAAAGTTCATGACAGTACAATTAGAAAAAGACTGAACAAGTATGGTTTGTTTGGATGGGTTGCCAGGAGAAAGCCTCTTCTCTCTAAAAAGAATATGGCAGCATGGCTTAGGTTTGAAAAGATGCATCTGAGCAAACCAAAAGACTTCTGGAACAATGTCTTTTGCATAGATGAGACCAAAGTGGAGATGTTTGCCCATAATGCACAGCACCACATTTGTTGAAAAGCAAAGATAGTATATCAGCACAAAACACTTTGTACCAATTGTCAAGTAGAGGATGATGATTTGGGCTTGTTTTGCAGCCACAGGACCTGGGAACCATGAATTCCTCTGTATACCAAAATATTCTAGAGTCAAGTGTGATCTTTCCAATAGCTAAAGCTTGACTGAAGTGCACCAGGACAATGATCCCAAGCACACCAGAAATTCTACAACTGAATGGCTGAACAAAAGAGAATAAAGGTGCTGCAATGGCCCAGTCAAAGCCCAGACAACCCAATTACTCCACAATGATGCGAGAGACTGATAAAGTCATACAGAAAACGATTACAAGTTATTGCTGTTGCAGGTGGTTCTACAAGCTACTTAAATCATAAGGTGTCAGGGCCAGTGCAAGGATTCGTGTCGCCCTAGGCAACAATCTATTTTGCCGCCCCCTTAATGAATGCAACTACATTCTTTAAGAGGTTTATTCACTAAATGCTGACTTGCAAAGAAATGTGAGTGTGAATGTGTGTTAGTGTGTGTGTCAGTGAGTGTGTGTATGTCTGTTACTGAGTGTATTAGTTGTGTGTTAGTTTGTGTGTGTCTGTTACTGAGTGTGTTAGTTGTGTGTTAGTTTGTGTGTCTCTTAGTGTGTGTCTGTTATTTAGTGTGTGTCTGCTAGTGAGTGTCAGTGAGTGTGTTAGTTTTTGTGTGTCAGTGAGTGTGTGTGTGTCAGTGAGTGTGTTACTGTGTGTTTGTCTGTTACTGAGTGTGTTAGTTTTGTGTTAGTTTGTGTGTGTCTGCTAGTGTGTGTCTGTTATTGAGTGAGTGTGTGTCTATTAGTGAGTCTGTTTGATGTCTGTTAGTGAGTGTGTGTTTGTCAGTGAGAGTGTATGTTTTTGTAAATTAGTGTGTATCTGTCAGTATGTATGTATGTCTGTCACTGAGTGTGTGTCTGTCTGCTACCCTAAAATTAGGTAAATACAACCTCAAGTGACCAACAACAGATGGCATAATACACTGTCATGATTTATGTAGCCAAAAGGGAGAAGCCGTGCATGAAAAACCAAGTACACCTTACAGGGCCAGGGCATCCTATAGGCAAGTTAGGAAGTCGCCTAGGGCTCCCCTCAGGAGCACTGGCCCCTCATGCTGCAGCTGCCTGGCCTGGGCACGCAAGAAAAGAGGGATCGGTAGGAGTGAAGCTCACAGCACTCCCTCCTGTCAGTCCCTCTTTTGTAGCATGGTCGAGCTCTGCTCCGGTCCATGGTACAGGAGAATCTGATTCCTGTACCTGGCCGGTCTGACAGGAAGTGCTCACAGGAGGACAGGAAGTGAAACAGAAGCTCCTGTACCGCGGACCAGAGCAGAGCTCGGCCACGCTACACTAGAGGTAGGGGATTGATGGGTGAGGAAAAGGGAGGAGAGACATGGAAGGGGGGTAGAGAAAGAGACAAGGGGGGAGAGAGATGAGGGAGGGGGCGAGAGAGATGAGGAAGGGGGAGAGAGAGGCAAGGGAGGAAGGGGGAAAAGAGAAGCAAAAGGGGCTGGTAGGACTCAGCCCCTATCCTACCCCACAATAGAAGGTTTATGCACAGTTGCAAGACTCTGGAGGACTCTACACCTTGATGTCCGTGGGACTCCAGAGGCACCAGCTGCTTCAAATATCTGTTTGCTGCTATGTAATGGTATTTTAGCAGCTGCTCTCTTGATCCGATGCATGGATCTGGCAGAAATCTTCCTCAATGTGCCTTTATCTGCACGAACCTGTCTGTGCTCTGAATCAGCCACAAATCTCTTAATAGTGTGATGATCACGCTTAAGTTTTCGTGAAATATCTAATGTTTTCATACCTTGTCCAAGGCATTGAACTATTTCACTCTTTTCGGCAGCAGAGAGATCCTTTTTCTTCCCCATATTGCATGAAAATTGTGCTCTGCTTAATAATGTGGAACACCCTCCTTTAGTAGTTTTTCCTTAAATTGGGCTCACCTGGCAATCTAATTATCACAGGTGTCCGAGATTGTTTTCAGTGATCAAAAGAGCCCTGAGACACAATGCCATCCATGAGTTAAACTGAAAAACAAAATATTTAATCTTTGTGACACTTAAATAGAATTTGCATAATAATTTGGAACAGGGTGTAAACTCTTCCAAACTTTAAATTAATGACCCTTCATTGAACTTACAATACACAGTGCAAGTACGAGTTATTTCTCAAGCACTCTGACAGTTTATGTGATAGGGACTTGGTGATAAAGGACGCTCATCCTTGGACTAGATATTGGTAGTAAATAATTTAAACTATTTGATTTACAAACAGAAAAAAAGCATGCCTTAACCCCTTAACGCCGTTACGGCGTGCTATGCCGTCACGGGTTAAGTGGGCTTTAAAGCCGTTATGACGGCATAGCACTCCGTAACGGCTTGCAGCCCCAGGAGGTAAGATGTACTTACCTCCGCCGCGATCGGCTTCGGGAGGACTGCCTCACAGCCCAGGCAGCCCTCCCACGGCAAATCAGGCCCCCGGGGGCCATGTGATCGCTCTCAAAGACAGTCCCCCTGCTGGTGGGAAGTATAAAAAATAAATAAAAGACAAGTGTAAAAATAAATTAAATATATTTTTATATATATATAATATGTATATATATTATATATATATAATATATATACATATTATATATATGTAACGTCATACAAAGTGTATTTTAATATTAATATAAGTTTATATATTAATATTAAAATACACTTAGAATGACGTTACATATATATAATATGTATATATATTATATATATATAATAGATGTACATATATATATTATATATAAATACGTATAATTAAAATAAATAAATAAAATAATAAAATAAATAAATAAAATATTGAAACAAAATTTAATATAAATTATATATGCATATGTAATTTCATTCTAACTGTATTTTGTTATTAATATATATATATCGGTAACAAAATACACTTAGAATGACATTCTATATATATCTATATATATATAAAATACAAATAACCGCAAATATATATATATAGATAAATACATATAATTACATAAAAGATTACATTAGTATACACGTAGAATTTAAATACCTATAAATGCATATATATTAAAATTCTACATGTATATTTAAATAATCTTTTAACGTAATTATGTGATTTGATTAATTAAAATTTGATTGACATGCCTGACAACACAGGGAGAAAGTGCAGAGAATTTAATTCGCAAGCACTATATTTGACCCTGTAACTCTCCAAGACACCATAAAACCTGTACATAGGGGGTACTGTTTTACTCGGGAGACTTCGCTGAACTCAAATATTCGTGTTTCAAACTGGTAAATTGTATTACAACGATGATATTTTAAGTAAAAGTGTCGTTTTTTGAATTTTTTACAAGCGAACTGCACTTTTATGGTCTATATTATTGTTGTAATATGTTTTACTGTTTTAAAACACTAATATTTTTTTTAGTGAAGTCTCCCGAGAATAACAGTACCCCCCATGTACAGGTTTTATGGTGTTTTGGAAAGTTAGACAGTCACATATAAGGCTTGCATTTCATTTTTTTCACATTGAAATTTGCCAGATTGGTTATGTTGCCTTTGAGAGCGTATGGTAGCCCAGGAATGAGAATTACCCCCATGATGGCATACCATTTGCAAAAGTAGACAACCCGAGGTATTGCAAGTGGGGTATATCCAGTCTTTCTTAGTAGCCACTTAGTCACAAACACTGGCCAAATATTTGTTTTTTGCTTTTTTCACACAAAAACAAATATGAACGCTAACTTTGGCCAGTGTTTGTGACTAAGTGGCTACTAAAAAAGACTAAACATACCCCACTTTCAATACCTTGGCTTGTCTACTTTTCAAATGGTATGCCATTAAGGGGGTAATTCTCATTCCTGGGCTACCACACCGTCTCAAAGGTAACATTACCAATCTGGCAAATTTCAATTTGAAAATGTAATGTTCTATATTTGACCCTGTAACTTTCCAAAACAACATAAAACCTGTTAATGGGGGGTACTGTTGTACTCGTGAGACATCGCTGATTACAAATATGTGCATTTTTTTGCAGTAAAACCGTATTATGACATTCACAGTTAAAATGTCAGACGGAAATGCAAATTTTAAAAAAAATCTTATTTTCTCAAATTTTTTGTACTTTTATTCATAATAAATGATGTTCCATATATGAATAGTTAATGATAGATTAAAGCCCTGTTTCTCCTGAACAAAATGATATATAATAAGTGTGGGTGTGTGGTGGAATCTCGGTAAAAATAATTTAGTAGGCCGAGATTACCACGTGGCATGTGTACGTGCATATGCTGACGTATCGGTCGGTTGGTTGCACGTGGCAAGATACGATCAGTAGTGTACGGAGCATGTGCGAGAATACAGGATGTAGTATTCCCCTCCTCCATTGTGCTGGACAGGCCATGCGGTCAAGCAGGAAGTTAATTCTTATTTGTATTGATTGGTTAAGAGAATGTGCGGGTGGAGCTTAATATGGGAGGAGTTATGTGCCTATATAAGGAGCCTGCACTATTGTCCGGGGCTCAGAACTTGTTGTATTTTGGTGACATTAGTCCCTCTGAGTCCCGATCGGTGAACCGAATAAAGAATCTCTTCCTTCCTGAAGAAACCTGTGTCCATCTCTCTGTGCTTGGCTTCCGTCAGTTTCTCCGGTATCATTTGGTGCATTGGCCAGGAAGCTCATCGTTCAACGGTAGCTGAGAAGCAGAGGCGTGAGACGGTCTATCTTTGCCCACGTTCTCTACGGCTGCACCCCTGAACTTCTGCGTGGACCTCCCTTCGTCTCGGCGCCACTGGTCTGTTGTCCAGGAGATCATCGGCCTCTACGTAGTAAGTGCTGGGGTGTCCCCGTCGATGAGTGTGAACTCAGGTTCAGGAACGAGGAGGTAAGACGACCGCTGTTTTAGACGGCGGACCCACTAGGGGTATACCGATTGTGCGGTAGGCCCATAAGGGGTTAATCTGTGTATGGAATCTGCCCCCTCTGTCGGAGGGAAGGAGCGAAGGCGCACCGCTCAATCGAACGCTCTTTAGTAAGACCGTTTGATTTGGTTTGGAGTCAGGCGGGGTTCTGTGTAAATAGCCCTAGCCGGACACCGGTGTCTTGTCTAGACTAGCGTTCTAGGGTGTACAATTTGTTCGCTAGGTCGGAGGGACCGGGAGACTAAGCGGCGTCTGTGTAAATTCGGTCCGCTAGCTCTCAACCTATCTTGGCTAAGTGGGAAGGCGTGTAAATTTGGAACCCACTAGACTATTGATAGAGTAGAAAGACTAAAAGGGTTCTGTTGTAAATTCCGCCCTCTAGTTCGCTATATGTGGTGCTTGGGCAGTGTGGCTAACCAAAACGGATGTAGATAGGTAGTCCATCAAGGTACTGGCCAATAGATTAGTTGGGATTGTATATGTGATAAAGATTGTTTAGTAGCGTGTATATCTTGCTAGATAGCGTGAGCTCTGCCGTCTAGCGAGAGTGTTAATAGTGTGTTGCTGTATTATAGTGCACGGTACCATAACCCTGTATATTTACTGACACTGTATATAAGTACTAATAATTGTCGTCTATTGCATGTCTAACACCATAACCACTAATAATTGTATTGTGACCTTAAATTGTACTTTGACCTATGCTAACCGTACTGTAACTGCTGTTTGTAAAGACGATGTTACTGGGGTGTGTTATAGACGGGTAATTCATATATAGGGAATTATAGTGTGGGTGACGGTATAGTTTCGCCAAAGGGCATAATATCGATTACTTAGTGACTGGTGTAACAGCTGTGTGTGTACGGGAATTCCCTGAGTGTTTGCATTGTGTTACTGTGTACGTTTCACTGGGTAACTGTACCACGTGGTGCTGTTGCCAAAGAAACGGGTGTGACTGTTGAATAGAGTGTGTGTATAGCATTCGTTGTCTACGTCGCTCCATTGATAAGTATGGGCGCGTCGGAGTCGACGATTTTGGATCCCTTAGGATGTATGGTAAAGAATTTTAAAAAGGGATTTACAGTTTGTGATTTTGGGGTTAAAATGTCTCCTGCACGTTTGATCACTTTGTGTACTAGGGAATGGCCTACTTTGGTTGCCGCATGGCCGCCACGTGGCAGTTTGGATCCAAATCTGGTACAGCATGTACACGTGGCTGTATCAGGTAGGCCTGAACTTTACGGACAGTTTCCATACATTGATTGTTGGAGGCAGGCCGTAAACGGCTCGCCAAGATGGACCCGAGTATGCCACGAGGAGCAATGTCGCCTCATGGTGGCCAGGACTTGTTTGTCCACTAGGACCACGGCTAAGCCCATTTTGGACACGCCCCCTGAGTCCGAGATCCCTATGCCGCCCCCTTATTTCTCTGCAAGGGGAAGTGATACAAGTACAGGAAGTTCTACACCCCCTCCCCCATTGTCCCCACCTACTTCCACTTCCTCCTCCAGCTCAGAATCCACCCCACGCCATACTAAACCTCCCCTTCCGACACCAGCCCCCCGTTCAGTCCATCTATCCCGATGTGGCACCACTTCAAGCTTCCGGTCAGGCTTCCTCTAGCCCGGCTCGGAATATTTTATTCACCGGCCTTCCCCACAATAAAGCCTCTACATCCCCACGTCTTACTACCCCCCGACCGGAACCCCTAACTGACGCCCCTCCACGAAGCCCTATACTAACCCGACAACTGACCGGAACCCAAAGACCTAGACACTATCAGATGCCTCTTCGTTTGAATCCTGGGTCAGCTTACCTTAATGATTTAGGTCAAATGGTGTATGCTGACCCAGTCTTTGTATATGTCCCGTTCACGACTACCAATCTCTTGAATTGGAAGACCCACAATTCCTCGTATACTGTAAAGCCACAAGCCATGACCGACCTGTTCACCTCGATAGTCCAGACACATAACCCAACTTGGGCTGATTGCCAGCAATTATTAATGACATTGTTTAACAATGAGGAGAGGACTAGGATAAACCAAGCGGCTATTAAAGCGCTAGAGGAAGAAGCCCGTACTTTAAACCAAGCAAATCCAGCAGCATGGGCCGCAACTCATTATCCTAATGCTGATCCCGACTGGGATGTTAATGGCGCAGATATGGTTCATATAAAAGCCTATAGAGACGCTATAAATGCTGGCATGAAAGCCGGAGGAAAGAAAGCCATAAATATGTCAAAGACGGTTGAGGTGATTCAGAAAAGTGATGAAGCGCCCAGTGTCTTTTATGACCGATTATTGGAGGCATACCGTCTGTATACCCCCTTTAATCCGGAAGACACTGAGAATTCCCGAATGGTAAACTCTGCCTTTGTCAGCCAAGCTTACGGAGATATTAAGCGCAAGCTACAGAAGTTAGAAGGGTTTGCAGGAATGTCCATCACCCAACTAATGGAGGTAGCAAATAAGGTATACATGAATAGGGAATCAGAAAGTAAGAAAGAGGAAGAGCGCAAGATGCGTAAAAAGGCGGATATGCTAGCGGTAGCGATCGCAGGCGTAGATAGACGGGGCCCAGATAGAGGCGATAGTAGGTGGAATAGGGAACCCCTGAGTAGGAATCAGTGCGCGTATTGTAGAGAAGAAGGGCATTGGAGAAGCGAGTGTCCAAAAAGAGAGCAGTACGAGAGAGACCCACCCAGGGCAGGTTATGGAAACTTTAGAGGCAGAGCGAGAGGTAGAGGAGGTCCCGGAGGGAGTAATAGTGGTAACAGAGGAAGTGTAAGAGAAGATAGATACTATCCCGCAGCGCAAAGGTCCCGCGATAGAGAAGTTAGGGACTTTGTAGGATTGGCTGACACGGTCATGGATAACTATTGATACCGACCGGGCTCCATCCCCCTTGGTCGAGCGGAGCCTATGGTCGATGTATCAATAGGGGGAAAAAGGAGTGCATTCATGATTGACACTGGTGCTGAACATTCGGTGGTGACTGACCTAGTTGCTCCTCCATCTGGAAGAACTATTACCGTAATAGGAGCAACTGGAAGAAGTGCTGCAAAACCGGTTCTTAAAAGTCGACTCTGTACATTGGGAGGCCACGTAGTAAAACATCAATTCCTATACATGCCTGAATGTCCAGTCCAATTGTTGGGACGTGATTTGCTATCCAAATTACAAGCGCAGATTACGTTCCTACCAAACGGAACAACATCCCTAAAGTTTAATGGACCTTCAGGTATTATGACATTATCCGTACCAAAGGAAGATGAGTGGCGACTTTATACAGCGTTGACTAGCCAAAACCCTAAGAGTGATGAATCCTTATTCAACATACCAGGAGTTTGGGCAGAGAACAACCCACCAGGACTGGCCCGCAATATTCCACCCATTCGAATTGAACTAAAGCTTGGGGTTTATCCAGTGAGCCTACGGCAATATCACATCCCGCAGAAGGCTAAGAAAAATATTCAATCTTATCTGGATAAGTTCATACGGTATGGTATCCTAAAATTCTGTACTTCTCCCTGGAACACCCCATTGCTGCCTGTTCAAAAGCCCGGTACAGATGAGTATCGCCCTGTGCAGGACTTGAGAGCAGTCAATGATGCGGTTGTCAGTATACATCCAGTTGTGCCCAATCCGTATAACCTGCTTGCTTTAATTCCGGGCGGGGCTACCTATTTTACAGTCTTAGACCTCAAAGATGCCTTCTTTTGCCTCCGAATTGCTGCAGAAAGCCAATGTATCTTCGCTTTCCAATGGGAAAACGCTGTAACGGGCTCGAAACGCCAGATGACTTGGACAAGACTGCCCCAAGGGTTTAAAAACTCACCTACCCTATTTGGTTCAGCTCTGAGTCAAGATCTACTGGATTTCAAGTCCATCCCAGGAGAGTGTGTATTATTACAATATGTAGACGACTTGTTGATAGCAGCAGTTACAAGAGAAATATGTCAGCAAGCAACACACGATCTACTACACATTCTCTGGAAGGTAGGATACAAGGTGTCTAGGAAGAAGGCTCAGTTGTGTCTGCCAACTGTCAAATATCTGGGATTCCATATCTCTGAAGGTCAAAGGATAATGGGGCCAGAGAGAAAAGAAGCTGTGTGCCAAATACCAATACCCAAGAATAGAAGACAAGTGCGAGAGTTCTTGGGGGCATCAGGCTTCTGTAGGATATGGATTCCCAGTTATGCGATATTGGCAAAACCTCTGTATGCAGCTATCAAAGGTACAGAACACGACCCCTTCCTATGGACTCAAGAACAGCAAACGGCATTTGAAGATGTGAAGAGGGCTTTGATGAGTGCCCCAGCATTAGGTCTACCTGATCACACACGACCATTCTATCTGTATGTACACGAGCAAAGAAGAATGGCTGTGGGAGTATTGACACAGTACTTGGGATCATGGCAAAGACCTGTGTCCTATATGTCTAAGCAACTGGACGCAGTGGCCAGCAGTCTTCCACCTTGTCTAAGAGCCATAGCTGCAGCCGCCCTGCTGGTAGCTGAAGCCGATAAACTCACTCTGGGTCAAGAGCTTTATGTACGAGTCCCACGTGCAGTACAGACGTTGTTGGATTACAAAGGAAATCATTGGTTCAGTAACAGCCGTATGACCAAGTATCAAGCAATGTTGTGTGAAAACCCAAGAGTGCATTTAGAGACTGTAAATACCTTAAATCCAGCTACCCTTCTGCCGCAACCTACTGAAAGTCAACACGATTGTTTGGAAGTGATGGATGAAGTATTTTCAAGTAGACCAGATCTTCGTGATTTTCCCATTCAGAACCCCGATGTCCAATATTATACAGACGGCAGTAGTTATGTGAAAGAAGGGATTCGCTATGCAGGATACGCAGTAACAACCATAGATAAGGTGATAGAAGCTCGGCCACTGTCAAAAGGAACATCAGCACAAAAGGCAGAATTATAGCACTGACACGAGCGTTACAATTGGCTGAAGGTTTGAGAGTAAACATCTACACGGACTCCAAGTATGCGTTTTTAACCACTCATGCCCACGGAGCTTTGTATAAAGAAAGAGGACTATTGAATTCAGAGGGCAAAGAAATCAAGTACGCAGCTGAAATACTACAACTATTGGAAGCAGTATGGGAACCGAAAGAAGTCGGTATTATACATTGTCGAGCGCATCTGAGATGCGATGGTGATGTAACCAAAGGAAATCGGATGGCAGATAATGCAGCTAAGCGTGCCGCTGAATCAGGAAGACAGGAATATGTGGAACATATAGCTGCTCTTATTCCAACTCCACTGTCTCAATGGACTCCAGTTTATACAGCTCAAGAAGAGGAGTGGTTAAAGACTGAACCTGGAAAGTATTTGGAGAACAAATGGTATCAGTTAGAAGATGGGAGAATAGTTATTCCAGCATCACTAGCGGTAGAAATTGTTCAAAACTATCATAATGGGACGCATTCTGGAAGAGATAGTACAGAAGAATCTCTCAGAAAACATTTCTACATACCAAGATTGTCCAACTTAACTCAAGCCATTGTACGAAGATGCGTAACGTGTGCTAGAAATAATGCAAGACAAGGACCAGTTAAGCCACCAGGAGTTCAGTATATGGGGGGACTCCCTATTTCCGATCTACAAATTGACTATACAGTAATACCTAAATCTGGTGGACATCGCTACCTACTAGTAGTTGTGTGCACCTATTCAGGCTGGGTAGAAGCATGTCCTACTCGTACAGAGGAAGCAGGAGAAGTTGTGAGATTCCTGCTACGAGAAATAATACCCCGATATGGACTACCCTGCTCTATAGGATCGGACAATGGTCCAGCCTTTGTTCATCAGTGCCTACAACAACTGACTCATATGCTTGGTATTAAGTGGAGACTTCATACGGCATATAGACCTCAGAGTTCTGGTAAAGTAGATAGAATGAATAGAACTATTAAGAACCAGTTGGCAAAGATGTGTCAGGAAACCCAACTTAAGTGGAATGTCCTTTTGCCTATAGCTCTGTTGCGAATTCGCAGTACACCTACCAGAAGGATGGGTCTCTCTCCTTTTGAAATCATGTATGGGCGTCCACCTCCCGTACTTGGTAACTTAAGGGGGATCTGAGTCAGTTGGGAGAAGGAATTACCCGGCAGCAGGTTGTAGAGTTGGGTAAGACTATGGAGGAGGTACAGAAATGGGTACAAGATAGATTACCTGTGAATATTTATCCCCCTGTTCATAGTTACCACCCAGGAGATCAAGTGTGGATTAAAGAGTGGAATAATGTACCGTTAGGGCCCAAGTGGAGACGTCCTTATGTTGTTCTTTTGTCTACCCCTACAGCGATAAAAGTGGCTGAAGTGACTCCGTGTATTCATCACTCTAGAGTTAAACCAGCAGCGGTAGATTCTTGGCAAGCTACAACAGATCCAGAGAATCCCTGTAAGATCCGGTTAAAGCGCACGACTCAGTCGGAGTGACGAGGAACCTTGTGGATTACAAATTTTATTGTTTCAGAGATTTGTATGTGAGTGTTTTTAGACGGCCATAATAAAGCCTGACCGCTCACCGACGTGTGATTTAAAAGCCAGGAAAGTCTCGAAGGGACCCCTGTGAAGACGAGCAGAACTCCATTCCCTGCAGCCCTTACATCCTGGAAGCTGAGGTGCCATCGCATGGACGAAGATTGAGGATGCAGCCGACGAAAGATGTGCTAATGATATTGTTTATTTATGTGTATTTTTATATTCAGGAAGGTAGAGGTACCGACACTCCTAGCTGTGAGGTATGCATTAAGACTACAAGAACAGGTAACCATATTTCCCAGACCCTAATTTGGCATTCGCAATATGAGTGTAAAGGTGATGTGTCTAGGTGTAGATATTTAAACATAGAGTATAGTGTGTGCCATTTAGGAGTAGGGGAACCTAAGTGCTTCAGTCCAGAGTATCAACCCCGTACAATTTGGTTGACTCTCAGGAATGGAGATCCTCAGGGGACCCTAATAAATAAAACAGTGTTAGAATCCGTACATTCTTCGGGTGTTCTGCTATTTGATGCATGTAAAGCAATATCAAGTGGTAGAAAGCCGTGGAATGTATGTGGGGATCTTAGATGGGAGAGAACGTATGGGTCTAATGATAAATATATTTGTCCCAGTAGTAAAAATAAGTATGTGAGTCCTAGATGCCCAAATAGGGATTATAACTTCTGCCTATATTGGTCTTGTGTGGGGTGGGCAACTTGGGGACAGACAGCAGACAAGGACATGATTGTTACTAAGTTGCCTACCAATCCATATTGTAAGTCTATGGAATGCAATCCGGTCCATATTCTTATAAGTAATCCTGACCAATTCTTAGATAGATATGGTAATTTATTTGGGTTTCAAATATACGGGACGGGTTTAGACCCTGGGACAGTATTGTTTATAGGGATAGAGACTGATACGGTAACCTCCCAAACTCATCAGGTATTCCATTCGTTTTATGAAGAGATGAGTATAGATAATAAGATCCCCCATAACGCTAAAAACCTGTTCATAGATTTAGCTGAGAGTATTGCTGGTAGTCTTAATGTAACCAACTGCTATGTGTGTGGAGGTACTAACATGGGAGACCAATGGCCTTGGGAAGCAAAGGAGGTAATGTCCGGTTCTGAGGCAGTTGAACAATTAATACCCTCACAAGCCGATTATCAGATGAGTGTTAGAGGTAAATCTGAGTGGAGATTAAAGACCTCCATCATAGGTTATGTTTGCATAGCAAGGAAAGTAATAATGTTTAATACTTCTGTAGGAGAATTAACTTGTCTAGGGCAAAAAGCTTATGATGATGATACGAAGAATACAACTTGGTGGTCGGCTTCAAATGTCTCAGAACCATCTAACCTGTTTGCAAGATGTGCCAATTTAAAGGATGTATGGTTTGATCTATCTATCACATCTAGTTGGAAAGCCCCAGCAAATTTATACTGGATCTGTGGTAAGAAGGCCTATTCGGAGTTGCCACAGGACTGGGAAGGGGCATGTGTGTTGGGTATGCTCAAACCATCCTTCTTCTTGTTACCTATTGAAACAGGTGAGACTTTGGGTGTTAAAGTGTATGATGTGAATCATAGGAAGAAAAGGGGACCCATAGAGATAGGCGCTTGGGAAGATGATGAATGGCCTCCCCAGCGTATTATAGATTATTATGGACCAGCCACGTGGGCAGAGGATGGTACTTTTGGATATAGAACCCCAATTTATATGCTCAACCACATTATAAGGTTACAGGCGGTGGTTGAGATAATTACTAATGAGACCTCACAAGCGCTCAATCTTCTAGCGAAGCATAATACCAGTATGAGGACAGCAGTGTACCAAAATAGATTAGCCTTGGATTACCTATTGGCAGTAGAGGGAGGTGTATGTGGGAAGTTTAACCTGAGCAATTGCTGTCTTCAAATAGACGACGAAGGGCAAGCAATAGCTGAACTTACTAGCCATATGGTTAAACTAGCGCATGTGCCCACTCAGGTATGGAAAGGGTACAATCCAAGTAGTTGGTTTGGTAACTGGTATGAGCAGTTTGGAGGGCTTAAGGCATTGGTAGGCGGAGTCATACTGATTTTAATGTTGTGTCTGCTCCTGCCTTGTCTTATTCCCTTAGTAGTTAGGTCTGTGCAGAGCCTGATAGAAAATATAGCAGAAAGGAAGGCTGCAGCACAGATAATGGCCATATATAAATATGAGGCTCTAGATCAGGGAGAACCAATGCAGGAAGAGGTGTGTTGAGGGATTCACATCATAGGAAAAGTCTGGTCTGGTTCATGGTAACCTGAGGTGTATGCAAACCAAGGTTAAGTGATGCCTCAAGTAATTGTGAAATATCAGAGGCATCAAAGGGGGGAATGTGGTGGAATCTCGGTAAAAATAAATTTAGTAGGCCGAGATTACCACGTGGCATGTGTACGTGCATATGCTGACGTATCGGTCGGTTGGTTGCACGTGGCAAGATACGATCAGTAGTGTACGGAGCATGTGCGAGAATACAGGATGTAGTATTTCCCTCCTCCATTGTGCTGGACAGGCCATGCGGTCAAGCAGGAAGTTAATTCTTATTTGTATTGATTGGTTAAGAGAATGTGCGGGTGGAGCTTAATATGGGAGGAGTTATGTGCCTATATAAGGAGCCTGCACTATTGTCCGGGGCTCAGAACTTGTTGTATTTTGGTGACATTAGTCCCTCTGAGTCCCGATCGGTGAACCGAATAAAGAATCTCTTCCTTCCTGAAGAAACCTGTGTCCATCTCTCTGTGCTTGGCTTCCGTCAGTTTCTCCGGTATCAGGTGCATATAATTTGAAAGAGGGGAACTACGGGTGAACAGACATATAGCGCAAATTCCAGTTTTTGTTTACGTTTTGTTTTGATCAGAACGTGCACTATTGACTCCGTCCTGAAGGGGTTAATTGCAGTACCATTTAAAGGTATTTTCCAGACAGCAACCAGATTTAACCCAGGCTCAATTCACCTCATGAAATTATAATGACACATGCATTGAGTTGCCCTTCCACGTATCCACTACACTCATCACATTGATTACCAATATTTGTTTCAATGATCAATAAATACACACCACATTTATTGACAGTATTTTAAAAGGGAACTATAAATCATACCTACTAGGCTTCACAGGGACCCTCTGAAAACAGTACTAGAATACAATTTAGAATCCCAAACCAGAGTTTGACATCTTCTAATTTACACAATACGTGAACAATAAACATTATTGTAGAAATTTCCTTTAGAGGGTTAACAAATGACCACAAGCTTAAAACATGAAAAAACTGAATACCAAAAATAGGACACACTAAAACAAAGTAAGAGGTTAAAGACAGTTTAAAACATAATTAAACAAACCAGTGAAAAATGAGTAAAAAAATCTTGCCCATGAATTTATAATCTATCATGTGAATCTCTTTTGTGTTGTAGTTTAAGAGATGGTTTGTGATCTTACAGTCTGAGCGAGGTAGTGAGGGTAAAGACAAAAGCGGAGCTCCATGGATGGAGATTTTAAAAGGCATCATAGAAAATAAATAATTCCAGAGTAAGCAGGATCTTATTAAATACAGATGTACAAACAGGCTTTATAAAGTAAACTGGAAGATACGTTTCTGGTTGGGAGGTATGGTGAGTAAATTGTACTTGCAAAGTTAGTTGGATGTTCAGGTGATGGTGTATTGTATCATATTGTTCTAGGTTATTTAGTCAATTATGTTTTTCATATGAGATGGAACATTTTCTGATAGTGTATAACTCATAAATTAGATGTCCCAGATGAACACTTCAAAGAACTGAATACTTAAAATACTAAATTATGTCTTGTTTATCTGAACATTTGTGAAAATGTCCTTATTAGTGTTAAGATACTCTTGTGGTTTCTCTTTGTAGGATATTACAAATCCCAAGTTCAGTTCACCACTTGAAACTGAGATATGTGAGCCATGACCTTCTTCAATTCAGATTTCTTTTAATAGCATGTTGCATATGTCCACTCATGGCCAACTCTCCATAAGTGTTGTGATTAGACATGATGACCAGACTCAACTTGATTATGTTCTCATATCTCTATGTTTTTGACTTTTTGATTCACTTTGCTTCATCCTACTGTAGAAGACCCATTTTGACTACTTTACAAAGTAAAATGACTTTTACCCGTAATACATATAACATCACCTTGTAAGGTTTTAGGACTATTTCAGTCCAGTCTACATAGTGAAAGGTTTACTAGGATCATAACCTCAGGCATCTTGACAAATTGCTTGTCTCAAAACTCAAGCACAGCTCCACTGAAGCATTAAACCATTTGCTCATACGGCCACCTCCAATGCCACTGATGTTACTGTTAAAACAACTATGTAGGATATGCTCTATAAAAATGTCAAGTGAGTGGATAAATAGTTTATTTTTTGGTATAGACACTAGCCAGCAAACCATAGTATATTTATTTCAACAGAAGAAGAAATTTGGCAGCCAACAACCTTTGTGCAGCATGTTACTCTTTAGATATATGTACCATTATTATTGTATAATGTAAGGCTATAATTGGACATTGATTGAGAGTTATAGGGCATTATGAAAAATACCCCTACATGCAGTATATATTTCAGATATGTAAACAAGGTGAAACAGACACGATGTTTTTCATACAATGGAGCAGCAGTTATCTAGTTCCATTAATATTTATCCAAAGTACCTCATTTACAGAACTTTTGTTAAAGAGACAATATAAAAGTTACCCCAATTACAATTGTAATTTAGCAGCTAAATATTTACTCCAGTCCAGGTGGGTAAGAAGAAAGCCCCATCTGCCATTTTGGATTGAAATATAATACGTATGGGCACACTTAGACCTCAATTTAATTCTATCGGCAGGAAACAGTCGATAAATATCATTTATTTTTGTTTACTAATTTTATCAAATTTCAGCTTCATTTAATGCCAGCTAAATTCTTGCAGCTAAACCTGATAAACTGGTCAGCTGCTCAACAAACCTCTTCCAATTATTATAAGTCAGAAGCACATTTATTGTACCTCCCAGACACCACCATTGAGTGATGGTTGGGGCTCTACTTTTAATATTCATGACATTGTCTACCTTGCCCTCCAAATTATGTTCTTTCTTGGGATCTCTTGGGTCCCCAAACCCCTAACCACCCCCAATAAATAAAAAACACCTACCCCTGATAGATCTAGTACCCCAAAAAAATAAATGTATACTTCTTATAATATGTCTTCTTTCTTTCTTCAACCCCCAAAAAATGCAAATAAAATCCATTAAGTCCTAACACAACTATTAATATGATAAAAGAATCACAAAAAAAGAATGAGAAAATAAAACCACAAGACAAATAAAAGTTAGCCCACTGAGGGCTCCATGTATATTGAGCTTGCATGTTGGGAAAAAGCCTACCATGCAAGTCTCGATGGAAATGGGACTTGCCTGTTAGAAACATAGAAACATAGACTGTGATGGCAGATTAGAACCATTCGGCCCATCTAGTCTGCCCAATTTTCTAAATACTTTCATTAGCCCCTGGCCTTATCTTAAGTCTTGGATAGCCTTTAAACAATCTGAATGTTACTTCTTTGGAGTAGATAATTTCCAATAAAATGCATCAGCTCTAAGTAAATAAAGGTCTTAATGAGAAAGCAAGAAAAAAAAAGTGACAATGTTTCAGTAGCACAGACTCTCTGAAAATCTCATTCGGTGGACTCATTCTCAAAGTAATTTATGGGAACTGATAGATAAATACTAGACTTTTGTGTTGTTTAGGTTACACTAATTTGTGCAACCAGTGATTTGGACTATTACCAATTATTTATTATACATGGGCAATTAGTCAATACAAAGACTATGTCCCTAAACTTTCCTACATTAAAAAATAAAATGTTTTAGACTAGTGTCTTAGATCTTGGAAGTACATTTTTAAACTAATACAAAAAAGATCAGCAGATCCCTGAATAACAGGGTCATTTTTAAAAGAACACTATACAAACCTGTATTCCTAACACTTTAGTGCCATAGTCCCTAATTAGATGCAGCCCCCCTCCATTCCATGTACAATTACCTTTTTTTCAGTGCTGAGGCTTCTTTCGGTGGTACCACCTCACAGGATGTCATCATGGATTTGTCATGGCTGAATTTCACTCAGTTGTTGCACATGAAGTGCCTCAAGTGGAAGACAGACACTGAGGTCTGTTAAACCCTGCAATGTAACCATTGCAGTTTCTAGAGGGTCTCTGGACCCAAACCACATTGAGATCAAGTGTTTTTGATACATTTAGTAGTCCTTTAAAATCAGTTTGACCTTGCACAAACCTTTGTTTGTTGCACTACAGCAAACTGTACACTGGCAGTCACATTGATAAGCATATATAGTACATTAGAGTCACAGAAACACATAGAAGAGTATACAGTCAAACACACCACCAACACACGGAAAAAAACACACAGATAGACCTAGGTAGTACAGCATATTTATTTTTATTGTCATTTACATAGCCCTAGCTTATTCCACAGAACTTTAGAATTCTAATAAAAGGAATTTAACAGCAAATGAGACATACTAGTACAAATGTTGACAGGAAAAATAGATTAATGAGGCCCCTGATTGATCAAACTTTTAATATAGAGGAGGTGGAGTATACACACATGAGAGGAAAGGCAGCATGGAGAATAAAACCAAAAGTAAGAGGGTGGGCCTTGAACTCCAACTCAAAATGTGAAGTGGCTCTTTTGTCCCTTCAGATAGATTATTAGATATCCCAGCTCACATTGTCTCCTAACCTGCTCGAGGTGGTGCAGGTTATATCAGGTGCAGGTTATTTTAAGAGCTCCCTCGTGGTCCTCTATTGCTTCTCAATGACTGTCGCAATGAGTGCTCTGAGTAACTAACTAAGTTCTGGACCATGATGGAGCTGTTAAAATGATCTATATCCCAGATTGTTGCAAACCACAATGCTCCCCCATCAGACCACCAGGGATCCTGCAAAAAATGACCTTCACTGGACCAAGAGGGATAACACCCCCTACCGCCAGGTAATCAGGAAGGGGACAAATTAAAATATCACCCACACACAATCATAGACTCACTAGCGTACCTACCATGGTTGCAGGGATGGCAGCTGCGAACGGGCCACTCACTCCAGGGGGCCCAGCCGCAGTCGCAAACCCCGGCGACCGTGGGCCACCTGGATACCTTTTGGGCTGGTGCACAGCCGCTCTGGCCCGGGTCCACAGTTCTTGGAGGTATGGCAGGAAGGGAGGGCTGCACTGTGATAATCCCCTCCTGCCTGTGTGTAGTGTGGCCGAGCAGTCTGACAGGAAATGCTCACTGTTAGAGCACTTCCTGTCAGACCAGGAGAGAGGGCATGGGATACATTGAAGGGAGGGGGGGATAGGGAGGGTATGGGACACAGGGAGGAGAGAAGGAGAAATGGGACACATGGAGGGGCTGGGAGGGAGGAGGGTATGAGAAACATGGAGGGGCTAAGGGAAGAGGGAATGGGACATATGGAGGGGCTGTAGGAGGAGCCTATTGTACACATGGAGAGGCTGAGGGGGAGAGGGAATGGGACACATGGATGGTCTGTGGGGCAGAGTGGGGGGACCTGGGCGTGGGAATGAGACACCAAAGGGGGGGAAGGCATGAGATACATGGGAGGTGGGGGGGACCAAGGCAATTTTTGCCTCTGCATAGACTACATACAAAACTACAGACTACATACAAAATACTCAACCACACTCCACACAAAAGTCACATTTAGCCTTCCCTGCTACATACAACTCAGTCCACTCGGATGCAACCACATACATACATCTAGGCCCAGACTGGCCATCGGGCATACCCGGTGGGCCGCGATGGCCGCGGGCCGAGGCCGGCAGGGGAGATCACAGGATCTTCCCGGCCAGCCCATGCAGGGCAGGCGCTATCCGAGCGCCGGCCCTGCTGTGTGCCTTCATGGGCCGGTAGGGAGATCAAAGATTTCCCTCACCGGCTCACAGGCACTGGGGAGGAAGGGAGGGAGGCAGGAGAGGACACGGGAGCTCTAGCCAGCAGCTCCGCCGTGTTCCTCTCACGGGATTCTGAGCGTGAGTTACCATGGCAACGCTCAGATCTTGCGAGAGTGAACTCTAGCCCTGCAGGCTAGAGTTCACTCTCACCACTGAGACCACCAGGGAAGGCAGCACGGCTCCCCCTCCCAGGCTAAAAGTAAGAAGGGAGGGGGGATATAACGTGGTATTTTTAATTTAAAAAAAGACATATTTAAATAGACATTCACTCACAGTACACTCAGACACTCGTAGTACCCCCTTACACACACACACACACACACACACACACAGCACCCTCAGACACACACAGAACCCTCATACACACACACAGCACCCTCATACATACACACAACACCCTCAGACACACACAGCACCCTCACACACACACAGCACCCTCACACATACACACCACCCTCACACACACACACAGCACACTCAGACACAAACAGCACCCTCAAACACACACCACCCTCACACACACACCACCCTCACACACACCACCCTCACACACACACCACACTCACACATATACCGCACAATCACACACACACATATATATATATATATATATATATATATAAATATATATACACACACACTGCACCCTTCACACATATACCCAACACCTAATACATGCCCCTGACACATACAATACGTCCAAACATAAAATATACACTCTGAATCCTCTACACACACACACACACACACACACACTCTGGGTCCTTTACACACTAGATCTCCTACACACACAAACACTGCACCACCTACACATACTACATTCCTGACATACAAACTCTGGATCCCCCATGCACACACTACATTCCTTGTAAGCAAACACATACAACATTCTCTAAACACACACTCTCTACAACACCTACACACACTTTGTCACCTATACACACACGCACACTATAGCCAGTGTGCACACACTCACTACATCCCCTATGCACACTATGCCCCCTATACACACACACTCTCTACAACCCCTAGCCACACATATTATACCACAAACACAAATGAAATTGACCTATTTACACAATACCACACCACAATCAGCTCACTCTACACACACGCAATCCCACAAGCAGGCTCCAAGCACATGCACCACATGCTTTCCTGGCCCTTTTGTCCTCTGGTATACCACTTATGGAGACACCAGAGACAAGTTAAAAGCAAGCACAGCGCAAGCATGTTATTACATTTGTTTGCGCTGCACAGAACAAATACAGGGCCTTTTCCCCATGCTTGAGCTCTTCAGCAGGGCTCTGCGCATTGAACTAACATACTCACTTTGTGAGGGTGGGTTGCTTGCAGGGGCGGGCTGGGCCGGGGGGCAGGGAGGCAATTGCCCCCCAGGCCGCCCCAAACCATTTTAAGACCGGCCGCTGCAGGGCCGGCCCTTTAAATGCTGCAGCCGCTTGAGCGCTCTGTTAAGAGGCTCAGGCGGCTGCAGCACATCTTCTCCCCTCCCCTGTAGCGTGGCCGAGCTCCTCTCCGGTGCGGTGGCCGGCCGGAGTGATAGGAAAGTGCACACTCAGTGTGCACCTTCCTGTCAGTCCGGCCGGTTACAGGAAACAGAAACTCCTGTTCCGCGCGGAACAGGAGTTTCTGTTTCCTGTAACCGGCCGGACTGACAGGAAGGTGCACACTGAGTGTGCACCTTCCTATGACTCCGGCCGGCCACCGCACCGGAGGGGAGGTGAGGGGGGTTAAGAAGAAGGGGGAGGGGTGGGGAATTAAGAACAAGGAGGGAGGGTGGGGGATTAATAAGAAGAGGGGGGGGAATTAAGAAGAAGGGGGAGGGGTGGGGAATTAAGAACAAGGAGGGAGGGTGGGGGATTAATAAGAAGAGGGGGGGAATTAAGAAGAAGGAGGGAGGGGTGGGGAATTAAGAACAAGGAGGGAGGGTGGGGGATTAATAAGAAGAGGGGGGAATTAAGAAGAAGGGGGGAGGGGTGGGGGATTAAGAAGAAGGGGGAGGGATTAAGAAGAAGGGGGAGGGGTGGGGAATTAAGAAGAAGGAGGGAGAGTGGGGGATTAATAAGAAGAGGGGGGAATTAAGAAGAAGGGGGGAGGGGGGAATTAAGAAGGGGAGGGGTGGGTGATTAAGAAGAAGGGGGAGAGGTGGGGGATTAAGAAGGGGGGAGGGGTGGGGGATTAATAAGAAGAGGGGGGAATTAAGAAGAAGGGGGAGAGGTGGGGGATTAAGAAGGGAGGAGGGTGGGGGATTAATAAGAAGAGGGGGGAATTAAGAAGAAGGGGGGAGGGGGGAATTAAGAAGGGGAGGGGTGGGTGATTAAGAAGAAGGGGGAGAGGTGGGGGATTAAGAAGGGGGGAGGGGTGGGGGATTAATAAGAAGAGGGGGGAATTAAGAAGAAGGGGGAGAGGTGGGGGATTAAGAAGGGAGGAGGGTGGGGGATTTAGAAGAAGGGGGGGAATTAAGAAGAAGGGGAGGGGTGGGAGATTAATAAGAAGAGGGGTGATTAAGAAGGAGGGGTGTGTGGGATTAAGAAGAAGGAGGGTTGGGGGGATTAAGAAGAACAGGGGGTGGGGGATCAAGAAGAACGGGGGGTGATTAAGAAGAACAGGGAGGGGTGATTAAGAAGAACAGGGGGGTGGGGGGATTAAGACGAACAGGGGGGGTGGGGGGATTAAGAAGAACAGGGGGAGTGGGGAGATTAAGAATTAGAACAGGGGGTGGGGGATTAAGAAGAACAGGGGGGAATTAAGAAGAACAGGGGGATTAAGAAGAACAGGGGGATTAAGAAGAACGGGGGGAGTAAGAAGAACACAGAGAGGGTGGGGGAGTGAGAAGAACACAGGGAGGGTGGGGGAGTAGGAGGGAACACAGGGAGGTTGGGGGAGTGAGAAGAACACAGGGAGGGTGGGGGGAGTGAGTAGAAAACTGGGGGGGAGTGAGTAAGATCACATGGGGGGAGGTGAGGAGAACGGGAGGGGAGTGAGGAGAACACATGGAGGGGGGGAGTGAGAAGAACACAGGGAGGGAGGGGGTGAAAAGAACACCGGAGGTTTGGGGGGGGTGAGAAGAGCACCGGGAGAGTGGATGAGTGTGAGAAGTGACTGCTAGGGGAGAGGGTGGGGGGTGGAGAGACCACTAAGGGGCAGGGGAGAGCTCTATAGGACAGGGGACAGGACAGGGAGCTCTTTCACACTACGCGCACACACACACAATGCATCCCTATACGTACACAGAAACACACAATGCATCCCTACACACACAAAAACACAACATGCTTCCCTTACACACAGAGAAACACAATGCATCCATTACACACAAAGACAATGCATCCTTTGCACACATACACAGAAACACACAATGCAAACCCTTACACACACATGCAAACACACACACTGCTTCTCTTACATATACACAGAAACACAATGCATTTCTTACACACACTCAATGCACACACTTACAGACACACACCTTGCATCCCTTATGCATACAAACACAGATTCACACAATACATCCCTTATACACAAACACACACTGCTTCCACTACAAACAAATACACTGCATTACCTACACAAACTGGTATCCCTATACACTACCTACCATAAGCACACACATTAGATCCTCTACAATAACACATAACACATCCCCTACACACTCCACTCCCTGTGAGCGAACTCATGGGTGGAACATGTAGGTGGGCCTTATGGGCATACTCATCGTCAGGCCCTGGGGCCCAGACCTTGAGCTGTGTAAGGGGCCCCAAAAAAATGGAGCTGCTTCCCATTCTACTAGAACTTTGAATTTTGTGACTACAGTTACAAGCAGCCTCCAGAGATCCTGTTCTACACCAGACCAGTGGAGCCAAACTGCAGCCCATCACCATCCTCATCTGATTGTAAGTAGGCAATCCAGGATATTATTAGTGACACTAATCTATAATTTACCTCACATTAAAGGGACACTATAGTCCCCAGAACCACTTCAGCTTAATGAAGTGGTTCTGGTGTCTATAGCCTGTCCCTGCAGGCTTTTTAATGTAAACACACACTGTGTGCAGCATTGGTATTAGTTCATATGGCAGATCATATAGGTGAAGCATTGTGATGTCACATGGGGGGGCGGCAAATTTTTCTTTTGTCTAGGGCGGCAAAAATCCTGGGCAGGTGCATCAGTCTACTGGTGACCCACAGGAGGGGAATGCACTGATTTCACAGCACTCTCCTCCTGCCCAGATCCGTTTTTACCGCAGTACAAGTGCCCTCTGCCCCTAATTTACAGTGGCTCACACTCACAGCAAGCAGTGCCTGGAGCCCTTTGCATAGACGGGAACAAAGAGGTTCTGCAGCAGCTGGCCGTCCTGCAAGCATTACATTAAACAGCTGTTCCCCATACAGCCACAGGTGACATTGTGCTGGGAGACTGTGATTACTCTTCACTTCCTCCCAGCCTACAGAGCAGCGCATGGGAGAGAGTGAGGAGGAGGCATGATTTAATCTTACAATAAATCCTCTAAGAAAAACCTTTATAAATTTGGAGGGACCAGCTCTGTTTCCACAGTTTATTGGTGTTTACTCTGATGTCTGTATTAATATTGAGGGAGGTCTAAGTAGTAACGTCAGTGTGTGTCAGCAGGGCCAGCCGTTGGGGTGGGCAAGCTGGGCGGTCACGCAGGGTGCCATGACAACAGAGGCGCCCGGTAGCCAACACAGCTCACAAGTTGGGGACACCAGCATATTCAATTGAAACGATTCGCTGGTGGTCCACTGGTGCGCACCAGCAGTAGGTGCAGTCAGATCATGTCCTCTCCCTCGTGGTTCCGGCGCTCAGTTAATAAGTCAGAGCACAGGCTCAGAGATTCTCAGCCTGTGCTCTGACAACATTGAAAGTCAGAGCCGTGAAGGAGTGGGTATGGCAAAGAGCTACTGATTAGCATAACATCAATATCCGTTATAAAACCAGGAAAAGGTGGGCATGGATGGTGAACTGATTTGGTGGTGCAATGGGCCACTTGACTGGTTTTGCCCCCCAGGTCTAAGGCTGCCAGCCCTCCCCTGGTTGCTTGTCATTAGTCATGACAAAACACACCCTCCCTGGCCCCACCCCCTTCTCAGGGGGCCGCTGTGATTGATAAAAAGGGCTGAATTTTCCCAGTCCGACCCTGCATACATCACTCAGGCACTACACTTCCACAGAAGAGAGAACAGGGCTCTAGGAAGGAGACTCAATCTGGCATCATGCCTAGGTCCCTGGACAATTTTAACCTTCTGTTCATACATTGTCAATTACACACATACATAGAGTGACACACAGATAAAGACGCAGATGCACAAACACAAAATCTAGTTCTTTTGCTAATATTCCCAATTCCTTACCCCCTTTCCATCCTGAAATGGCTGCTCTGTAATGTCTGCTTTGCTTTGAAATGTATGTGGCATTCAGGCATCGATCTACTGAGGATTCCACCTTAACCTAATGCTAAAGACAGCTATACCAACACAGAATTCCATTTTAATCTGTATATAGTGTTGTGTTGCTCTATAGTACAAATAAATACCTATGAAATGCTTTCCCTCGCAGGATTGTGACATCTCTCCATGTCTATAGATGACTTAGAGAGACAGTCTTATACACTGGTAGAGAGGCAGTCTATTATCTATGTAGTGTACTGAGAGACTTTATAATATCTATATTGTGCTTGGACAGAGACAGTTTAACACAAAGTGCACGGGACGAGAGACAACATAATATCTATAGTGCGTGGAGAGAGACAGTCTAATACAAAGTGCGTGGGGAGTGAGACAGCCTAATATCTATAGTGCTTAGAGATAGAGAGAAGCAGCCTAATACCTATAGTGTATGGGGAGAGAAAGCCTAATAGTGCATGTAGAGGGTTACAGCCCAGTACACAGTACATGGCAAGAAGCGAAAGAGTAATATACAGTATGTGGAGGGGGGCATCCACTACAAACTTCTCACACTGCATCCACTATACAAACACACACTCTGCATCCACTATACACACCATATCCAGGTTCTACACAGTTATTCACTACACATGCACACTGCATCCACTGTACACACTATGCATCCACTACACACACTTTCTGCATCCACTGTACAAATACCTTGCATCCACTACACACACACGTGTGTGTGTGTGTTTGTGTGTGTTTGTGTGTGTGTGTGTGTTAATAATAACGATCAGCCTGTTTTTCTTATGTAATCACATTTTATGGTTGACAACAAAGAAATATATTTAAACACATTTGCGCCAGGGACATTGTTTTATTTTGTGTTGTTCTATCCTGGAAAACAGTATGCATTGCTGGACAATTAATATATAAACACTAGAATACAAAGAAACAGAGAGCTCAATCTTTACTTTCACTAATCACTGTCTAAGTATTCTCCTAAGCAATTTCTTCAATCTTTTTAATGTCTACATTCTTTAACTTCACTAATCATCAGCTGTGTGTTATAAGCAATTGTTCCTAACCTTTACATTTAATTGTCACCAATTACACCACTTATCTAGTAGTATGAGAAGTCTTTTTCTGCAATCAGTGGCTTTCCATTTCATTTAGAAGAGTAGAGGAATGTCTGTCGCAACAAATTAACATTAACATTTTAATGTTAAGCAACTTATTTTCTGACGTCTATTCATTTATTTTTGATACTTTAAATGATACCTGTTGTCAGATTTTTTCTTACGATCTTTTACAAGAACATAAAAGTGTATCTATACATTGTCCTAGCAGTTTTGTTAGCAAATGTATAAATTGGGAGTAAACCCCCAATTTATACATTTAAAAGTAAGGTTTTCCTCCCAGTTATTATTATATAGCACCAGCATATTCCATAGTTCTCAGTCAATGCCTGGGCAGACTGATCTCCCAAGTATAGCAACCTCATCACATGCTGTGGTGCTTCTAGTGCTGGCAAGGGAGTACAGGAACACGGTGACATGACATCACTCATTTCCTACACCAGCAAGCTGGCAATTGAGCATCCCCAAGCAGGACAAGTCAAAGGAGACTAGAGGTGGAGCATGGGACGGACCGGAGGTGGGTGTTATAAGAATAGTAACACCAACGAAGATTGAGGATGGCATCGTAGGAGCATAGGAGAGGTGAGTAAATCTATATACGTAAACACGTAAACTCATAGAAAAGTAGCTGAACAGTAGTCGTTTTCGAAAACCCTTTTTTTGGAGCATTTTCAAAATAAACTGAGACAGACTATATTCTTTTCTCATATAATCACCGTAGTATACAAAATAAAAACAAAACTAATATAGAACTTGTAATATGTTACTGGATAGATGACATAATAAACAGAGTGATAAATTCTAGAATTTAAAATATTTTTCATGTAGGTTTCTTAGTGAATTGTTGGAAATATACCAAGAATTGCAAATTGAAGACCATAATAGCTGAATTGGAAACATGTTTGTATGGAGAATTTTTCCAGTTCAACTATTAAAGCCTGAATATTGCAATCCCAGGGTTAATTCCTGGCAAATAATTATTTAGTAAATAACCTAAATTGTTTTTGGTTGCTAAATGGTTCTTACGGGTTTCGGAGACATTTAATTGAACGTCTGCTTAAATTTTATTTTTTTTAAATAGTGTAAATAAATCTCCCGGCTCAGGAACATGTCACATTGAAACTACAAAAGGATTTTTATTCGTTTTATAGAATGAGTTATATTATAATCCTGCCTAGTTTGTATCACCCCACGGCAAAAAGAAACATTCAATTATTCATTTATTATTAACAGAAATGAGAACAAAAAATGTTTTCATTAGTAGTTCAATAACAATTGTGTCTTTAAAAATGTCTTTATTTACATTTGGTTGGCTATAATGTGTATGCCATTATCGCAAACTATTGAGAAACACTAACAATTCTCTTTTATATGCTTGGCTTTATTATTGTGCAAACCCATAATTGAAATTTTGTATTTCGCAATAGAAATAAAGAATAGACACAGTGTTGCTATGGGAAAGTAAAGAATTAATTTCCTCTTACTTTGGTTGATTAGTTTTTTTTAAAATGCTCCCGGGCTTGTTTTGATATTTTTCTTCTTAGTGGTACGTATACGTACAAACGGTCTTCTAATAAAGCAATGTTGTTTAAATCAGAGAGTTTTAGCCTTGTTAATCATTCTAATAAATAGGTGTGTCAGTTAACTTCACATTCCTTAAACTGAGCTTTCAAAGAAACAAAGGTCTCCTGTGATTCATTAAAAGAAATGCGCTTTTCCAAAAATTTTTCCATTTAGATTCTAACCTTTTAGACAGCCTACATAAAAATAGTACACAGAGTAGGTAAGTGTGCTTATTTCTACAGCTGTAAATATGACTTTTTGTGGATAATCGCACAGCAAATGTGTAATTTTAGCATTTTCTCTCTTAAGCAGTTTACATGTTCCTGGTTCAAGGATATGGTAGAAGAAAATATTGTCTTGAAAAACTAGTTTATGCTTGTGTATTAGTATGATAAAGTTTTATTTTCTATACCCACTGTCAATACGCCATACAGGCCATTTATATTCAAAGAGCTCCAACGTAACTTAAAGGGACACCTGGACACCGTAACAACTTCATTGCAATTAAGTTGTTATGGTGCAAGTAGGTCCTAGGTTGGGTATTACCTTAAGGGGTTTAACTATTAGAAAATGGTTTAACCCTAAACTCTGAAAGACGATGTCTGATCGTTCTTCCCCTCCACTTCCTCTGATGGTCCATGGCTTCAACCTGGATGCTTTCAAGTTCCACATTAAAAAAACAGTAAATAAAATATACTTGCTCTCAGACTATCAGCTATATGTGGTCAGAGTCTTCCCGAGAAGTTTGGGATTAAACCGCTCAGAAACAGTTTAACGTTTTAAGGTTACCTCCTCACAACATAACAAATTCAATTCAATTAAGTTATGGTGCACAGAGTGATCCTTAAAATGCATTTCATTTTTTTGGCTTTGATAGGTTTATGCCTCACACTAATGATGGGAATTTCCCCCTGGTCAAATCTCTTTAGTTTTTGTTTAGTTTTTGTTCAAAGGAAAATTTGTTGTTATAGCTTTCTGCAGCAAAACTCCAAACTTTATTCTCTACTCCCATTTTCCCAAAATGTTCTACTGATTGGAAGAAGAGCAGTGTACCTCAGAGAGGTCAGTGTAAGCTGAGATACTAACTTAACTCTTCCCCTCTGTCATCTTAATATCTGTATAGTATTTCAAAGCCATGCCATGGGGAAAGAGGGGGTGGGGGAAGGGGATAAAAGGAGAGCAATTGGCTATGGCTTGGAATGATGTCAGCTACTCACCTTACATTGATTTTGGCTCGCTGAGCAAGTAATAAGGAAGTTGCACTATGAAATAAGAGGGCACGGCCAATGGGCAGCATTATAGTAAAGAAACCTACAAAACATTATTCCTTTTTTAGCACTATTCAAAACTAAATGTAATGAAAAGCATGAATATGGCACCAAAATCAGAGTATAACTGGATTGTTCTTTTAAGAAACAATCTATGTTGCTCTTCAAGATGTGAAACGTATTGGACTTTTTAATAAATAAGCCATTAATTATTATTATTATTTATTTTTTTTCTTTTATTCTCTTATTCCTCTCTTGCTCTTAGTCTACGGTTAGCTGCAAACTGCTACTTTTGGTTAAAAATTTATCTTGACCGTTTTATCCATTAATTGTGCAGGACTTTTTTTTAATTGAGTCCTCATGGAGGTCATGTTTTTTTTTTGTATTGTCTTGATTGCATGACAAACTAAAAACAGCTATAATTGCAAAAAAAAATAATATATATTTTTTATTTGTTTCTTAATTTCTTAAACTTTTAAGGATGGAGGCAATTGATATGAACCAAAACAAGATATGAACCAAAACAAAATCATTTATGCTATGAGTGTGTCCTACCATAAGAGTTTCTCTTTAAGTGTCTGCATACATTTAATGTCCTATATGTATACCTAACACATTATTATATATGAAAAGAATATATAAAATAGGGGAACAAATGGGGGGGACTATTTGTTTTGCATTTTTGTTTATAATATTTTTACACTTCTAATGCAACTAAATAAAAAGATCTGAAAATAGATTCATATATCAGTCCTGGTTATTACATTGTATAAAATCTAAATATGCTAACCTTAATCATAAACCTAATACTACACTATCCCTAACCTTGAAATATCATTAACCCTAACCCAGTATTAAACTTCACCTAACGCTAACACTATGCTAACCCATATCTTACAATTAACCCTTAATCTATGTCTAACCCTAAACCTACACCTAATCCTAAGGAAACTCTCTGATCCAACAGATGGGTTTCCTAATTTAAACAGTAGAGAGTAGTATGTTGTCACCATCAACTGGCTATTTTCAGTATTACAGGGAGAATTATCAGTAATACTGAAATCGAGCAATGAAAGGCCTACCTCCTAAAAAGTGTTCTTCAGTTGGCTGGAAGTTGTGAAGGTATTTTTCTTTACCATGGAAAGGATACTACGAGCATCCACCACTGCTGTTTTCCATGGACATCCAGGCCTCTTTGTGTTGCAGAGCTCACAGGTCCATTTTTTTCCCAAATTATTAATTTGGCCACTCCTGTTCCGGCTATCTTTCTGATGGATTTTTTTATTTTTTGCAGTCTAAGGATGGCCTATTTCACTTGCATTGAGAGCTCCTTAACTACATGTTATGGGTTTACAGCAGGGGTGGGGAATCTTCTGCCCTCCAGATGTTTTTGGACTACATCTCCCATAATGCTCTTACAGCCATAATGCTGGAAAAGCATCAAGGGAAATGCAGTCCAAAACATTTGGAGGGCCGAAGGTTCCCCACCCCTGGTTTACAGCAACAGCTTCCAAATGCAAATGCCACACCTAGAATGAACTTTACTTGCCTAAGAAATGAAGAAATAATGAAGGAATAGCTCACACCTGTCCATGAAAGAGCCTTTGAGTCAGTTGTCTAATTAATTTTGGTTCCTTGAAAAATAAGGGGCTACATATTAAAGAGAAGTAATGCCTTGTTTTGCTGGGACTCGTTAATATTGTTTTATCTCAATATTTTTATATTTTATATATAATATTGTACATATATATCTATATATGAGTATCTGGTAGTTCTTGTTTGGCAGAGTCTGTTTTTTGATATTAAACTTACTGTGAAAACCCAATATAATACAAATCATATCATAAATAATACAGGAACTTATATTAATATAATAACATCTTTATAAAGAGGTGGGAAAGACAATAATTAACACAAAATATTTCTCCTGCCTGCAGAATTCATAATTTGCAAATCTACCTAAATATGCAAATTAGCAAGCCTTGCAATTCATATAGTGCATACATATAGCTGTTGCTAGATCAGATGGCGCTGTACAGTCTCCATAGCCAAATTCACCTAGTTCACAAGTGGTGTCAAACATACACAAACAGACAGTTCCATAACTCCCAGCAAACCAAGTCACATGTAATCCCACCCAAAGTGTGACTACTCTGGTGAAAATGGAGGCCAACAGTTAATAAAATAACTGTCAGAAAGGAGGGCAGAGTTTATATAGTCACAGCGATGGTGATTACCGTCACACCCAATACTATCCAAATCAATGACACAGCTTTTGGTAGGGAAAAGGGAATGCGTTTGTGTTGAACATTTCACAGTTCAATCTTACAGCCATTTATCTAGCTAAATAGCAAACATTCAGGGAATCGAATTATAGGTTGAACAAAGGGAGAATTAGAAAGCCCCCTACAATGAGTAGCTTCTTATGGCCAGCAAACAGTATTATAAGACATACCTTCTTCAATCAGTAGCTTCTTGTGGCCAGCAAACAGTATTATAAGACATACAGAGAAGAACAGGACATGGAGCGTTCAAATGGGTCAAATCAACTTCACATATGACATATCACATTGAATGCAGTGACACATAGATTAACCATTTTGTTGTCAAGTGGGTAAATGATTCTTTTATTTACAGTCATAGAGCTCTTGTATTAATTAGAACTAAAAAAGTTATTTATGAGAGTCAACTCATATTGCCAAAATGGGAAAAAGTTGAAAAAGATCATTAGCTCTTGCTAAGAATTTACAGGTAGCAGCCGAGATACACCAGCTAGTAAATGTAATTTATTTATATTTTGTAATAAATCAACCTGTACATGTAGCACTTAGGAATTTCATACATTGCTTTTTCATTTATTGTGTTTCCTAAAAATCATTGGCCAAATGAACACAGGATTAGGAAGGATAATTATGGGACAGGATAATTAGTAAATTAGCAAGATTTTCAAATAATCCTATTTGTTCTTTAAAAATCAGCTTAGTTCCATTTAACACATACATATTTTGTTGTTTTAATTGAATATTGCACAGTGTGTTTGTTTTTTTTAGCAAAAATGCCATTATGTATTTTTTCTATTTTAGTTATAGTAGAGGTTGCTATCTGTCATTGTTTATCTGTTGCTTTGTTTTTAATTGAAAGTTATCTTGATTTTAATCAGTGCACTGATTAAGCAACACTTCCCAAGTTGTAATAACAACATGTTCCTTAATTAACTAGAAACAGACTTTTTTTTTTTTATTAGAAATTACTAGTGGAGAGTGGGTTTAGGGTTTGAAAAGCCCCATACATCCTAACTGTGAAAACTCATCTCTAGCACAAGGGAGCAATATACTAATGGATCTTTTAATGGAACACTTCAGGCACCAAAACAACTTCATCTTAAGACACCATTGTACCTTAAGAGGCTAAACTTGTTTTATATAAACTATTTATAAATGATTTGACCTCAAAGTTGTGAACACAGATTCCATAAGCATTGCCTCTCTCCTTTTGATGATGTCTTCAATGAAGAAGCCTCAAACTGTGAACTGGTAATAGACTGAGAGTCTGATGCGATCATCCTATGACTATCTTACCACTCAAAATAAACTGCGTGAGAAAGGTACATAAATTGTTATGGTACCTGGAGTGTTCCTTTAAGTGGTATTGATATATTTAATCAATTTCAACTTCATTTTTTGTAAATGAGGAAGTAAACTTATGCATAATGCAAACGCACATTATCACTTGAGTCTGAAACATTTAAAACAACAGTTTCCCCAACTGTTACCTTTTTCTAGCCCATTGTATTTTGCATCACACTGCACAAATACTACACTGCGTTAGGATTTAAAAATCAATATAGAAAAGTCCATGGCACTCCCAATGTGACATCAAAACAAACTTGTTACAAACACTTAACTTTGAACTTAAATTCAAAGAGCAATACATTATATGCATTGGAATAAACATTCTGAATCAACTTGCACAAGAGAATTTAAAAATGCTATATAATAAAATAAACCCTACAGAAATAAGGTAAAATAGTCATTTGTATGGCTGTAACAGTAACCACAATTTATTACAAAAAGCCTGAAAGCAAACAGGAAACGTGGCAATATCTTATTTCCACATATTGTCCCACGGATTTCTCATAAATTTGTACTTGTGAGTCTCAAGGCTTTGTCTTTAAATAATCAATAAATGAATGCAATTTAATATATGACAAATGCATCATTTATTTACTTTGATTATCCCTTTTTTTACAACTCTAAAACATACACTGTAATATCATTTGGGAAAATGCTAAGAAATGATTTCATTATTATTATTATTATTATTATTATTATTATTATTATTAACAATCACAGGAACCCAGTCAATGTCCACTAGTCTCAGGATCTGGTTTAAACGCTAAGGCACACTATTTTTTTAAATCTCACTTTCTCTCGTAAATTACCTTATGCATAGAATCCTCGCATTGCCTTATCACTGTTGGCTGTATATTGCTTTGTATAATACAGAGATTGCCTGATTACAGGGACATTCTAAACACCAAAATCTCTACTTCTTAATGCATTGGTGCGTCAATGCTGTCACTTTTTGAGACAATATAAAACACGAGAGACTCTTCCTTTTTGCATTTTGCAATTTGTTAAGGATTTTACATTAACTGGTATCACGCAGAGCATGATGAAGCAGAATACAGCCAGTGTTTCACATTGTAAAACATTGGATTCAATGTTGCTATAGGAAAGGCATTGGATTGGTGGATCATGGGGGTTTCTGCTGGACTAACTCCTATCTCAGCAACCAAGCATTACGTTGCAATTTACTGTCAAATATAGTCTGTTTTTTCTAAATTCACTGAGTTTTTTAGCCATTAGCAAAGTCCAGCATTTGGCCATCAGCTAAGAATATGAAGGTTACTAACAAGGTGAAGAATCCAATTAAATAACAGGTGTTGTTCTACATCATCAGTCTACTTTCCCGACTCCGTCGTCAGGTGGAGCCTTGCAAGGATATAAACAGACAAGAGGTATTACAATGATGGGAAGTGATTTGAATGATTATACAGCTTCAGATTTGTTGACTGAATAAAATCATTAAAAAAATAGTATAGTAAAGCCCTGTAAATTTTAAAGTGATGTAAATATAATAACTAAATAGTATTCAGACTGTTTGAGAGAAGTACATGTTTGTTGTTACATAAAAACAGAATTTCAGACTGAATATTGTATAATAAATATCCAAATTCCTTTTTGATTCATGTTAACCTTTTATTTGATGTAAAAAGTTGCGAACACATAAAAACATTAAGAATATGTTACTCTTATATTCACTAGCCAGCACTAACAGGGTCAGTGATGGAGATACTATAGCAACCACAACAAATCCTCCGTAGTTGCTATGCTTGGAGAGCAGACACAATGTCTATAGAGTAACTATTCTTATCTACTTGGCATAAAGTCTGTGCCAAAAATTAATTGACAGGTATGGGAAAGATCTATTTTTAAACAGGGATTCCTCCCAATCTATACATTTGATAGCAAAATGTATTGATAGAATTAAATGTGCTTAAAAGAACATTGGTTATAATTGCCATGGCAGGAAACCGCTTAGCTCAAATAGAAAAGTTGGAAAATAGCTAACCTAGAGAAATATTGTATGTTGTCAATTTTAAACTAAAATATACAATTCTTCTCAATTCTCAGCAATTTCCATTTTAATAAAGTAACTCGTACATGTTCCTGTTTTTGTGTATACATAATAAAAGCAAGCTTTATAAAACAGATTGATTATTTAGTTTATTTTCTTATTTTTGTTGCTTTTTTGGGGGAGGAGGGTGGGAGGGGTTCCTTTAGAAAATTTTAATTATTATCTGTTTTTTCCCCAAATAATAAAATACAATTCAAAGCCTGCTCTTTCATTTTAATAATAAAAAACTACTCATAAATAAACCACCTGTGGAGCTGTCTTGCATTTTAACATATAATTAATGCCTTATTCCTTTGTTTATCCTGGTTCATGTCACATTGTTGCTATCTATTGAATATGATAGAAAACACAGAGAATGATTGATATTAATTGGAAGAAGGTAAAACATATTTTTAAAAAATGTCACATGTTTGTTAGATAGTCTTGAATAATCTAGCATTGTTTTTGAAGATGTATATGTGGAAAAAATGAACTGTGTTTAATTATTTGTAATGTATGGCAGGCAAAAAAAATAGTGTTACATTGTTTGAATTTATACAGAAAACATGATTCTAAATTAGCATAAACAATTGCAAACAAACCCCACAATAACAAAAAAAAAAGAGAGAGAGAAATGAATCATAGTGTTGTTTAAATAAATGTAGGAAACTACAGAATGTTTTTATTTATTTAAAGATCAAAAAGTGGAAAAGTGTGAACTCTGCCTAGTGAATTTAGAACAGTATCCACTCACTAAATATGGTGTGAGAGTACTGGGCTCTTGGATCCTGAAAGGGTTAAATTATCATAATATGAATCATAGGGCTAACAACCTTGTACATTGCAAGGGCATCATGTAACTTAGATCTGCGCATGACCTATCATTACACCCTATTTATTTGAGACCCTACCTATTACATGCCCCCCTAAATACGTTTCAGATCAATAATTTGTTACATGCCTTTACAATGCTGCTTGCATGAGCTTTCCTGCCGTTAGTTAATAGTTGTCAATATTTGATTGGTAATTAATTAAACTCCCCCCAGACCTCTCCTTTATCGAGGATGCCTTATAAGCTTTATTATATATAATAAACATTAGACATTTTCTATGGTCTGTCATTGAGTGTCGCCAAGTATTTGGGTGAGGGTGTGATCTGGACAGAACCATAAGTCCATGTGTAATGTGAAGAACACAAAATGAAGATAATTTGAGTTTGGTGAGAAGGGTTCCTGTAGTCTTAAGGAACACGATATGTAGAAAGTTTGAAGATAATAGTTCCTGTAGCTTTAAGGGAACAATATAAAGATAGTTTGATGAGAAGAGTTCCTGTAGCTTTAAGGAATACAATATAGATGTCATTTGATGAGAAGAGTTCCTGTAGCTTTAAGGAATACAATATGAAGATTGTTTGATAAGAAAGTTCCTGTAGCTTTAAGGAATCCAATATAGACGTAGTTTGATGAGAAGAGTTCTTGTAGCTTTAAGGAACGAGACATGCAGATGTAGGAATGCGATTAGTTCCTGTAGCTTTAAGGAATCCAATATAGACGTAGTTTGATGAGAAGAGTTCTTGTAGCTTTAAGGAACGAGACATGCAGATGTAGGAATGTGATGAGTTCCTGTAGCTTTAAGGAATACAATATAGATGTAGTTTGATGAGAGAGTTCCTGTAGCTTTAAGGAATACAATATGAAGATTGTTTGATAAGAAAGTTCCTGTAGCTTTAAAGAACACAATATGGAAATCGTTTGATGAGAGAGTTCCTGTAGCTTTAAGGAACTCAATATAAAGATAGTTTGATGAGAGAGTTCCTGTAGCTTTAAGGAACACAATATGGAAATAGTATGATGAGAGAGTTCCTGTAGCTTTAAGGAACTCAATATAAAGATAGTTTGATGAGAGAGTTCCTGTAGCTTTAAGGAACACAATATGGAAATAGTTTGATGAGAGAGTTCCTGTAGCTTTAAGGAACTCAATATAAAGATAGTTTGATGAGAGAGTTCCTGTAGCTTTAAGGAACACGAGTATAAATTTAGTGACTTATTTTTATAAGGAAAGTTCATAAGACGAATCCATATGAATAAGTTCATGTAGTAAATACAATTATAACTTCCAATTAATCTCAGTAGGAAGACACGTAGTGAAAACTGAAGTGCCAATGGAAAGGTAATCATCCAACAATATAACTTGCGTTTATGATGATGAGCTTTATGAAAGCAGAGAGAATCCAAAGGTAATCCGAGTCAATTGGAAGGTGAATGGAGATCAGTGGTTACAATAATCCTGGTTCGGTACACGTAACTTGTAGAAAGAGAGAGCTTGTTTGTAGCCGGTCTGATTGATCAGGAACCCTTGGACAGTCACTACAAGTACTTGCTAACCATGCAGTATGTCAACTGGTGAATGGAGGAGCAGAAAGATTGTAACCCCTGATAGACTAGCACAGTATAATGCTGTGTTCCTAAAAAAAAACCATAATCTCACTTTTGATTTGTGTGCAACTTTTAATCCTGCAACCCTTCTGCCTAAAAAAGTAAGAGCAGAAGTACAGCAGGACTATGAAGAACAAAATGGATGGATGGGATGAGGAGATCAGGGCATGCTGTAGTGTCTTCCTATGAAATCATTGAATCACAGGCCTTATTTCTTGTTATGCGCATGGAGTAGAGTTGCTTTACGCTAACACAAAAATGACATCTTGGAGAAAGGCAAAGAACAAATATTTACACAGGCTCAAATATCTATTTGAAGTGCTGCATGCCTTCGAGGCAATGTAGAAAGAAAGAGGACTCCTCGCGGCAACAGGCATAAAAAAAAAAAATTCAGAGTGGAACGCGAACTTCTGCAAATGTTCGCGAACCGGCGAACCGGGCGAACCACCATTGACTTCAATGGGCAGGCGAATTTTAAAACCAACAGGGACTCTTTCTGGCCACAAAAGTGATGGAAAAGTTGTTTCAAGGGGACTAACACCTGGACTGTGGCATGCCAGAGGGGGATCCATGGCACAACTCCCATGGAAACTTACACAGTTGATGCAGAGTCTGCTTTTAATCCATAAAGGGCAGAAATCACCTAACATTGACACCTGTCCTCAAAGCCCCTGATACACACTGACACAGAGCAGAATAGAGACTGTTCCCCCTACATAGGGTCACTTGGCAGGTATGGATTGACACCTGTCCTCAAAGCCCCTGATACACACTGACACAGAGCAGAATAGAGACTGTTCCCCCTACATAGGGTCACTTGGCAGGTATGGATTGACTTCTGTCCTAAAAACCCCTGATACACACTGACACAGAGCAGAATAGAGACCGGGGGTCTAGTAGCGTGGACACCCAGCACAGGTCGTTCTCCTTCAGCCTTTTTATACGAGGGTCCCTCAACAGGCACGACAGCATGAAAGACCCCATTTGCACAAGGTTGGATGCCGAGCTACTCATTTCCCGTTCCTCCTCCTCACACAGAGCAGAATAGGGACTGTTCCCCCTACATAGGGTCACTTGGCAGATATGGATTGACACCTGTCCTCAAAACCCCTAAAACACACTCACACAGAGCAGAATAGAGACCGGGGGTCTAGTAGCGTGGACACCCAGCACAGGTCGTTCTCCTTCAGCCTTTTTATACGAGGGTCCCTCAACAGGCACGACAGCATGAAAGACCCCATTTGCACAAGGTTGGATGCCGAGCTACTCATTTCCCGTTCCTCCTCCTCACACAGAGCAGAATAGGGACTGTTCCCCCTACATAGGGTCACTTGGCAGATATGTCCTCAAAACCCCTGATACACACTCACACAGAGCAGAATAGAGGCTGTTCCCTGTCCACAGAGACCATGATACACACTGACACAGCGCAGAATAGAGACAGTTCCCCGTCCACAGAGACCATGATACACACTGACACAGAGCAGAATAGAGACTGTTCCCCCTACATAGGGTCACTTGGCAGGTATGGATTGACACCTGTCCTCAAAGCCCCTGATACACACTGACACAGAGCAGAATAGAGACCGGGGGTCTAGTAGCGTGGACACCCAGCACAGGTCGTTCTCCTTCAGCCTTTTTATACGAGGGTCCCTCAACAGGCACGACAGCATGAAAGACCCCATTTGCACAAGGTTGGATGCCGAGCTACTCATTTCCCGTTCCTCCTCCTCACACAGAGCAGAATAGGGACTGTTCCCCCTACATAGGGTCACTTGGCAGATATGTCCTCAAAACCCCTGATACACACTCACACAGAGCAGAATAGAGGCTGTTCCCTGTCCACAGAGACCATGATACACACTGACACAGCGCAGAATAGAGACTGTTCCCCGTCCACAGAGACCATGATACACACTGACACAGAGCAGAATAGGGACTGTTCCCCCTACATAGGGTCACTTGGCAGGTATGGATTGACACCTGTCCTCAAAGCCCCTGATACACACTGACACAGAGCAGAATAGAGACTGTTCCCTGTCCACAGAGACCATGATACACACTGACACAGAGCAGAATAGAGACTGTTCCCCGTCCACAGAGACCATGATACACACTGAAACAGAGCAGAATAGAGACTGTTCCCCCTACATAGGGTCACTTGGCAGATATGGATTGACACCTGTCCTCAAAGCCCATGATACACACTGGGGGGAGTTACTGTCCTCCCCAACCCCTGCGCGGTGGGTGGGGGCCATAAATCACAATGGGGGGACCTACTGTCCTCCCCCCTCGGCCCACACCCCTGCGCGGTGCGTGGGGGCCATAAATCACAATGGGGGGGCCTACTTTCCTCCCCCCCGGCCCCCATCCCTGCGCGGTGGGTGGGGGGCATAAATCACAATGGGACGGACCTACTGATAGGAGTGGAGTATTGTTCATATCAGTTTAATACCTTCCGCGTCTCCTATCAGTGGACGTGTATATGGCAGCCATTTTAGGAACCGCACACCTGGGACCCGAGCAAGGTCACCTCGTTCAAGCTGCTCTGGTTCCTTGATGAGCCAGCTGCCCGTGAGTTAACATGTCCCGTGGAGAAACACTCTGTCCTGTAAAGCCTCACCACAAAAAAATTAAATAAATAACAGCACTCGGAGTGGTGAGTTTAGTAAATGTTCATATCAGTTTAATACCTTCCGTGTCTCCTATCAGTGGACATGTATATGGCAGCCATTTTAGGAACCGCACACCTGGGACCCGAGCAAGGTCACCTCGTTCAAGCTGCTCTGGTTCCTTGATGAGCCAGCTGCCCGTGAGTTAACATGTCCCGTGGAGAAGCACTCTGTCCTGTAAAGCCTCACCACAAAAAAATTAAATAAATAACAGCACTCGGAGTTGTGAGTTTAGTAAATGTTCATATCAGTTTAATACCTTCCGCGTCTCATATCAGTGGACATGTATATGGCAGCCATTTTAGGAACCGCACACCTGGGACCCGAGCAAGGTCACCTCTTTCAACAGGCGACATGATTTGGCCCTGTAAAACTCTCCTGGATATTATGTACAATTTCTATGGATATGGCAGTGATTTTTGTAACAGGGAGATGGAAGAAGATGCTTGGTCGGTCCTCTTACTTGAAATTTGGGGCACTGCGCGGGCAAGCTAATGTGCCACCAGATAGGAGTGGTGAGTTTAGTATTGTTCATATCAGTTTAATACCTTCCGCGTCTCCTATCAGTGGACATGTATATGGCAGCCATTTTAGGAACCGCACACCTGGGACCCGAGCAAGGTCACCTCTTTCAACAGGCGACATGATTTGGCCCTGTAAAACTCTCCTGGATATTATGTACAATTTCTATGGATATGGCAGTGATTTCTGTAACAGGGAGATGGAAGAAGATGCTTGGTCGGTCCTCTTACTTGAAATTTGGGGCACTGCGCGGGCAAGCTAATGTGCCACCAGATAGGAGTGGTGAGTTTAGTATTGTTCATATCAGTTTAATACCTTCCGCGTCTCCTATCAGTGGACGTGTAAATGGCAGCGATTTTTAATTGTTGAATTACCTCCCCTTTTTAGGCCAAGGTGGGAAGATGCTTAGACCACTGGTATATTGGAGCCATCTTGGAGGATTTTTTTTGGTTTGGTTTTTGAAGCCACAGTGCTGCACCAGTGGGCCTAAAAATTAGGCATGTACACATGCCTGAAAAATTTGGTATTGTTGCTGCCGCTGCTTTAGCAGCGGCCAGAAAAATTGATGTTTGTTTCACAGGCAGAAAGTGCCCTAAAACATGGCGGCTTGAACCCTAGTTGGTGGCGGATAAGTCACGCAAGTCTAACGTCATTCAGAGCTAAAATACAGCAGCGTGGGGGCGGAGCTTAACCAGCGAGCTAAACGGACGCCATCTCGACAAGCTCCCCAGTAAACGGGCACAATCTATTAAAAATTCCAACACCCTCAGCCGATCCAACCTCCTCCAGCCCCCAGCTGGACTCCCTACCTACTCCCGAGCCGATCGATGCCCTTCTTTGCGGCTTCCACCCAGCAGAAGCGGAGACGGAAGGTTGGGGCCTACCCCACGCTCACAATCCCAGACCTGGAGAAACTACTCGGCGGCTATGGAGCGCGACAAGCGCGGGACGAAGCCTCCCTCCAAAGGTCAGACCATCCGGCACACACACCAGCCATGGGCCGCCGCTCACAGCGCCCACAAGCCATAGAACAAAACCAGGACATAGGGACCATGCTTCAAAGGCCTGCTCCGGCTAAAACTACTCCCGCGGACACGCCGCGTACGGCGCCCCACTACCAACACACGGATCAACCGGAGGCAGAAACAACCTCAGAAGCCCACATAGGGCCACAACACCAACTAGACCCTCCAGCAGACATGACCCCAACATCCAGGCATGATTTAAAAATCCTATTATCGGACTTCCATAAAATCCTTGCGGCAGAACTGGCCCCCATCAAAAAGGACATCACTGCCACTATAAACAGGGTACACACTAATGAAAAACACATTACAGACATGCAAACTCACCTAGCTGAGCTGCAAGAATCAATGCACCACCTTCAGGTGCAACAAAGAGCCATAATGGCAGAGCAGACAACCATGGAGGAACGCCATCGGCGCACTAATATAAAAATTAGAGGCATCCCGGCAGCCATCTTGCCAGATGAACTACCGCACTACACAAGGCGCCTTCTGGCCACTATTCTGCCTCACACCACGGTCAAGAAGATGGTCACTGAGGAGATCTACCGCCTGCCTACGTCCTCAAAGGTACGCTCAAACACACCCAGAGATGTGATACTCAGGTGCCCAAATGTACACGACAAGATTCAGGTCATGTCTGCATTAAAAGGTAAAACACCCCTGATAGTTGAGGGCGCTAGCCTAACCTTTTTCCAGGATCTTACAAAGTCTACCCTCATGTGGCGCAAAACCTTCAGCTCCCTCACCAACAGACTGAGGGCAGCAGACATCACCTATCGATGGGGGGCACACGGATCCCTGGTGATACCACAGAACGGATCCCAACTCACACTTGCCTCCATGGAAGAGGCACCCAAAATAATACAGGCCTTGGGACTGAACCCACCGACCGCCAACTCACCCTCAAGACCCTCTACTACCAATTGGGACCCAGAGCGCACCGCAACGTTTGTACCGCGGAACAGAAGCCCTCGGTCCTCGGACCCAAGACAGCCTCAAGGGACTGGCTGACAATGAGGCACAGTAGGGACACCTTCCCAGCGCTCATCTTTACCTCAGGTCTAAAGACTGCAAAGTTATTTTCATTGAACGTTTAACATTTCTTATAGTACCCCATTGTTCTTGGATATTTATATATTTTTTTTTTTTGTGAGCCCAATTTTGGTAACCAAGTGCCGTTTTGGAAACGTTACCATAATTCCTACAGTTCGTACACTCAATGCGAAAATCACAATTGTTTATTACCTTGTTCTTTCTCCTGAACCCTGTTTTTGAGCCGGTGGCTGTCAGTTTGTAAGGTCTCCAAACATCTGATAGAGGTTAAAGCCAAGCTCAGTGTCCCATGACTAGGGGACATTACCCTCCTAAGGCTGAATAGGGGCACTAAAATTTAATAAACACACCTCACTACTTTCAAGCTACAAAAACAAGATTAAATGGTCTGACAAAATGTATATATTGCTAAAGCCCATTAAATGCTGACCTTATATAGATGACTAATCTAGAATACTGAACAGTAGCCGGCCTTTGAGAGGGCAGCATAGTAAAGGTACAGGTTGTATACGACCCATTACCTACCGGCTAAGTGTCCATATGGCAACGTACATTATTCTGCAAAGATTAGGGTTTGTCCTGCACTCTTAGTGGGTGTAGAGCTTTAAGCTCGAGGGTTTGTGAAGTCTAAAACGAGTCAAGAATTGCATACAAAAGCATAGGTCAGGAGAAACCTATCTAACTTCACACCATACCTGAGTTACAAAAGGACGTTTAAACGGTTTATTGTTTATGTTGTTGCGATCCCTACTAGAAGACTGACACACGTACAACAATCGACAGGCCTAACCCTGACATGGACCGTACTTGACAGACTCAACGGGACCCACTCTCGCACGACTGGTACACCTAAGACGGGGACATACCACAAACGCTTAATGGAGTGACTGCTACACTCTTACCATGACCACCCCCCCCCCCCCCACGACTCCCTAGGTTAGGAGTTTCAATCACGTGAGGCAGAGACCACACTCACGGCAGGAGGCAGCACTGGACAGCCCACACGCTTCAGAAGTCACTCACTAGTACACACCCATCAATATGCCCACGGGACACCATACCGACACATACAGGCACACCCAAGTGTCATAACCATGGAGGCACCACATACTCCATAACTACTTCACACATGGAACGCAGATACCAGCACCGAATATACGACTCAAACACACAAATAACACAGGTTAAGCGGTTAATGACCCGGATCCAAGTTATTGCTTGTATTTTATAAAATTATATAATTGGTGCAGTCTCACAAGATGCAAGATAAATATGTTGATGCTATATACTGGAAATTCTGACTTGCAATGTACTGTTTTACTGTCATGCAAAGCACCGCAAAAATAAAGAATTAAAAAAAAAAAAAAAGACAGCAGCATGTGGACCATTTTTAGCCCAAGGCAGCTCATCTCATCAGGCCTTTTTTAATCGAATGTATCGCCCAGTGTCAGTCCCTTCGGGATCCATCCCTCATTCATCTTAATAAAGGTGAGGTAATCTAGACTTTTTTGACCTAGGCGACTTCTCTTCTCAGTGACAATACCTCCTGCTGCACTGAAGGTCCTTTCTGACAGGACACTTGAAGCGGGGCAGGCCAGAAGTTCTATCGCAAATTGGGATAGCTCAGGCCACAGGTCAAGCCTGCACACCCAGTAGTCAAGGGGTTCATCGCTCCTCAGAGTGTCGATATCTGCAGTTAAGGCGAGGTAGTCTGCTACCTGTCGGTCGAGTCGCTCTCTGAGGGTGGATCCCGAAGGGCTGTGGCGATGCGTAGGACTTAAAAAGGTCCGTATGTCCTCCATCAACAACACGTCTTTAAAGCGTCCTGTCCTTGCCGGCGTGGTTGTGGGAGGAGGAGGATGACTTCCACTTCTCCCCCTGTTAGATTCCCGTTGTGCTGTGACATCACCCTTATACACTGTGTAAAGCATACTTTTTCATTTATTTTGCAAATGCTGCATCCTTTCCGACTTGTTGTAATTCGGTAACATTTCCGCCACTTTCTGCCTATACCGGGGGTCTAGTAGCGTGGACACCCAGTACAGGTTGTTCTCCTTCAGCCTTTTTTATACGAGGGTCCCTCAACAGGCAGGACAGCATGAAAGACCCCATTTGCACAAGGTTGGATGCCGAGCTACTCATTTCCCGTTCCTCCTCCTCACTGATGTCATTGAAGGTATGTTCTTCCCCCCAGCCACGTACAACACCACGGGTACCAGATAGGTGACAATGAGCACCCTGGGATGCCTGTTGTGTTTGGTCTTGCTCCTCCTCCTCCTCCTCAAAGCTACATTCCTCCTCTGACTCCTCTTCCTCACAATCCTCTTCCAGCGTTGCCGCAGGTCCAGCAAGCGATGCTGATAAGGCTGTTTCTGGTGGTGATGGTGACCACAACTCTTCCTCTTCCTCTTCACGCTCATCTACAGCCTGATCCAGCACTCTTCGCAGGGCACGCTCCAGGAAGAAAACAAATGGTATGATGTCGCTCATGGGGCCTTCGTTGCGACTGACTAGGTTTGTCACCTCCTCAAAAGGACGCATGAGCCTACAGGCATTGCGCATGAGCGTCCAGTAACGTGGCAAAAAAAATCCCAGCTCCCCAGAGGCTGTCCTAGCACCCCGGTCATACAAATATTCATTAACAGCTTTTTCTTGTTGGAGCAGGCGGTCGAACATTAGGAGTGTTGAATTCCAACGTGTAGGGCTGTCGCAAATCAAGCGCCTCACTGGCATGTTGTTTCGCCGCTGGATATCGGCAAAGTGAGCCATGGCCGTGTAGGAACGCCTGAAATGGCCACACACCTTCCTGGCCTGCTTCAGGACGTCCTGTAAGCCTGTGTACTTATGCACAAAGCGTTGTACGATCAGATTACACACATGTGCTATGCACGGCACATGTGTCAACTTGCCCAACTTCAATGCCGCTATCAAATTTTTTCCGTTGTCACACACCACTTTGCCGATATCCAGTTGCTGCGGAGTCAGCCACTTTTCCACCTGTGCGTTCAGGGCGGACAGGAGTGCTTGTCCGGTGTGACTCTCTGCTTTCAAGCAAGTCAAACCCAAGACGGCGTGACACTGCCGTAACCGGGATGTGGAATAGTACCTGGGGAGCTGGGGGGGTGCCGTTGATGTGGAGCAAGACGCAGCAGCACAAGAGGACTCAGCCGAGGAGGTTATGGAAGAGGATGGAGTAGGAGGAGTAGAGGAGGTGGCAGCAGGACTGCCTGCAAGTCGTGGCGGTGTCACCAACTCCTCTGCAATGCCACGCATTCCTTGCTTGTCAGCCGTCAGCAGGTTTACCCAATGCGCAGTGTAGGTGATATACCTGCCCTGACCATGCTTTGCAGACCAGGTATCAGTGGTCAGATGGACCCTTGCCCCAACGCTGTGTGCCAGACATGCCATGACTTCCTTTTGCACAATCGAGTACAGGTTGGGGATTGCCTTTTGTGAAAAGAAATTCCGGCCGGGTACCTTCCACTGCGGTGTCCCAATAGCTACAAATTTTGTGAACGCCTCAGACTCAACCAGATTGTATGGTAAAAGCTGGCGGGCTAATAGTTCGGACAAGCCAGCTGTCAGACGCTGGGCAAGGGGGTGACTTGGTGACATTGGCTTCTTACGCTCAAACATGTCCTTGACAGACACATGACTGTGGGCAGATGAGCGGGAACTGCTCAAGGCGGGAGACGGAGTGGCGGATGGTTGAGAGGGGGCAAGAAGGACAGCAGTGGTTGACGTGGCTGAAGATGCTGGACCAGGAGGAGGATGGCGGCTTAGAGTAGGCGTGCTGCTTGTACTCATGTGTTGATCCCATAGGCGTTTGTGCTGTGAGATCATGTGCCTACGCAAAGCAGTTGTACCTAGGTGGGTGTTGGACCTCCCACGACTCAGTTTCCTTTGGCACAGGTTGCAAATGGCATCGCTGTTGTCAGAGGCAGACACACAAAAAAAATGCCACACTGCTGAGCTCTGCAATGATGGCATTCTGGTGGTGGACACAGCATGCGTTGATTGGCGTGCTGTCGGGCTGACCCCGGGTGCCGATGCATGCTGTATGACTGTGCCACTAGCTCCTTGCGACGACCCCCCCCTGCTTCCAACTCGTCTCCTCCTCCTCCTCTCTGTCTCCCCATCTGAACTTTTGCCCTGTTCTTCTTCTTGCCGAGCAGGCACCCACGTGACATCCATGGACGCATCGTCATCATCAACCGCTTCGCTTGTATCTGACAACTCAGAAAAGGAAGCAGCAGCGGGTACAACATCATCATCATCACACCGTACCTCCATGTGTTTAATGCTGCCTGCCTGAGACATATCCCTGTTTTCTACATCCTCTAGCAATAATGGTTGCGCATCACTCATTTCTTTAAACGGGTGTGTGAATAACTCCTCTGACATACCAAGTAAAGCGGCTGTGGTGCTAGTTTTGGTGGTGGCGGCAGGCGGGTGAGTGGTATCTTGAGAGGTGCCTGAAGCTAAGCTGGAGGAGGATGGTGCATCAAGGTTCCGAGCGGAGGCTGTAGAAGATTGGGTGTCCTGTGTTAGCCAGTCAACTATGTCCTCAGAACTTTTCAAGTTCAGGGTACGTTGGCTTCTGAAAACTGGGCATTATTCTAGGGCAAAAGGGAATCACAGCACCACAACCACGACGGCCCCTGCGGGGTGGCCTGCCTCTGCCTGTCATTTTTTTGGGATTAGTGGTACTATGCGTGCAAGCTACTGTGAGACCAGATATGATTGGCAATGTGAACTGTAACAGTTCTGCAGAGCACACACTGTAGGCCTGACACACCCGCTTGAAGACAAGTAACTGCTATTCAATCTATAACAGTGATAAACTAAATTTTGGTTTTAAAAGCACGCTATACAGACACCAGATATGATTGGCAACTGTCGAAGCACGCTGGCACAGGTCTGCAGAGCACACGCTGAAGGAGGCCTGACATCCAGACGCTTGCAGACAACTAACTGCTCTTCTATTACAGTGAAAAAAAATATTTATTTTAAATCTAAAGCTTAAGCTATTGTAAAAACAGATATGAGTGGTGGCACTGGGCAAGAGGGCACAGTATCCAATGTGAACCTCACACAGAAGCTGGCAGGCAGGCAACTGCTCTTCTATTACAGTGAAAAAAAAAATGTTGGTTTTAAAAGCACGCTATGGAGACAACAGATATGATTGGCAATGTGCACTTGAACAGTTCTGGAGAGCACACACTGTAGGCCTGACAGAGCCGCTTGAAGGACACTGACTGGGTGCTATTAGCTTACACTGGAAACCTTTTTTCTTTGTAAAAGCACGCTAAAGAGACACCAGATATTATTGGCAACTGTCAAAGCACGCTGGCACAGGTCTGCAGAGCACACGCTGAAGGAGGCCTGACACCCAGACGCTTGCAGACAACTAACTGCTCTTCTATTACAGTGAAAAAAAAAAAAATTTAATCTAAAGCTTAAGCTATTGTAAAGACAGATATGAGTGGTGGCACTGACTGTGCAAATGGGCAAGGCATCCAGCCTGACACAGAAGCTGGCAGGCAGGCAACTGCTCTTCTATTACAGTGAAAAAAAATATATTTTTTTTAATCTAAAGCTTAAGCTATTGTAAAAGCAGATATGAGTGGTGGCACTGGGCAAGTGGGCACAGTATCCAATGTGAACCTCACACAGAAGCTGGCAGGCAGGCAACTGCTCTTCTATTACAGTGAAAAAAAATATTTCTTTTAAATCTAAAGCTTAACCTATTGTAAAAACAGATATGAGTGGTGGCACTTGGCAAGTGGGCACAGTATCCAATGTGAACCTCACACATAAGCTGGCAGGCAGGCAACTGCTCTTCTATTACAGTGAAAAAAAATATATTTTTTTTAATCTAAAGCTTAAGCTATTGTAAAAACAGATATGAGTGGTGGCACTGACTGCAAATGGGCAAGGCATCCAGCCTGACACAGAAGCTGGCAGGCAGGCAACTGCTCTTCTATTACAGTGAAAAAAATATATATTTTTTTTAATCTAAAGCTTAAGCTATTGTAAAAACAGATATGAGTGGTGGCACTGGGCAAGTGGGCACAGTATCCAATGTGAACCTCACACAGAAGCTGGCAGGCAGGCAACTGCTCTTCTATTACAGTGAAAACAAATTATTTATTTTAAATCTAAAGCTTAACCTATTGTAAAAACAGATATGAGTGGTGGCACTGGGCAAGTGGGCACAGTATCCAATGTGAACCTCCCACAGAAGCTGGCAGGCAGGCAACTGCTCTTCTATTACAGTGAAAAAAAATATTTCTTTTAAATCTAAAGCTTAACCTATTGTAAAAACAGATATGAGTGGTGGCACTGGGCAAGTGGGCACAGTATCCAATGTGAACCTCACACAGAAGCTGGCAGGCAGGCAACTGCTCTTCTATTACAGTGAAAAAAAATATATTTTTTTTTAATCTAAAGCTTAAGCTATTGTAAAAACAGATATGAGTGGTGGCACTGGGCAAGTGGGCACAGTATCCAATGTGAACCTCACACAGAAGCTGGCAGGCAGGCAACTGCTCTTCTATTACAGTGAAAAAAATTTTTTTTTAATCTAAAGCTTAAGCTATTGTAAAAACAGATATGAGTGGTGGCACTGACTGTGCAAATGGGCAAGGCATCCAGCCTGACACAGAAGCTGGCAGGCAGGCAACTGCTCTTCTATTACAGTGAAAAAAAAAATGTTGGTTTTAAAAGCACGCTATGGAGACAACAGATATGATTGGCAATGTGCACTTGAACAGTTCTGGAGAGCACACACTGTAGGCCTGACAGAGCCGCTTGAAGGACACTGACTGGGTGCTATTAGCTTACACTGGAAACCTTTTTTCTTTGTAAAAGCACGCTAAAGAGACACCAGATATTATTGGCAACTGTCAAAGCACGCTGGCACAGGTCTGCAGAGCACACGCTGAAGGAGGCCTGACACCCAGACGCTTGCAGACAACTAACTGCTCTTCTATTACAGTGAAAAAAAAAAATTTTTTAATCTAAAGCTTAAGCTATTGTAAAGACAGATATGAGTGGTGGCACTGACTGTGCAAATGGGCAAGGCATCCAGCCTGACACAGAAGCTGGCAGGCAGGCAACTGCTCTTCTATTACAGTGAAAAAAAATATTTTTTTTTAATCTAAAGCTTAAGCTATTGTAAAAGCAGATATGAGTGGTGGCACTGGGCAAGTGGGCACAGTATCCAATGTGAACCTCACACAGAAGCTGGCAGGCAGGCAACTGCTCTTCTATTACAGTGAAAAAAAATATTTCTTTTAAATCTAAAGCTTAACCTATTGTAAAAACAGATATGAGTGGTGGCACTTGGCAAGTGGGCACAGTATCCAATGTGAACCTCACACATAAGCTGGCAGGCAGGCAACTGCTCTTCTATTACAGTGAAAAAAAATACATTTTTTTTAATCTAAAGCTTAAGCTATTGTAAAAACAGATATGAGTGGTGGCACTGACTGTGCAAATGGGCAAGACATCCAGCCTGACACAGAAGCTGGCAGGCAGGCAACTGCTCTTCTATTACAGTGAAAAAAATATATATTTTTTTTAATCTAAAGCTTAAGCTATTGTAAAAACAGATATGAGTGGTGGCACTGGGCAAGTGGGCACAGTATCCAATGTGAACCTCACACAGAAGCTGGCAGGCAGGCAACTGCTCTTCTATTACAGTGAAAAAAAATTATTTATTTTAAATCTAAAGCTTAAGCTATTGTAAAAACAGATATGAGTGGTGGCACTGGGCAAGTGGGCACAGTATCCAATGTGAACCTCACACAGAAGCTGGCAGGCAGGCAACTGCTCTTCTATTACAGTGAAAACAAATTATTTATTTTAAATCTAAAGCTTAACCTATTGTAAAAACAGATATGAGTGGTGGCACTGGGCAAGTGGGCACAGTATCCAATGTGAACCTCCCACAGAAGCTGGCAGGCAGGCAACTGCTCTTCTATTACAGTGAAAAAAAATATTTCTTTTAAATCTAAAGCTTAACCTATTGTAAAAACAGATATGAGTGGTGGCACTGGGCAAGTGGGCACAGTATCCAATGTGAACCTCACACAGAAGCTGGCAGGCAGGCAACTGCTCTTCTATTACAGTGAAAAAAAATATATTTTTTTTTAATCTAAAGCTTAAGCTATTGTAAAAACAGATATGAGTGGTGGCACTGGGCAAGTGGGCACAGTATCCAATGTGAACCTCACACAGAAGCTGGCAGGCAGGCAACTGCTCTTCTATTACAGTGAAAAAAATTTTTTTTTAATCTAAAGCTTAAGCTATTGTAAAAACAGATATGAGGGGTGGCACTGACTGTGCAAATGGGCAAGGCATCCAGCCTGACACAGAAGCTGGCAGGCAGGCAACTGCTCTTCTATTACAGTGAAAAAAAATATTTTGTTTTTAATCTAAAGCTTAAGCTATTGTAAAAGCAGATATGAGTGGTGGCACTGGGCAAGTGGGCACAGTATCCAATGTGAACCTCACACAGAAGCTGGCAGGCAGGCAACTGCTCTTCTATTACAGTGAAAAAAAATATTTCTTTTAAATCTAAAGCTTAACCTATTGTAAAAACAGATATGAGTGGTGGCACTTGGCAAGTGGGCACAGTATCCAATGTGAACCTCACACATAAGCTGGCAGGCAGGCAACTGCTCTTCTATTACAGTGAAAAAAAATATATTTTTTTTAATCTAAAGCTTAAGCTATTGTAAAAACAGATATGAGTGGTGGCACTGACTGTGCAAATGGGCAAGGCATCCAGCCTGACACAGAAGCTGGCAGGCAGGCAACTGCTCTTCTATTACAGTGAAAAAAAAATATATTTTTTTTAATCTAAAGCTTAAGCTATTGTAAAAACAGATATGAGTGGTGGCACTGGGCAAGTGGGCACAGTATCCAATGTGAACCTCACACAGAAGCTGGCAGGCAGGCAACTGCTCTTCTATTACAGTGAAAAAAAATTATTTATTTTAAATCTAAAGCTTAAGCTATTGTAAAAACAGATATGAGTGGTGGCACTGGGCAAGTGGGAACAGTATCTAATGTGAACCTCACACAGAAGCTGGCAGGCAGGCAACTGCTCTTCTATTACAGTGAAAACAAATTATTTATTTTAAATCTAAAGCTTAACCTATTGTAAAAACAGATATGAGTGGTGGCACTGGGCAAGTGGGCACAGTATCCAATGTGAACCTCCCACAGAAGCTGGCAGGCAGGCAACTGCTCTTCTATTACAGTGAAAAAAATTATTTCTTTTAAATCTAAAGCTTAACCTATTGTAAAAACAGATATGAGTGTTGGCACTGGGCAAGTGGGCACAGTATCCAATGTGAACCTCACACAGAAGCTGGCAGGCAGGCAACTGCTCTTCTATTACAGTGAAAAAAAATATATTTTTTTTAATCTAAAGCTTAAGCTATTGTAAAAACAGATATGAGTGGTGGCACTGGGCAAGTGGGCACAGTATCCAATGTGAACCTCACACAGAAGCTGGCAGGCAGGCAACTGCTCTTCTATTACAGTGAAAACAAATTATTTATTTTAAATCTAAAGCTTAACCTATTGTAAAAACAGATATGAGTGGTGGCACTGGGCAAGTGGGCACAGTATCCAATGTGAACCTCACACAGAAGCTGGCAGGCAGGCAACTGCTCTTCTATTACAGTGAAAAAAATTATTTCTTTTAAATCTAAAGCTTAACCTATTGTAAAACAGATATGAGTGGTGGCACTGGGCAAGTGGGCACAGTATCCAATGTGAACCTCACACAGAAGCTGGCAGGCAGGCAACTGCTCTTATATTACAGTGAAAAAAAATTATTTCTTTTAAATGTAAAGCTTAACCTATTGTAAAAACAGATATGAGTGGTGGCACTGGGCAAGTGGGCACAGTATCCAATGTGAACCTCACACAGAAGCTGGCAGGCAGGCAACTGCTCTTCTATTACAGTGAAAAAAAATTATTTCTTTTAAATGTAAAGCTTAACCTATTGTAAAAACAGATATGAGTGGTGGCACTGGGCAAGTGGGCACAGTATCCAATGTGAACCTCACACAGAAGCTGGCAGGCAGGCACCTGCAATTACATTACACAGGAAAAAAAAAAAAGCAGCCTGATGTTCTAGCCCTAAAAAGGGCTTTTTGGGGTGCTGTCCTTACAGCAGAGATCAGATGAGTCCTTCAGGATTGTAGTGGACACTGAATACCCTAGCCTAGCTATCAATTTCCCTATCTAATCAGCAGCAGCTAAACTTTCCCTCCTCTCACTAAGCACGCAGCTTCAGAATGAATCGAAAATGGATGCTGGGAGTGAGCTTGGATGGTGTGGAAGGGAGGGAGTGCTGCTGATTGGCTGGAATGTGTCTGCTGACCGAGAGGCACAGGGTCAAAGTTTGCCCAATGATGACGAATAGGGGGCGGATCGAACTGCGCATGTGTCCGCCCGCCGCGGCGAACGCGAACACGCTAAGTTCGCCGGGAACTGTTCGCCGGCGGACAGTTCGGTGCATCACTAGTCCTGGGTCCACAAATCATTGCATTGTTACATTAGGGTACAATAAAATACAAAACCAATATTAATACACAATAAATAAAAAAAATTAACATAGAACAGGTAGGAAATATATAATAAACCATGACAGTGCTTCTACCTGAAAAAGTGGCTGTGATACACAGCAAAGTGCAGCACATCAAAGTGTGAATTCAGAATTACTAGCTAAATCCAGGAAAGCGAAAATCGTCTCCACGGTGGACTGTTTCTGTTCAAGTGCTTCTTATGACTCGCAGTGATGTCAAGTTAACAGAGAATAATTTTTGGATTAATCACAAGTAAAAGCAGCCCTCATTGAAGATGGTGAAATTGTTGATACTATAGTTGAAAGACCATAGTTGAAGGGCAGTCGGGAAGGGACAAGGACTCAAGTTAGCTATCTAAAAAGGAACAGAAAGTAAGTGTTTTGATGGGCATAATAATCCCTGACCACCTGCAAGCGATGGAAAGCCAAGATTTCCCAGAAGGGAGCTTGTGAATTACCCAATCTCCAAAGAAGAATCTCCCAATCTCCAAATTCCTTATTTGCAATGGTGTCTGTACATGTGCTTACTTCTCTGTACATATGCTTATTTCTCTGCTGGACTTGTTTTGCTGGTCTCATCTTAACATTAGTTGCCTACTATAGCAGCATTCTAATGGTCAGGAACATAATATTTAAAAATATATATTTCATATATAAAATTCTCTTTCCCCATTATCTACCTTTTGAGGACTTGACAGCAATGTCTTGGACAATTTGGCATAACACTTACACCTCCTAGATGCCTTGGCCTTTATCGATCGCATCCTGATGACCCTATTCCCACTTGCCGATTCCTACTGATTTATGATTAACAATCTTATGTCTAGGTATTCTTTCATAATAAAAGGAGGGATTAAAAGGGATAAATTATGTTACGCTGAATCGTGAGACTAACAAACTTGTACATTGCAAGCACGTCTCGTAACGGAGTTCTGCACACGAACCTATGCTTACACCCCTTTATTGCATGCCCCCCAGATTAGTTTAGATTTGTTACATGCCTTTTACCATGCTGCTTGCAAGAGCTTTTCATGCCACTAGTTAATTCTTGTCAATATTTGATTGGTAATTAGAGAAACCCCACTAGCCTCCCCTTTATTAATGTTGCCTCATAACTTTGTTTTGTCTAATAAAAATTGGTCATTTTCTGAACCACTTTTCTGAACCATTTTCTGAACCACCTACTTTTTATAGTCTCTCATTGAGTGTCCACAAGTACTTAGGGTGTGGCAAAATCTGGATAGAACCATAAGTCCATGGCAGTAGAGCTTGTTATTACCTAGCAGTTGCAGCAAATCTCATTATTTTATGAATGGAAAGTAAAGACTTTCTGCATAAAAGCATGTTTCCCACACAATAAAAATGACAAATGCTACATTTTATGAAGTGTTCTTTTTGGTGAGGAATAAAATATTTCAAGACACTTAGGCAAATTTGCATGTGGAGAGATAAAATCTGATTTACAGATTTTTAGATATGTAGTCCACAACATCTGGAGTGCCAAAGGTTACCTACCCATTATCTAGCACAATATTTGAACTACGAGCACTAATGTAAGGCAGAAATACAGTTTGTGCCACATATAATAGGCATGACAAAATAGATCAATTTAAACTGCTAAACACTCTGCAGATGGTTATTTGTGATTAACTTGCTATTTTATTTCCTACACATAGCACTGGAATGTAGACATCATATCTGTAAGTGGACACAGTGCTTATAAACAGCAAGAAAGGTTACCACACACTTCTGTACAATGTAGAGCAGTGCAAGCTATAACTGCAGCTTACAAAGATCCTCGACAGAGAACTTTGTATACTCAGAGCCCAGGGCCGCCATCCATGACGATTGTTGGTGGCACAACCCCACGTGTAGTGGCTAAATCTTCAGGGGCCTGTGTAATAGCGCAACCAGCCTCTTTAAAAATGCCAGCCGCACCACACTGCAAGACGGCCGGCCACTTCCTCCCAGCTCACTCCATGAAGGAGAGGAGACATTAGATCTGTGTAAGTATGTAAGTATGTATGTTAGTATGTATGTCTGTATGTATGTCAGTATGTCTGTATGTATGTATGTATGTATGTATATCAGTATGTATGTGTATGTCAGCATGTCTGTCTGTATGTATGTATGTATGTGTATGTCAGTATGTATGTCTGTGTCAGTATGTCTGTCAGTATGTCTCTCTGTCATATGTATGTCAGTATGTCTGTCTGTTAGTGTCTGTCTGTCAGTATGTATGTATATCAGTATGTATGTGTGTGTGTGTGTCAGTATGTGTGTATCTTTGTGTGTGTGTATCTGTGTCGTTTTATATCAGTGTGTGTCTTTGTGTCTGTGTGTGTATTCCTGTGGGTGGAATTAGGAGGGCCCTGGGGGTGAGCTTGGAGGCGGGCCTCTGGGGGGGTCCAGACCTTGAGCTGTGTTAGGGGCCCTAAAATTTCTGATGGCGGCCCTGTCAGAGCCCCTTACAGAGGTGCAAAATGACAGGATGGAGTCCAGGCAGAGAAATTCAGTTTTCAGGTAAAATGAGTACGGCCAATAATAATAAACTTCTGCAAACAGTCAAATTAACAATCATCTGGAGCTTTAGAATGAAGCAAGCCTCAGTATTATGTAAACCTCCACTGCACCTTGTGAGTAACAACTAAGGTGCTAGTAGTTCCTATGTTACCAGTGTGTTGATAAAAACATTAGAGCTCCAGGCATCCTCTAACGTGTTTAGGCACATCCATTAATACTTACTACTAGATGACCACAAAATATCAGCACCTCGAAATCTTGTGCAATGTATGTTCTACTGCTGACATTTTTTACAGGCAGAGAATGAATAAGTGTGTAGAGGGCCCTGAACAGGGCCGGACTGGGACAAAAATTCAGCCCGGGCAATTAAAGGCAGAGCAGCCCACTATTAGGGGCGGGGTCAGAAAGGGGGCATGTCATGTCACCACCACCCAATGAGTATGTTAATGTCACGCTTCTCCAGAGCATCCAGTGTTTTTAGATGGAAGTTAATGCCATGTTGTTTCTTTTGGGGCGCAAGCATGCGCTGTGTTTGCTTGCGATTTGTCTCTGGTGTCCTCAATAGTGGGATACCAGAGATCAAAACAGGAACAGGGCTGTTAAAGTGTTGTGCATGTGTGGGGATGTTCCCTGTGGTGTTGTATATGTTTGGAGGTTGCATGTGTGTAGAACAGACTTTTTGTGTTGTATTGTGTGTAAAGGGGTCTGTTTGTGGCGTACTGCATGTGGCTAGGGACTGCAGTCTGTGTTTCTGGGTTGTAAAGTATGTGTGTGTGTATTTATATAGGGCCTGTGGAGTGTGTGGGCCTAGTGGATGTAGTGTGTGCATGTAAAGAGCTGTACTGTGTGTTTGTGAGTGTATCTAGGGGCTCTAGTGTGTGTATGCATATAGGAGCTGTACAGCACATGTGTGTAGGTGCAGTGATGTATGAATAGGTGGTGTAGTGTGTACAGGGGGTGCGGAATATGTATTTATAGGGGATATAAATTACTGTGTTTGCATGCAGGAGGTGTAATGTGTGTGTTTAAAGGGTCATAACGCATAAAAGTGCAGGGAGTGTAATGTATGTTTAGGGGGTATAGAGTGTGTATGTGAGTGCCGGGGGTATAGTGTGTATATAAGGGGTATAGAGAGTGTGTGAAGTGTGTTTGTGTGTAAGTGCAGGAGGTGTAGTGTGGATATAGGGCTATAGAGTGTGTGCCGTGTGTTAATGCAGGGGCTGTAGTGTGTATATAGGGGGATAGAGTGTGTTTAGTGTGTCTGTGTGTAAGTGCAGGGGGTGCTGTGTGTTTGTGTGTTAGTGCAGTTGAGCAGTATGTTTGTGTGAGTGCAGGGGGTACAGTGTGTGTAGTGTGAGTGCTAGTGCAGGGGGTGCAGTATGTTTGTGTGTTAGTGCAGGGGGCAGTATGTTTGTGTGTTAGTGCAGGAGGTGCGGTGAGTGTAGTGTGTTTGTGTAGGGGAGCAGTATGTTTGTGTGTTAGTGCAGTGTGTGTATTGTGTTTGTGTGTTAATGCAGGGGCTGCAGTGTGTTTGTTAGTGCAGGGGGTGCAGTGTGTTTGTTAGTGCAGGGGGTGCAGTGTGTTTGTTAGTGCAGGGGGTGCAGTGTGTTTGTGTAGTGTGTTTGTGTGTTAGTGCAGGTGGCTGCAGTGTGTTTGTTAGTGCAGGGGGTGCAGTGTGTTTGTGCAGTCTGTGTAGTGTGTTAGTGCAGTTTGTGTAGTGTGTTAGTGCAGGGGGTGCAGTGTGTGTGTGTGTGTGTATGTGAGGGGGGTGTATATAGTGGATGATATGGCCATATACGATTTTGTTCACCAAAATTTGTACATCATTGGGGAGACCTTCAATTGGCTTGGCCCAACGCTCAACTTCTTCACATTATTAATTTAAGAATTAACAAAAAAAGTAATTACAAAAAAAATAATACCATTTACTCCCCCCTTTTAACTTGGCAGGGGAGAGAGGAAGCATTCACATACCTGGTGGTCCAGTGAGGAGGGAGGGCACGCCACGCAACGATCCCAGGTGGTCCAGCGGCAAGTAATTCAGTCTGTACCCCGCAGGGTACAGACCATGTTTCTCTCCCTCTCGCGAGCGCTGGGTTTTCAGAGCGTTGCCACGGGTTACCATGGCAACGCTCTGATAATCTCGGAGCTCGCGAGAGGAAGAGAAGGAAGCTGCTCTGCGTTCTCCCCTCCGGCCCATGATGGGAGACAGGACTCCACCTTGGGGCCGGTGCTGCCCTGCATGGGCCGGCAGGAGAGATCTCTTGATCTTTCCTGCCGGCCTCGGCCCATGGCCATCGCGGCCCACCGGGCATTTGCCCGGTTTGCCCGATGGCCAGTCCGGGCCTGGCCCTGAACATGGATGGTGGGCCTCGTCTAATCCTCTGGAGCTTAAGGTCAATTTATAGTTAATCCTGCTCTTATCAGAAGACAGACTGACAGATAAATAGAAAGACAGCGAGAAGGGGAGTGATTGAAAAATAGATATGCAGGTTAGGTCATTTTACTTCTAACTTCTATTTATTTCATGCAGCCTCTCTGAGTTACTCTATGATCCATTAGATGATTATCTTCAGAGCCATGTGCAAAGAAGAAGGTATATTTAAATAACATATTTCTTATTTGTGGTGAATATTAATGCTATTCCTATTTTTGTGCTGTTCACATTGTAATACTAATGAGCCTACAGAAGAGAAAAATGCTGCAAACAATTGTGCCTGTCATGAAGCTTAAAGAAAAGATCAAAGGAATTTTTCATTTGGTGCAAATGAATGAAAACCTTGTTAATTCCAAGTTACTATTAATAAGCTGAATGTACAAACTGTTCAGGCAGGAAAAGGCAGCTGAACCCACCTACTGCTGTGTTGAGAGTTCAGATGCAAATCAATAAATAAAGAATTGGCATATTTACATCCATGTAGTTTTATTTGCTTGCAGTTATATGTTTGTGTATAGAAAAATTGCAAGCAATCAAACAAGTGTTGCAAATATTCTAAAAATAGTTTCAAATGAGAATTCTGCAAGAGCACCTGACAATGATTCTGTGGCAAGAATGTAAAGTGTGCATAGATCTTATTAAATAGTTAGTGTTAAAGAAAACAAATGTCATATGTTTCTAAATTCCTGTAAATAAATTAAATACTGACCCAAACAGTTGTATTAATGGGTTAACGGGTCACTTTCAGCACTTAATGTTCCACTACACACAATATAAAATATACACCATTGGCTGCTTATTTAACATCATGAGTCATTTGATAACTGACTTATTAGACTTTTAACCTGAAGAAACACACACAGTGCGGTAAACATATTCATGGCTGCAGAAATATAATATAAGCTGCTACCTGTAGAAATTGGTTGCTTTTTACTGAAAAAGGATGCTAGGCATCGTCCTGCAATGTAAGTCAAATTATGGCTATGGTGAAATTTAAGGCCAGGGGTTTTAAATTTAGGGTTAGATTTAGGGAGAAAATGTAAATTTGACAATTTGTGACATTTAGAGTAAAAATCTAGAGCATGGTTCGTCAACCTGGTCCCTACCGCCCACTAGTGGGCGTTTCAGGATTCCAGGTGGGCGGTAGGGATTTCCAAGTTGATCGGGCGGGTGGGTGCGAGCCAGCGGTACCCGTGCGACTGGGTACCGCTGTGACCATTTTCGGCTCCGGCCCGCGCGGTAAACCGCCTGGGCCGCCTTCCAAAGTGTCCATCGGGTGGCCCATGCTGTCAGGGCCACCCGATGGATGCGGATTGTAAGGGGACCCGGTCAGCGCTGGGCACTTTAACAGCGTGACTGGGCCCCCTGTGATGACATCACAGAGCTGGGAGGAAGTGATTCCCCGGTCACTCCTCCCAGCTAAAACTGAGAGCCGTGCGGGAGGAAGCAGAGGGAGTCAGAGTAGGAACTCTGACTCCCATCCACCTGAGCCACCACTGGACCCCAGGAAAAGTCACCCTCCTGCACCTTAAAGGTAGGAAACAGGAGGGTGACTTAAATATAATGTTTGTGTTTGTTTGTGTGTGTCTTTGTAGGTATGTCTTGTGTGTGTGTGTGTGTGTGTGTGTGTGTGTGTGTCTTTGTATGTCTTGTGTGTGTGTCTGTCTGTATGTGTCTTTGTATGTATGTCTTGTGTGTGTGTGTATGTGTCTGTCTGTATATGTGTGTCTTGTCTTTGTATGTATGTGTCATTGCATGTGTGTCTTGTGTGTCTGCATGTGTGTGTGTCTATGTATGTCTTATATGTGTGACTGCATGTGTTGTGCATGTCTGTGTGTGTCTGTTTGTTTGTATGTGTGCCTGTCTGTTTGTATGTGTGTGTGTATGTGTGCCTGTCTGTGTCTTTGTGTGTGTGTATGTATGTGTGTCTTGTGTGTCTGTATGTGTGTATGTGTGTCTGTATGTGTCCTATGTGTGTCTTGTGTGTGTGTCGTATGTGTGTCTTGTGTGTGTGTGCATGTCTGTGTGTGTCTGTTTGTATGTGTGCCTGTCTGTTTGTGTGTATGTGTGCCTGTCTGTGTGCCTGTCTGTGTCTTTGTGTGTGTGTATGTGTGTGTGTGTATGCGTCGTGTGTGTGTATGTGTGTGTATGCGTTGTGTGTGTGTGTATGCGTCGTGTGTGTGTATGTGTGTGTATGCGTCGTGTGTGTATGTGTGTGTATGCGTCGTGTGTGTGTGTATGCGTCGTGTGTGTGTGTATGCGTTGTGTATGTGTGTGTGTGTGTGTATGCGTCTTGTGTGTGTGTGTGTGCCTGTATGTTATAGTGGACTATAGTAAGTGGGCTACCTAGCTCAGCCTTCCTACTGGGCATTGCTATAAGGAAGGTTAAAAAATAGAAAAAAGGTGGGGAGGGGAATTGAGGAGGGAGAGGAGATGAGCTGACGCACAAATGAGAAATCATATTATGCGCAAACAGAGAAGTCGTCTGAATATCACTGAAAGAGACCTTCCTTTGTTCCTTACGAAAATCGAACCAGATATCAAATATTTAGTCTCGCAGCATCAACCTCAAGGATCTCATTAATCACTAGTAAAGGTAATTTCAATTTACTTTATTGTTTTCTCATTAAACTTTATAAAGTTAAAAACCTTATAAACCTGCATTAAGTAGAAATAAAAAGATAAATGTATGTACATTTCTTTTTTTTTTTAAACACCCTCCTTTCTTAAAAATATTCCGCATTTGCGCGAAAACTGGTGGGCGGTAAGGACATTTTTTTCAACCAAAAAGATGCATTAGTGGGCGGTAGGTAGAAAAAGGTTGACTACCACTGATCTAGAGTTAGGAAATAATTTAAGCTTTTGCTTACGGTCTCTCTAAGTTAAAAATCATAACCCAAAATCTCACTGATAAGACTTAAAGAACATCATATAATTATCCAGGGTGGCTGGATCTAACAGCATAGCATTTTGAATTATCCTATTTATTAAATCTAACCCAAATTTGATCCCTAACTTCAAATTTAAATTCCCTAACTCTTAGTGATATAGAGCACTTGTTAACCTTAACCTTCACTATAAACCTTGCTGAATATTCTTTTTCAGTCAGTGTGGTGGTGCATGTTTCTGAAACACCAGGTAAGTGATCTCTGTAGGTTACCAAGTGTTCAATGACTGGTCTGCTACTTAGTGCACTACATAAAGTGAAACCCATATAATCAAACTGTGTCTTCAAAAGGGTAGCTTATGAAGTTATTTCAATGAGAGACAGTCTAGAAAATGGGATCAAGGCAAGAATAAGCATGAAACTGCATTGATATTTGTATTGCAAAATTATACTTTATATTAGTGCTTTTATGTGATTTTAAATTAACTACAGTATTTCCATTTTTTCCATTCCCATTATTGCAAGGGGTTAGCTGTAAATGTCTGGTTTTTAATGCTTATCCCTCCTCCTCCCCCACCCCCACCACCACCACAACCACCACGTTCCCATTATACAACAGGTACATTTAATAAAAGTTAAATTGAATGAGAGAGAATGTATATATCATTTATCTTCATAAATACTTTGTACGCATATTGACGATAAACAGAGGACAATCTTCCACATTAAACTCCTCCAACCATGTCTTTATGTACTTTCGCTTTGTGCACTAGGGCACAGTCATGCTGGAATAGAAAAGGGCCTTCCCCAATCTGTTCCTACAAAGATGGAAGCAAAGCATTGTCCAAAATGTCTTGGTATGCTGAAGGATTAAGATTTCCTTTTACTGGAAGTAGGGGGCCTAGACCAGCCCCTGAAAAACAGCCCCATACCAATATCACTACTCCACCAAACTTTACAGCTGCAACAATGCAGTCAGGCAGGTAACTTTCTCCTGGGATCAATCCCAAACTTACCCATCAGACTGCCAAACATAGAAGTGTGATTCATCACTTTACTGAACATGTTCCCACTGCTCCAGAATACAGTGGAGGTGTGCTTTACACCACTCGATCTGAAACTTTGCATTGTACTTGAAGATGTGAGGTTCACATGCTGCTGCTCGGCCGTGGAAACCCATGACATGAAGCTCCTGTGCTCAGTATTTATGCTGATATTAATGCCAGTGGTAGTTTGGAACTCTGCAGCTATGAAATCAGCAGAGTGTTGGCAACTTTTACGCACCATGTGCCTCAGCATTCAGTGATTCCATTCTTTGACTTTACTTGGTCATCTGCTTTGTGGCTGAGTTGCCGCTTTTCATAAACACTTCCACTTGCCAATAATACCACTTACAGTTGGCCGTGGAATATCTAGAAGGTATAAAATTTTGCAAACTGACTTAGTGCAAAGATGGCATCCTATCGCAGTACTACACTTGAATTCATGGAGCTCTTTTTCATGCAGATTGTAAATGCAGACTGCATGGTTAGTTACTTGATTTTATACACCTGGGGCATTGGGTCTGATTGAAACACTTTCAATAATTAAGAGGTGTGTCCCAATACTTTTGTCCATATAGTTATAGTGTATTTACTTATTTATTTGCAGGAGCTCATATTAAATATGTAATATAATGTATGTATTTGTTTTTTATTGTGGTGTAGCTTTGGTAATGAGTTACACAAAATTGGTTGATTGTTTGCTTTAAATGCAATTTTAGCTTCTATTTCACCCTGTACTTTATGATTAATATTAAGTTTAAATGATGGAATAACATTAAGATTGACTGTATGTGATATAGTAACCTGTGCACAGTTTTATAAAGAATCAGTAATTAACATCCCCTGCATAGCCCAATCTAACTGACAAATAGCATATTGTTTAGATAATAGAAATGTGTCTATAATAAACTTCCTATTGATATCTGATAAACTGATATTCATCTTAATCAGTTTACATGCTGGTTACTGTCTTGTATTGTGAAATATTATGCAATTAATCATTTTGTCATTATTGCCTAATATAGAACACTCTAAAAAAAGCAATATAAATTATCTATTAAAATAATCCATCAATTAAAAAATGATATTGCAGCATGGGGATATTATGCACACAGAAAAGCACACACAGAAACCCACACACTTACATACACAGCATTTGTTTATCTCAGATAATATTTAGAGTTAGGACTAGCGATTGAGGTTAGGATTTTATTTAGATGTAGAAATGAGATCTTTTGTCTTGCCATACTTACAATGGTGCAAATAGTTTTTACTTTTTCTTGTCCTTCAGCGTACAACATTTCTTATAAAATGCACATATGGAGCCTGAAGGTAAAAATATCAATATGTAACATATTTGTACATTCACAATACACTGGGGACTAAATACATAACATTTAATAACTAACCAGTCTATCCAAGGGTATTGGATATTTTATGAGATAATGTGAAGGGACAGACCAGGGCCCTAAGATATACACAGAGGTGGAGTACAGTGACAGATTAGACAATGCTATATACTATGAAAGACAATTTAATATTATGACAGAATTCTATACATTTCTACTCTCATATGCTGTATCATTATTACGCTCTGTTCCTTCGCAGTCCAGAATTCTTTGGATTCAATTTAACATAAACAGCAATTGTGCAAGTTAGACACCATTTGACTGGCTACAAAATCAATGGGATCAATCACAAATTGGTCAGCCTACTTTGTCACACTATAGAGTATATCATAGCATTTGGAAATCGGGTTATTGTGGATAAATCTGACTGTCCAAGTTGTCCCAGAGAGATCCTTCTCCAGGGTGTGACTAATCTGTGTTTACAGTCTTTTGACAATCCCCCTACTGCCAGAGGAATGTGTTCAGATTTACTGCCTCAGTTTCCTATTGCAATGCCTTCCACTACTAAAACATAAAAATGCACTGAATTTAACGGGAGACTATAGTAACCAGAACAACTACAGCTTATTGAATTTGTTCTGGTGAGTGGAATCATTCCCTTCGGGCTTTTTGCAGTAAACACTGTCAGAGAAAATGCAGTGTTTACATTACAGCCTAGTGATAACTTCACTGGTCACTCCTCAGATGGCTGCTAGAGGTACTTCCTGGAGAAGTCCTGCCTATCATGCAGCACTGCCATTTAGTGTCTCCACCCTCTGTATGTAGACACTCAACTTTCCTCATAGAGATGCATTGATTCAATTCATCTCTATGCGGAGATGCTGATTGGCTAGAACTGTGTTTGACTTGTGCTGGCTCTGCACCTGATCTGCCTCCTTGACAGACTCAGCCAATCCTATGGGGAAGCATTGTGATTGGCTCAGAACACACTTCTGATGATATCAGCAGACAAGGGAAGAGCCAACAGCTGCAGACTTGAATACAAGTAAGATTTTACTATATTTAGAGAGGCACTTTCCTGGCTAATCATGGCATATGGGAATACCCAAGCTTACCAGGGAGGGACAAGAGACTTAATAAATGCAAATATTGATTTAATGAAACATATCAGAACAACACATTATTTAGAAGAGTGAACTGAATGAAGGAATTGATGTCCAAACTGAGATTCATTTGCAGCTTTAACATCCATATTGTAGTGACTAATGAACATGTTCAATGAAGACCAAGTGCCAGCCTTGCAGATACTGTCAGGGGAAGCATTTGCCACAGAAGATGCAGAAACAGCACGAGTAGAGTGTTCTCTGATTCCTCTAGGTACCGGCAGCAATAGGCCTTGATAAGCCTTAGCAATAGCAGTTACTATCCAATGTCTCATAGTAGAGGTAGAGGCCGCTTCACCTCTTCTGTGGCCAATGGGCGATACGAAAAGTCTGGAAGACTTACGAAAAGAGCTGGTCATCTCAATATAGAGGGAAATAGCTCTCACCACATCTAGAGTATGCCAACCTTCCTCCTCAGGAGAAGAAGAATTAGGGTAAAAGGATGGCAACACAATTTCTTGGTTCAGGTGGAAATTCAAAACCACTTTAGGCAGAATAAAAAACAGGTCGCAAGAGAATACTGAGAACGGGCAGCAGCTGAAATAGCCTGCCCTTCGGTCGGTCCCCGCTCAGTTCTCAAGCTGTTTTTTGCTCATCTTGTACCATTACAGAGAGAACTTCTCTGAAACATATCAGACTGGTCCCACCCATACGGGCAGTCCAGATCCGAAATGCCAGCAAGTTCCCTCTGCACGAGAGACACAGCAACCCCAGACGATCGTTTCAGCCTTGTTAGGCATCATCAGTGAGGCACTTTAGGCAGAAATTCTGGTACAGGTCGAAGGACTACTTTGTCCTGTCGGTCCATGGTAAAAGGAGGTTCACAGGACAAGGCCTGGAGCTCACACATTCTCCTAGTTGAGGAGACAGCCACCAAGAGGAGCATCTTTTGAGAAACATTTGTCATAGATGCATGTTGAAGTGGCTCGAATGGTGACCTAGTCATGGCTTTTAAGACCAGAGGGTGGTCCCATGCCGGCATAAATACCTTAACAGGAGGTCGCAACTTAATAACTGCCTTCATGAAACGTATTACCAGAGGTTCCAATGCCCAACAAGTGCCTGTCTATGCTGTGAGTGCAGAGACATGAACCTTCAGAGCATTATAGCTCAGGCCCTTATCGAGGCCAACTTGAAGGAAACTCAGCACAGATGACAAGGATGGGGGATTAATAGCCACCACTTGTTCCTGGCACCAACAGATGAACACATTCCAAATCTTATAATAGGAAGATGAGGTTGAGTATTTGCGAGCCTGTAAAAGGGTCTTAATGATAGTGTCTGACATTCCTACACCACTCAGAGCTTCCCACTCAATCTGCAGGCCATCACTCTGAAGGATTGTGGATCTAGGTGTTGGAGGTGACCTTGTAATAATAGGTCCAGTTTGGCTGGAAATTTCCTTGGAGGTTCACAACTCATCCGATTCGACATAGGGAACCAGGGACAATGTGGCCAAAAGGGAAGGAAAGCAATCACTTCCACCTTCTCCTTCCAGATCTTCTTCAGAGTTTCATAAATCAGGGATATTGGAGGGAAGACGTATGCCAGTCTGAAGTTCCACTGTTGGGTCAGAAGATCCTGGCCTTGGGCTCCTATCTCAAGATGTCTTTAGAAATATGCCCAAACCTGTCTGTTCTGAGAGGTGGCCATTACAACTATCTCGGGAGTTCCCCATCTCTGGGATAGTTCCTCGAACACGCTGGGGCATAATTGCCATTCGCCCTTGTTTATGGTGACATGACTCAGGAAATCTGCCTTGGTATTCTGAACACCAGGATGGTGGACTGCAGACAATCCCTGAATATACTTCTGGCACCATATCATCATGGAACATAATTCCTATATCAACTGATGGCTGTGTGCCCCGCCCTAATGGTTGATATAGGACACTGCTGTTTGGTTGTCCGAGCGGATGCGTATCCATTTGTTCCTCAGAGTATGTTAGAAATGCAGAAAAACTCTGTAGATTGCACAAAGTTCCAGAAGGTTGCTTGGGAGCACTGATTCTTGCACGTTCCAAAAACCCTGGGTTACAAGGTCCTGACAGTGTGCTCCCCATCCTCGGGCACTGGAGTCTGTCGTGAGTATGATCCAGAGTGGATCTGCCAATGGGAATCCCTTCAATAGATTCTCGATTCGTAGCCACCAGGTAAAGTGAATTCTTACCATCCTGGAGATTCTCAGGGGTTGATCCCAATTCACTTTCCATCTGTTGAATTGATTTAAAAATATTATTTGCGGAATTCTGAGGTGCCACTGGCCCATCTTACAAGTCCGATGGTAAATGTGAGATTGCCCAAGAGTTGCATGTATGTTCTTGCCGTAATTATGCGTAGTCGTATTATATGGGAGAGAAGTCTGGAGATTCTGAGCCTTTCTCATGACAAGGAGATGGTCTCTTGCAGAGTGTTGATTCCCCCCTGGGGCGGTGCTAAGGCCAAATGGCAGAGCTAGGAACTGGAAGTGATCCTCCTTTATAGCGAATCTGAGGAAATATTGGTGTTCTATGGTTATTGGGATGTGGTAGTAAGCATCCCTCAGGTCGATAGACACAAGGAAGTCATTCTTCCGTATAGCTGGTGAGATGGATTTTAGGGATTCCATCCTGAAGGACCTGACTTCTAGATATCTGTTGACTCGTGTGAGGTCTAAGATTGGCCTCCATTTCTTTTTGCTCTTCCAAACTAAAAAGAGTGGAGAATACTGTCCCTGGAAATGTTCTTCCCTTGGGACTGGCATGATGACCTTCTGGCTTGTGAGATCGTTGACGTACTCGTATAATGCCTTGGTCTTGTTTCCGTCTTTGGCGATGCGAGTGGCTATAAAGAAATTCCTTCTTCACAGTCGTTTGAAATTCCAGTCTGTAACCCATCTGGGTTATGGATCCTACCCAGGAATCTTGGATATTCTGAGCCCAAACTTCTTTGAATAGAGACAGTCGAGCTCCAACCTCCAGCAGATAGTCAAAAGTTCCTACCAGAGGGATGAAAGAACTGGTTCTTGGCACGATTGGAGCGACGGAATGATGATTGGTCACCACGCCATGAGTTGCTTCTATTGAACTCCTTCCCAGGCTTGCTGCTTCAACTATCCCTAAAATAGTGATCTCTGGAAGGTCGTTTATCTGCCCATGAGGTGCCAGGCTTCTTGTTACCTCTGTTATTCTGGGGTAAAAATACTTTGCGGCCCTCTGCTGCTTTCTTTATTGATTCCTCTATGGCTTTCCCAAAAAGCCGTCCACCTTAAAAGGGAATGGAGCATAGATTCGCCTTAGAGGAGGTGTCAGCTTCCCAGTATCATTGCCACAAAGCTCTCCTAGCCGCAACTGACAGAGCCATAGTACAGGAGGGATGCTTCAGAGAAGAAGTCAGTTACAACACGCAGATCCCAAATAGCATCACAAAGATTAGCTCTCTTCACACCTCTTTCAACTTCTGAATCGAGGTCTCTAATCCAGCTTTTCATGGCCCTGGATACAGCCATGAGATCTACTGCAGAATGACATCCTGCTCCAGCTGCAGTATATATCTTGGATAAGTTAGAATCCAGCTTTTTGATGAGTTCCTGTAAGGCGCAGAACTATCCAAGGGTAGTGTAGTTCTTCTGGCCACCCTAGAAATAGGGGCATCAACCTTCAGAGGAGTCGTCCATCTCTTGGAAATGTCTTCCTCCAATGGGTAAAGTCTTGTCACTCTATTTAAAATAGGAACCCTCTTGGCTGGCTTCTCCCACTCTGAGGTGATCAAATCCTTGATAGACCTATGAAGGGGGAAGGAAAACTTCTGCTTGTTAAGATCAGCGAAGTGCTTATCTGAGCTATCCACTTTAGGCGGATCCTCTGGTATCTCCAAAGTCTTCCTCACAAGAAGGATGAGCTTGTCCATAGTCTTGGAATCAAGCGCTTCAGACAGCATCTCCACTTCACTCTCACTGGAGTCAATTTGATCTAAGATCTGGAATTCATCAGTCTGTTCCAGGTTTAAGTCTGAGTCTAAAGATCCCGAGGATACCTGTCTCAGTCTAGGTCTCTTATCAGACCTATTTCTGCCTTACATGGCCTCTGACATGCCTTGGGCAACTTCTTTCCTGATCCAAGCCAAAATATTTGGCAATTGGACAGGTGTTCATCATTACTAAAAGTAAGTGGAGGACAGATTTAGAGAAGGTATTTAAAAAGCATATCTATATGAAATCTGAGAACCCATACTCACCTAGATGCTGAAAAGGGGAAATGGGTTCTTGGAGGGGAAGTCATAATGGGCTACTAAAAAAAAAAATAAGCATCATACTATAAAGCACATAAGGAAAATCATACCTGTGGCAATAGAAAACAAAGATACAGGCACTTTAGAGATTCAGTGCAAGCTCAAGCATCCAGACCTGGCTTCAAAGTACTCAAGGTTTGTCAAGACCTATATTTAAGCAAAGCAACATTACTGACCTAAATTTTGTCCATACCGGCCTTTTCGCGCAATTTGCCCTCAACATAGATGGCTGCTACGACCATACCAACAAGTCGCGATTTTGGCACCACATTTATAAATGCCCGGCCATTCCACCGCTCGGTCCGATCGGTCTGAGCACCCAGCGAGCAGGGGAACGGAAGAGAAGCTCGCAGTGTTCAAGAACAGGTACTCAGGTCCCCAGGCATCGTCCGGAATACCAAAGATGGCTGCCTCAGCATAGGTACTCAATTTAAAGCAAACATAAGAATAAATATAGAAATAGCAATAGGGAGCAACAAAGCTCCCCTACTAAGGGCTGTAGGACAGGAAAAAGACTGAGGGATCTATACAGGGATCCGCCTTTAAAGGTTTTTGGTTTATTTCTGTCCTATCAGCTGTAAGGGGAGGAGCTAACCCATATGTATATGCTGCCATGATTAGCCAAGAAATACGATTTTTTCCACTCTCAATAACCATATTACAATTCATTAGAATCCAATATACAGTACGGTGTAGCACTAATACAGAATTAGGGATTAAAAGTGCAGATTAAAAGCATAGTATGAACCTTTAAAAACATGACATGTGGATTTTGTAGCAAGGTTGTGTACCTTTAAAAATAAATAAATATATATATATATATATATATATATATATATATACATATACAATAGTGTAAGACCTTACAACCAAATAAGGTGCAACAATGTTTCAAGGGAATACTCATATTTATGAGCAATGAACCTAGCTTAAGTAGAAACAGCATAAGGGTGAGTTTAGACAACCCTCCCCTTCTTGTAATAGAGATGCTCCTTGTTCCAGAGGCTCAAAAAGAGATAGATATGGTGCAATATTTTAATGTACGCAATGCCTCTGTAAGAGTATAAAGTAAGTACTCACAAACAAGAAGACAAATTATAGGCTCAATTATAGAACAGTGTGATGTTCAGAACTACACTCCTTTTTTAAACATAGCAGGAGCTGGATGCCTCAGTGTAAATTAACTGCTGTTTATTAGTGGATTATACCAAAGTAATATGGAAACAAACATATAAAATATACACTTAAATGGCAATGTCCAAACAGTCTCACTGTCCCCATGATGTGTTTCCACAGTTTTATCCTTGGCTTTCTGAGCTGGGCAGTCCTGCCATATATATATACACCTCTATAATAGGGGTAGACTTCTTTATTGTGCATGGGGTTGAAAAATGTTAAGAAAGATTGGACAGGAAGGGATTTTGATCTTAAGCTGAGTAAACTAGAGATACAGTGGATGTTTAAAGTTACAGCGCACTAAATGCATATTCAAAATATCCCAAGGATTCGAGAAACTCCATTGGAAAACGTGGAACAATCTGTTTCAATGCTCAATTGAGGAACTGGAGTTACAGTCATTATTTATGGTTCTGCTAGAATTTGATTGTGAACAATAACACTCAGTGGGATCTCTCCAGTGATTTAACAATATGTACATTTGCTTAGTATTATGCCATTTTAATACCCTGTAAGAACTCTATAATTTGTGGTGTCTCTGGACGCAGCATGCATTTAGAAATAATGATTTAAAAAAAATGGAAATTAAATATATATATATATATATATATATATATATATGTTTCATAGACTTTCTTAGTTCCATGTAGGACTGAAAAAGTACACTGTGGTCTTTGTCAGAACAATGCACTGTTTCTCCTGTCTGTTAACATGATAATTGATAACAAGGCGTGATCGTTATGTTCAGGTGTTTCACTATGTCTCCTACAGAGGGCGCCCTCATCATACAGCAAAACAGAGTTAAACAGGTTCTTGAAATACTTACCTAAGCTACCAGATTGTTTTAAGGTACAACTTAATAAGTCTGTTGGTGAGCTAGATGGACCATTGTTGCACACACTTGGTTAATGTTTAGGTTTAGAAGTCTTTACACAAGCACTTCATGATTCTTTACTGTGCATGTATGCAACTGAGTGCATTAAGAAAAGTCTAATCAATTCAATAACATAATTGACATTATATGATGCACAGATGTTGGAGTAAACTATGTAATATGTGGAAAAATAAATGATTAGCCAACACAAGAAAGCAAACCGATGTGCACTGGTGATTAACAGCTTTTATTTACATTACATTGAAGTGACCACACAGTGATTGGAGAGAATGTAGTCCTTTTAGATCATTTAAAATAAATATATATTAAGCAGTGATATTCAAATAAGGTGATGATGAAAGTATATCCAAAAGAAAATTACTATATTGTTTTTCAGATTTATATTTGTTTGCAGGTGATAAAGATACACCAGCGTTTACATTAAGCAGATCTTGTGTTTCTAGTTAATAGGAAGCCTGGGGGGACATTTAAACTACCATTTAACCCCCTGATTGCTAAGTCACATATTCTCAGACCAATTTTCACTTTGAATTCCATGTAGGAATCCACGTTAGATTTTATCTGCCAACTGTTTGTTAATAATATTATAGTGATTATTATTATTATTAATAATAATAATAATATTGTTATTAACGATGATAATATTAATGATGACGATAATACTTTACCTTATACGTTTTGACCCATCAGCTAAGCGCTGAGTTCAAAATTCTCCAAGAGTCCAAGCAAGTGCTCTACGTATGTGTTCAAAGCCTGATAATATTATCAAAAATATTCAGAAATGAACATGCGTGGACAGTAAAGGGTTAAACAAAATAATTTTTATTTTTTTATGTCTCATAGTGAGTACCCAACAGGATGAGCAGGCAAGCGTGGCATGACAAGGGTTAATGATGTTCTATTAACCAAGAAGAGCATTCTTTACATTAAGTGCATTGCTTGAGTTAAGCAGGGGGTGTTTGCAGCTTCTATGAATAGCTTACTGATTGAGAGAGCATTTGTTCATACACATAGCATGTGTTAAGGCATTCTACAACTGATTTTCCCAGGACACTGGAACACTAATGGTGATCCAAGGGAGAGAGGGTACTTTCTGCATATCTGAGCTGGGCAATCTGACATTCCCATTAGCTTTAGCTTATTTCGTTTCTCTCTTGGTACATGCTTGGTTTATTTTGTTTATTTGCCAACACGAAAGTATTTTCCCATTAGGAAAAATAGAAAAAACAGATGTAAATAAAATAAGGAAATAAATGCTGATTTTTAAAATATATATATATTTTTCTCAATAATGTTCAGTTTTTCAGACTCACCGCAAAGCATACGATCTACATGTAGAAAGGTATTTAAATAAACCCATATCAGTCTTTATGAGCCCCTCTCCCAGGGGGATAAGCGATCGTAATCGCTAGTAAATAAATAACAGTGCTAAGTTAACATTGCAAAAGATATATCAATAACATAAATCTTTTCTTATCTTTTTTTTTGTGCATTTTATTTTTCATTCACATAGCAATATTTAAACGTATTTGTTAATGAATGAATAGATTTTTAAAAAAGCATCAATACGAATTCTAGCAATCAGTTTAGTTTTTGCCCCTTTTAAATTCATTCAAAAATTCCACACGGTCCTTCTGACAATGGATGTGCTCCCAGTGACAGCTTTTATTACATCAAAATATTTATACAAATTAACAACCACAGACAGCAGCGTCTAAACTAAGAGATTGGGAACACCTGCTTTTTTATTTTCTCCAAGAGAGGATCGCAACCTCAAAATATTGCAAGGAGTAATTTAAATAACTATTCTAATCAAAACATGCTAAATAAATAGGCAGAGCTTTGAGAGAGAGAGACATTCACATAGTGCTTGAAATTGCCTAGTAATTACATTTTATTTAGCCCCACCAAGGCATTGCTAAACTGTAAGGCAAAATGCATTTGTATGTAATGTGTTTGTATTGCTATCTACAGGAGTTTGAAATTAACAATGTTACTTAGTTTGAGTTTACAGTTAAGCCTGGAGAGAGAGAGATTGCTTTGCAAACATTACAGTTATTATGTCTGCAGTTGGTACTCTGTATAAATTATTGATTACCAGGCTTATTGCTCTTTCTGTTTAATGGTACAAATATCTGCTCAAACAACTTTTATGACCTGTTGATAGATGAATTAAGACACGCTGTACTGAAAGCAAGCTATGATGGCAAAGTACAATTAAATACTAATGTTTGCCATGCTTAATAAAGATTATACTGTGCAGGAAACATCAGTGTATTTTTGTGTATTAAGCACAGTTTATGATTTGGAAAAAAATATATATGGATATATATATATATATGAGGTTTATTGTCCCAAGGCAATAGATATGATAAGGTTCTTACTTTTAACCCCTTCGATTCTGTTTATGAGATTTGTATATTTTATTGCCAATGCATGTTGGAGAAAATGTAATTATATCTCAGTTTTGTAAACCAGTGATGTGTTTTATAAGGATTTTTGTTTGTGTATCAATTGAACTTTGTTTATTTATTATTATTATTTTTTTTTTTTTACTTTATACTGATACAACGTTTCAGCTGTTTTTTGGGTGTTCTCTGGCAGTGGAGCATTATGTAAGGAGATTAGATGTGAACAGCTCAGATACGGCCACCCAGGGGTTAAATGAGAGCATGCCCAGTGACCTCACATAATACATGATCAATTAAGCAGATAGAGCACTTCAAGATGTCATTTGATGAGGAGGTGTTTAAAACGAGGCTAGGCATTCTAGCACAATGTGCATGTTTTGTCCATATTTCAAGATCAGCAATCTATCAATGAACCTTGGAAATTGGAGGAGGTGCAATCTAGGTCATGTCAGTTTTGTAGTAAACCTTCCCCCAGCTAATAGGTTAAAGGCAGAGAGGTGAACTGCTTTTTAGGGTCGGCTTTCTGGTACTAAATCAAACAACATTTAAAGGACAGCTTCCTAAAAGGTTGCATCAACAGCTGTCCAGCAGACCCACTCCAATAAACCAGCGTCTAATTAATAAGCTTATATTAATAATAAAGCACCCAGCATTAATTCTGACATATTAACTGTGCTGATCGCTTTGCATAATACTACCCATGCTGGATTTGCCTCTTGGAATACCCAGTGGGTGCCACATAGTGTAATATATAAATATTATTTATATAAATATATATAAATAATAAAATAATAATAATAATATAATGCAAAATGGAAATTAGTGAATATGTATTGTAGAAAGAAATTCAAGAGGCACTGGTAGGCACATATTTGTTCTTAAGAGACAAGTGCAATTTGGGGGAAGGTACTTTTTTTACTGTACTAAATATCTTTAGAGTGTAAGCTTTTCAGTCTACTCTGTTTTTTATATCAGGCATGTTACCTAAATAAGTATGAAGTATATCACTTTAATACCTTGTGTGTGCGATGGACAGAGTAAAGATAAGTTCAGCATAAGATAAGTTCCATTGAAGAATTGAACTGCAGGTTCTTAGGTTTGGGGACCATGCTATAGGCTTACAGGATCGCAAACATTATGGAACCCAATGCAAGCTGCAGAGATTCTTACAGTTTCTCCCTTATCCATTGTATATCCTGTGTGCCTTATGTGCTCTGTGGTGTATATTGTTATTCAATATCTTTATTATTGGAACACAATGAATACTAACACAAATATTGCTCTACTGATTATACAGATTATTTTTGAGTTCATATATTACAGATTGAAAGGGGAAAAAAAGTGAATCATATATTCATCAACTGCTGTCATTAATCAAACCTTCTGTTTATCACCTAGGCAAAATCAATATCATGATGTAAACAAGATAGCATATGTCTATTCTTCCAGGACAATGAGTTTATTATAAAATGTTTATTGGATGCAGTTTATTATGGTAACATGAATTTCTATGATAGGAATATTTAAACATAGCTGCAACAAATAAATATGGAGAGGAAATTAAAGGCTTCTTAATTAGTCCAGCAATTAAGCTTTCTTGGTCGCATGTTAATCAGCACAGGCCTTATCAAAGGACAAACAGAACGATTTGCAAGCCTTTGAATTTTAAACAGCTCTTATTGATTTGAGCACAATAAGTCATCTTTTTGACAGAACAAGGAAATTCAAACTGTTACAATTTGCAGCCCCGGCTACTATAAATTGGAGAGAAAAATTGCTTTATTCGAAACCGTAAAATACTTATAAAAATACAGTGTTATTTGGTAATAAATTAAACATATATGCACACATCTAAATAATCCACAGACATGTTTTATAGCAGCATTTCATTTGTTGTGGAATTACAGAATATATTATTTTTTCCTTAAAGCAGCAGAGATATTAATATCAAGTTCTCTGCATCTGTTTATTGATCACAAATCAATGTTTAATAAATGAATTCATAATGAAAAAAAAATCATATTATTTTACTAATAACCCTAATCATTTTTATGAAAATATACAGCATGGGAATGGGATATTAAGAGTTAATTAATTAATCCCCCCCCCCCCCTTGAAAATATGGGCACTTAACCCTTTGAAAACACTGAGTGGAATTATTCCCTCTACCTGTTGAAGCTATTTAAGAGAACTGCTGTTAAATGCCAGGTTCTTTGCATTTCTAATAATCATAGCAAAAAAAATCCCATAGATAGGTAACTCAGTAATGGGTCCTAGATTTAGCCTATTGCAACATCTTAAAGATTTTTAGAACATTGTGTAATAGCTGATTTAGTTTCCCAATTCTTTACATCACAAATAAATAAATAGATGAGCCTAGAAAATGATTACTAATGTATTCAGCTCAGTTTATTAATTACAATAAACTCAGATTATGCTGTTAAAGGGGGAATAAAACAGTCTGTAATAAAATGTCCTATAGCTGTGAGCACTGAACAAGTTATTTCTTGCAACTGTATCAAGGGTTATTTCCCACTTCAAAACAATGCCAATTATTCCATTGTTAACCTTAGAGTGCAGGCTGCTTTAAACGCCAGGCGATGCTATAGTATTGGTTTGATGTTAATAGAAAGGTGGAAGCAGAGGGTGGCTGTTGGCATGCCTTCAGCTCCACTTGCTGTATGAATGGGGCAGTGTCACCAGGATAAAGTTTCCCATGCCAGAGTGACAGAGGGTCCCAGTGAGCTCTAAGCAGAGCAAGCTGTGCATGGTGTGTACAGGGTAGCAGTGCTGGCTCTGCTGCTGATGTTACTGCTTGCTGCTTGAAAGGAGACTGCAAGTTATCAGAGCTCCTCCCTCCATACACCGTGTGACAACAACAACCCGTCCACAGAGCAGCCAGCACTTTTCAGCCTCATTTTCTCTCTGTCATTCCTCCTCAATCTTTGATCAATGTGCTGCCAGACAGAGCCCAAGTGCTCCCAGCCTCCTCCTCCTCCTCTCCACCACCATCTCTCAACTTTGTGCTAGACTTGAAGATTAAAAAAATCATCCCCAAATACACTGAGAGACTAACAGCACCCCTGCTCCTACCCCTGCTGGACTCTGAAATTGTTTTATTTATTTCATTTCTTTTTTTTTTTTTTTTTTGTTTCTTTGATTGTGGGGTGCCAGGGGAGGTGTATCGCTCCCCCTTTAACTGCTTACGTCACAGCTTTTGTCTAGAATAGAACTTTGAGTTTCTATTTTATGTAGGGGTTCTGAGTGTTTTTTCCGTGCGGTAACTTTTTTTTTGCCAGCATTCCAGAGATAACTTGTACAGCTCGGGAAGGTCTTCTGTATGTGACCATGGCCATGGCTGCTTTGATCCCACCGACTCAGCTGGGGACAGCTCAGGCAGCGATAGCTCCGTCTGCATCATCCTCTTCCAACAACTCGTCCTCCTCCTCCCCCTCTCCATCCATCGCTCCTTCCTCGTCAGGGCCAGCTCTCTACCGACCGGAGCCGCCCGCCGCCAGCACGGTGGTGACCTGCAGCATCAGCAGTGCCACCTCAACCAGTATCTCAAGCAGCAGCAGCCCGGGGACTGGAGGAGGCAGCAACAACTGTAGCAATAGCCAGAACGTGGTCACGGGCAACGGCAACATTAGCAGCCACCACCACCACAACCCTCTGCCCAGCACCCCTACCACCTCCACCAACACTACCTCCACTTCCACCACCAGCAGCAGCAGTGTCCCCAGCACCAATCTACCAGGGAAACCAGTCTACTCCACCCCATCTCCAGTGGAGAACATCCCCCAGAACAATGAGTGCAGGATGGTGGACCTGAGAGGTGCTAAGGTGGCCTCGTTCACTGTGGAGGGGTGTGAGCTCATCTGCCTGCCCCAGGCTTTTGACCTGTTCTTGAAGCATTTGGTTGGGGGGCTGCACACCGTCTACACTAAGCTTAAGAGGCTGGAGATCACCCCTGTGGTGTGTAACGTTGAACAGGTCCGGATCTTGAGGGGCTTGGGTGCTATCCAGCCTGGGGTCAACCGCTGTAAACTCATTTCGAGGAAGGATTTTGAGACATTGTACAACGACTGCACTAACGCAAGGTGAGTACTGAGTATCACAAACTCAAGGGAGGGGGGATGGGGGGGGGGGAAGTGTAACATATGCCCCATATTTGGTCAAGTGATCTGACCTAACACTGGACAATTGGCACGTTTAATTATACCACCATCCTAGTGTCTGTATAATGTAAGGTGTGGGTATGGTGGGTGTGTGTGTAGAAGGAAGGGGGGAGGGGAGGGGAGTGGGTAGGGGAGCAGAGGGCTGTTTGGAAAGGAGTAACCTGAAGTTTTCTGTCTTACAAGTTACTGAATTGTAATGTAATTGCAACCAGTCCCCTTCTTTTCAATTACCTCATGTTACATATTATTATGGCTACACAAGGGTTAACGAGCAGTGAAACAGTGTAGCAGCATATTAAATGCTTTCCTGTGCATATTTTCTGGAAGAGTGAATCTAGATGTTTATCAGCCTACACAGTTTTAAGTTCTCTTTTCCATGACATGCATTACATGGAGTTTCTATCTAAACCAGTTTCTGCATCAATCAAAAAAATCCCCAAACCCAGGCATTTTCAAATTGTACTCAAAGAACTGGCACAGTTTTAGTCATGAAAACGTTGTTTTTACCCCTTATTATCACATACTACATATAAACCATGTGTTATTTAATAGCTAAATGAAAATCTTTAGCAGACACGTTCAAAGGGATGATTAGCACACTGGATCCCCCACTAGTGGTACACAAAACAATAACTCTTAAAGCTTAATTTGTGCTTACTGGATATCACAATTAAATGTTTATTTCACCCAGTTTTAAATATAATCCCAAATTCCTGGTTAAATATTTTGTTATTATTATTATTATTATTATTATTATTTAGTATGTATTGAAAGAGAACGGGAATTCTAGCTAAATATATGTTGTTTCCCATGGTAACATGTCAAAGTGCTGTGGAACTAGGAGGAGGCTAGTATTAAGGCAAATTGTTAAAAGGGGGCTAGGGAATAGGAGGTGTCTGGAAGGGAATCTATTAAACCAGTACTAAAACTAATATTGAAACCCTATACGGGGAAACACGAGTTTATTTAAGTAAACAAACAGAAACTATACTCCAGGGATTAGGAACTTTGTACAGTATATTTTTTTTTCCCATTTGTGGCATATGGTAAGCAATGTATAGCATAAGGAAGGATCTATTTGGTTGTGATATTAACATTAGTCATCTAGTGAGATTCACATGGGATCTAGATGTTTGATTAGGTCACTTGCTCTTTTCTTCATTTCCAAACACCAAGAGAGCTGTCTTTCTCCCAGGAGACATGGGTTTAGTAATAGTGCTAGTCCTGGATGTAAACTATAAATTAAATGACCCTTTGAAGGTTATATTATGCTGCAAGATTACTGTACACATGAAAAGCAAGTGTACAAAGAGGTCGATCAAGCTTTCTTATAAGGAAATGGGCACATTGGATGCAGCGGGATAACTAAAACACAGATTAAAGACATTTGGCAAATGGAGTATACGAGAAAGTATTGAGAAAACAAACATTGTGGTGGGTCATAAGTCTTAATATTAGTGTATTATCCCATTACTTTTCACCTATGATCTTGATGGATTACTTAAAACATGAATTACTGAAAACAGCACATAAACTAATGTAATTCTAATAAAGTACTGTTGACACAACATATGGAAAACTCTCCAAAAAACACACTACAGCGACTTGAGATTCCCAGTTCCACAATAAAAAACGTAGAATAGAAAAACTGCCTCAATATATCGCAGTCAATAATATTAACCCTATACTTTAATCACATTAACTTGACAAGTGCCAAATGATCAGGTGGCATTGTCCTCTCGTGTGCCACTTAAGCTTAAACCAATAACATAACATCCCATAGTCAGTTGTGTGACCATAAACACAATAGTACATTCCTATCATCATGCACAATATACTTGATTTTCTATACTAATATTGTAATATTTGTCACTAATAAGCATCGACATGCCTCTGCTCATATGGAGTTATTCTAACCGAAGAACTGCAAACTGTAGGCCCCCTTATTCTTACTGGAGATATAGCAAAGTTGCTGAATTTTTCCAGTGTAGTTATTTTGGTCTTAAATTTGCAATTTACTTCCCAGTTCTTTAGGATTCAGTGTGTGTGCCTTATCTAATTTTGAGAAGTTAGGTTCTTAACAGCTACAGGGAAAATAGAGTAGTCACGTAATATTGTAGACTTAAACTTAACTTTAATTTCCTGACACTATATAATTCCACAAAATAGAAAACTCTTTCTCATAAGCATTTTTATATACTTCACAGGTTTACATGTTTTTAATTATATGCGTTCTATATGTAATAGTTTTTTTTAATGTACAGTAAAAACAATCTTATGTAATAAAATTATACAATAGACATAATTATGCCCGTAACAAGTAAATATAAATCAATATGCAGTTATGGTTTTCTTTTAATTTAATTTAATATTGTTCTTCTAGTGGGATATACTTTTGGATACACAGATGGTGTTGAAACGTGCCCTACAGTCCATTTCTGAATGGTTTATTTCTCACAAGCCACATTTGCACTTAATTAGTCGGTGTGTTTATCATAACATTACTTGTGGTTGTGACCTTTAACCTTTACCTCTCTCAATTTATTATTATGTCCTGGATGTTTTATCAAGGTCACTAATATTTGACTTGTGGTGAGCAGAGCGTGTTTTTCAGCATATGTGTGGAATTCTAAACAAAACTATAAGACTATAACAGTCTTAGAAATTGTGTAGAAAATATTACAGTAATGTCTTTGGTAAACAATACAATTGACAGTATGCTTCATGGCAAATACAATTATATCAGAAACTATTTTTTTTATAACCATTTGAAATAAAATACTTTTGTATATATAGATATATATATATAGATATATAAACATACACAAATATTTGTAAAGCTGTTTTTTTTTTTTTTTTATTAAATAGCCTCACTTTAATTATGCAAGAGAGCTGTTTGCTGCAGAGACTCTGTTCATTTAGAAATTATAATTGTCGGCCATTCATAACTTGTAACTAATGGATTGGCTGCTAGTAATTGCCAGACAAATCTATTTTTCACATCTTGGCTTTTTAAATGTACATTGTACATTAAAAACTGTGCAATGGTCCTCAATATGTTAGTGTTCTATAATTGCACTTTAGTTACCATATGATCATAGTTTCAGTCACTTTCAAATTGTTTTGAAAGCTGCAGTTAATATAAGAAAACAAGTCTCCACACACAATAGAATGGATGTCTTTACTTTGTAACAATTGATTAACCCTAATTTAATTTGCTTACCTAACACAATATATACCTTCATCAATGACACCCTCTATTGGTCACATGGGTTATTTATAGGGTAATGTCTGTCTGTATTATAATTTTTTGCATTTTGTCTATGATTCATTAGCCATTGATTAGCTACTCATGGCTATCAATTTCTTTATTTGGTCAATTTACATATTCTTTACCATATGGTGCTAATGGACATGTTTGGGAATCTGTTGGTGATTTCAATATTTTTTTTTTTCGTATTTCCTAGCTTCGTTATGGAATTCACTTTTGTATAACCACCTGCATGCAAATTATGAGAAAAACCAAAAATATACATTTTCTAATGACTTTGTGGATAAGTTTAAGAAATAAGTATAAAAAAGGCTGCATCTTTACCTTGTCACAGTTTGGATGAGCTGCCTGGAATCTCTGTGCAAATTATATTCAAATGGCTACATAGACACACTGGGACATAAGGTTCTATTTCATTAGAATATGCCATTGAGAAATGTTTTAAACTGATTTAAGTGTAATGAACACAGCTAAAGCAAATGGGTGATGTTTTTCAATCTAGATATCCCACATCAAGATATGTACAGCATATTTCCGAAGCTAGGGTAAAATAATAATATTAAGAAAATATTATTATTTTTTGTTAAAATGCCTTGGCCAGTTGTGATGAGTAATGTAATCTCTATGGTATAATTAGAGTTACCTAAGTGTGGCACACAAGAAGTGATAAATCACTTTTAAATCCAGTATAGTGTGCCCTGGTAAAGTCTTGAAAAGTGTAAGAACTTAACCTAACATGTTTAGAAATAGAGACCTATGTGCACAAAAAGGTTGAGAAATATAGTGAAACATGACCTATATAATCATTGTGATCTAGAAAATGCTTGATATAATGTCCGTCTATTGCTGTATCTATTATACTGCATATTGCACAAAACCACCTAATCATTTTCTAATGTGCAGAATGGGTTACAAAAAGATGTAAGTTAGAAGAGAGCTAGAAGTCACATTTTGTTGATCTATCATCTTTGGAAAAGTATATCTTTGAAAAATCCATATCACCTGTCATAATCAAAATTTAGTATCTATAGATTACCTTTCCAAAGGCCCTCAAAGCAATTTACACTTATAGCTATTCTGTTACTACTCAATTACAGTTGGATAGCCTGAGGCACAATTAAATGCAGCTACCCCAAGGTCAGACAAGGAGTCAGTAGTATTGTCACACAATACCACACAAGGTTCTACTTCCCACATTCAGATCTGATCTATTTGTAAAAAACAAATTTAAATGTGGGACTTTGGAATCAGTTATGACACGTACTATTTCAGGTCTGTCAAAAATGTTAAAACATTGTGGGGTTAAAGATTCGTACACTTCGCAAGACTGATAGATGGTAAATTATGTCATGTTGCCAATAAATTAATTGCAGACAAAGTAAACCAACATAATACATTTTCCTTATACACCAGTTTAATTAAGGGATTAAGTATGACATATAATGATTAAATAAAACACAATGTTTTTAGATCACAGAATCATGATTGGCATTATATATATATAAATATAAAGTGTTATCAACTTAGTGTAATCATTTATTGAGTAGATTATTTCATAGTTATGTTAGGGTTTTGTTGCTTCTTTAACTTGAATAAGTGGCAAAATGGGCTTAGCAATGAATAGGCTTAAATAGAGGGATCATGTCCAAATACACTTAATATAGTTCTAAATAAAAAGTGCTACCATAATGTTGGTTAATACGTAAAAAAAAAAAAAGAATACAGATATTTGATCAAGGATTTAATGTCACCGTAAAACAGCACTGTCTACTGTGAGTGTAGTATGATATTAGTATTTTTTCATAGCATCCTTTAATAGACCACATACTGATTACTGAATCAGATTTGTGTGTCACAAGTAAAAGGAATATATATATATATATATATATATATATATATATATATATATATATATATATATATATATATATATATATATATATATGTGAAATGCAAGTGGATGTGGACACAGAAATAAATTGACTTTAACAATACAGAGAAGTTGGTTATATATTAAAGGCATTTGAGGTGCAAAGTTCTGAAAGTGGAGCAATCACTGTGGAAACCAATGAAATGTTTCTGGTGAATGCTCCATGTTTAGAACTTTGACCCAGAATTCTTTCTTATAGTGAATTTTATACATTTCCCCCCCAGGGTCCTAAGAAATAGAATTAATGCATCACAACTCAAGCAGTTCTTTTAATCTGAAACCACAGCAACTCTCTGTAAATTTAACACACACATACACACACACACACACACAGACATACAAACACACATATCTCAACAGAAATTCAATAACAATCTTGTCAGACACAATACTGAATTCAATTATTCTATAGCATTTTAAACATCTATTGTTTTAATCAACTGACAGTGCGCCTCTTAGGCATATGATGTACAACATTTTCAAGCAGACAAAATGTCTTTGTTTAACATCTTTGTTCCTAGAGGCACTGAAGGGAATCAGGTAGCTGATGTGATACATTGCACTGCAAATACATTTAAAACAGGAAATATGTGAATAAAAGATTGAGATGAAAGAGAGACTGTAGATCTCTACTCAAAGTACATGTTATAAATAGAAACATTGTATTGTCTATTCTACCTATCTATGTATAACGTATTATGCCATCGATATAGTATTCTGTTTAGGCCTAATTTGAAATTGTATCTAGTCAACAGTAATTCATATATCTCTGAAATCAAAATGATACATTATCTAACCTAAAGATAATGGATTTTTTTTCAAACGATCAGTTCCTCAAGTGCATTCGGTTCTGAACTTTTAACCAGAAGTGGTTCTACCATGTTTCAAGCTGCCAAAAGAGCCCTAGGGATGAAAACTTGACCTGCTTTTATGAAACCATAGAATTACATTTATAGAAGCTATCCCACGGGTAAAGAGTCAGCAGATTCCAGTCCAATCCCTATTATTGGAGCCAAACAGGTCATCTTTAATTTTTTTATTTTATTTTTAATGTTATAAATATCTGATTAACAGTTACAGGTAATCCTTGTCGCTTTAATTAATTAATTAATTAATTAATTAATTAATGAGAGTAAATCTTTTTATTCTTTTTTTTTTCTGCTTTTTACATTAAAAGTGATCTTCTATCAGTGAATGTAGTCGTTTGAGAACTTAAATTTTGACTTTACTTTCCCTAAACGACTTGCTGAACATTCATGAAAATGTAGTTCAGAAACAACTGGAAGGCCAAAGTTCATCACCCCTGCTTGTAAATGATTCTAAGTCATCAGAGTGCACTGACTACTCAATCTGAGTGTAGGTAATTCAACTAAGAGTTTAACCAATCAAAATGATTAATGAAAGCAGATCATTTTTGTCACATTTGTTTTCGTCATCATGTCACATTTCTACATAACACAAAAGGCCAATGACACTTTTCACTCCCTATCTAGCTGGCATGTAAGGTGTTAATTACCCAAGATAAGCTTTCCTCCTAATGTAAACTAAAGTATACAGAAGTAATTCAGGAATTTAAAAAATGTGCACATTTATTTTATTTGATAAAATATTCTGATGTCAAACCATGCTACATTTGATGCTCTGTAAGAATTTTCAAAAATAGTTCTTTAACTTTTTAATTGTCTGGTGGATAAACACATTTTTGCTTTGTGTTGTGTTGCAGGTGTCTTTGACACTTTGTAACCATTTAAAGTAATTGCTATTTAATTATGTTGAACTGTACTGGATGGTGACTATATATTTCACAGATATTGATTCACTAAAGGATGTCTCTAGATTTACCAAAAGAGATCATAACATTTGATGTTTAAGAAAAGAAAACTTTTCATCAGATGTATTTACAGAAAGCACATTCTTCCTTTTCAACATTCAGAGAAATGTGTGTTTTGTTTTGTGATTTGTAAGGTTGTATGGTAAATCTCCATCATTCTATCAGTGTTCTTTTTGATGTGAGGGAGGGTTAAAACTGCAAAGAATAGTGAATGGATAATTGAAATGGCATAAAGAAGGCTGGCTTAGCATCGAAGGGTCTTTGGTGGGTGCATGACAAGGAAGCTGTTTGTTTTTCATACAAGTTGTTTGTGATTTGAGGTACCCTAGGGAAATCGCTTGATCATATCCACATCTGTTACTGTCAAAGTGGGTGCTAAGATACCGGTCACCCGGCAACCGCATCCAAAAGGGAATTGGGCCGATAATAACTTCAAAAAGGAATGACAGATGTTAGATTATGATGAAAGACAAAATGCATGAAAAATGAGCTTCTTAGATTCAAAAATTTGTTCAAGCACCTTCATGCAAATTAAATGAATTCTTAAAATTTGCATGTAGTAATTTATATGTTTGTTGGCTTTGAGGAAGAAAAGAAAGGGATACATTTGATACATTTCTCTCCTTGTAATTTGCATATGTGGCAGTGACTTGTTTTTAAATGGGACTAACCACCTGGGTGCTTAATTATGCATTAATAATATTAAATGGGACAGGTATTTTAGTCTAAGTCAATGCTAATAGTTTCTCAAATGTAAATATACAACAAAAAGTGTCTTGGGCTGGCATTTCATAGATTCAAATAAATTGTCAAGTTAATATTCCTGGTACAAAATTAATCTGCATTTATAAATGATCAGTTTAAATATATTTAATACAATCATGTTTTAAGTGATTGGTATGGCAAAGTTTTTTTTCTTCTCTAAAATGATGCATTTATTATATTGCAATTGATGGTGGACACATATGTGGTAGAGAATTGTATTAATAATTGATATAGTCTAAATCATTTCAGTTCCCTTAACAACATAATTATTGGGATGTTCACTCAACAATCAGTGTTTGGAAGACAAAATAGAAATGTTCTTTTGGAGAAAGGACTTTGAGCTTTCGTTTAGCAATGTCTAATGTGGTCACGTAGAGAAATTGATTTTCCTCAGAAATTAATTAATTTTTCATATCGCCTTAAGCTGCAGTTAAAAAGAGTGCATAGTTGCCTGTTTTTTTTCCAGAAATATTGCCTAATCATATTAATACCATTGCCCTAAGGATGAAAAGATAATTGTACAAATGCATTTGGAAATATGTATCACTGAGTATTTATGATTAAATTATGCAAATAGCCCAGCTCTCATCCTTTCCAGACACAGATTGTCTAATTAGGATTGATATGCTGAATAGATGTTCCAGAATTTGAATACAAGCATGTCCAAAGAGCAGAAAATTGGAAATGACAAGGCTAAAATCCCAAGAAAAGTGCATTTTATTTTCTTCAAATCCTTTAGCTTGTAATTTCAATTTTAAATATTACTTTTTGCTTCACGAGCATCAAACCTCTAAAATATTATCTGCTATATAAAACTGCTCTAAAAGCAAATCAACTAACCAAAAAATATATTTCAAATTTAATAAATTACATAATTATCTGATCATTTGTCAGACAATTTTTTTAATTTTTTTTTTGGCTGCAATCATGAAGTGTATAAAGTGAGCATTACATTAATTGCATAAATATCTTGTAATGTGTTTTTGGCTATATCTGCTTACAGTTTTTATGCAGTTCAAATTTGGGTACAGTGATCTGTGAATCCAGAACTTTATGCTCACTGATCTTTAATTCATTTCTGTTTGTTTATCACCTCCCTCCTTCTGTGAACATTTACTATAGTTAATGTATTGTTCAAAAGCAGCATTGCTGATTTAGAACTTGCAAAAAGAAGAGCTAAGGTTCGACAGTAGCTGTTACAATTCCAACCATTGTTAGCAGTGGGTAGTCACTGTGTATGAACTATGTTGGCTTCTGCTTCCCATCTGCAAGATGATGGATTGCTATGTTTAATACATTTCAGCTTTTGTCTAACTGTCACATCGCGGACAGACATCGCCATCAATGACTTCAATTGCGATTACAGAGCACTGCGCATATGAAATCTATTTGTAAAAGGAATGTTTTTTTTTTTTTTTTTTTTTTTTTATAAATCACACACAGTTAATGTTTAGGAGTTTTTAATTTTAGCAACCATGCTTTTTTTGTACGATATGTATATAAGTTTATAAAATCCATCTTGGCTCCAATTTATAGCAGTACAGCCAAATGTAAAATCAGTACAGATGTAGACTGATGGAGCCGTTAATGTTTATGTCACTGTCTTTTGCGCTGCTTTTCTTCTTTATTTTTTGATTTATAGCAAAGCTTTATCTAAGTGTTTAGATATAATATAGATAACAGACACTTAAACATACTTTAGTGATGCTTATTTACCAACGACTAGTTGAAAATTGTCCAAAGAATACAATACAAAGCTCATTCTCACACCTGTTTGCCATAGGCCAGATATCCAAGAATCTGCTTATAAAAATATAAAACATACAACTGATATGTGCCTGCATAATAAATTTAAATACAAATATAATATATCCATAATATCACTCCTGAGATAAGAAATTCATGGATACATTTATAAATAAAGACAAAAGAAGGACTTTGAAAAAAAAAAAAAAAGACATGCAGGCCACTGGGGGTCCATGATTATAGCCCCAGACTGTCTGAGAACTTTATAGGCTTAATTACATCATCATTGCTTTTACTCGGCTCCTCCCTACAGACCCAGATTATTAAAGATGAAGAACCTTCTACATGAGAAAGATGATATCAGTAAAATAAACACACATATTCAAAGTAAAGCACATAAAATAGGTATTGTACAACATACATTAATGCTAAATGTGATCATGTAGGCAAGCAAACTACAACATGTATCCTGCAAAAATTAGAACAGCAAAATATAATTACATTATTTAGTATTTCGAGGTTCTGCGTCCGTGTACATGTTAATCAGACTGCCAAGGAGTCATTTGTCCTATGGACTGTTTGCATTTAAAATATTTGTTCAGACAACCAAAATATATATTTTTTCCTATTTATTTAACCCCTTAAGGACACATGACGTGTGTGACACGTCATGATTCCCTTTTATTCCAGAAGTTTGGTCCTTAAGGGGTTAATGTTATTGCTTTTTAATTTTATCCTACTACATGATCTGCTATATTCAATGGGCAGCTATTTAAAGTGTCAGAGATGAGATGCAGCTGAGTTCTTATGACTTCAGATTAAGGAAATTAACATACATCCGATACTTTTGAAGGCAATAAAATGCAATAGCAATGACTCTCTATGCTACATTACAAATGTAAATAATAGATTTAAGAAGCTTTTGTTTGCTATCTTAATTTATCCCAGTGGCATTGAATCTGTAATCTCTGGACGTATCTATGTGTTTCTATGTATTTGTCACTTGGTGTGTTTGTAAATATGAGGGTACATATATTTTTGTGTAGATGAATTAATCTGTGAATAAATGCATGAATCTGTGCTATGATGTATTCATGAAAGGTCCAAGATGCACTAATCAGTAGAGCATTTTCACTTGCCAGAGATGAATTTAAACTCACCACGGCTAGTGGGTGAGTGGAAATTTTGCACCTTACTAGAATTATGCATTTAATGGAACACTGCATTTATAATAGCAGAAGTCATTATATCAAAGGGTACAATAGCATACACCATGAATCCCATTATAGAAGGTTAGGAATATCCCTAACACTTTGAAATGGAGGTATCTCCTAAACCCAATGTTCTGCATAACCCTAGCAACATTTAAAAATATCTCTTCTGAATGGTGCTAGCCCAAGGCAAGTAAAAGCCATTGACAAATAATCATCTAGTTGCACTTAATATGCCCCAGTTAGTCACAAATGACTTTAATTGGGATTTCCCTCATGTGTTCAACAAGTAGGAACACACTGCACATAAGTCAACTCCTCTCGGTCTACTGCTGTTCCACTTTCTTTTTCTTTTACATTGCAATTTGTTATCCACAGGTAATATATTTTTATTTTCCTGTTATCCAAGTTATTATACACCTGTCCATAACTCTTTAGTTTTGAATCCTCCACCATCGCTCCATTATTATAACGTTACGGCACTGTCCATTTGGCCTTTAATTCTTATTCCACTGTTTTTTTAGTGGTTCCCTCATATTCTAATAAACCAGGGTTAGGAACTCTTTGACACTCCAGGTGTTGTGAAGTACATCTCCCTTGATGCTTTGCCAACATTAGAGCTGTAAGAGCATTATGGGAGGTGTAGTTCATAACATGTGTAGTGCCGAAGGTTGCCTACCCCTGTACTAAACCAACAGTTGTATTTCCTTGTTCCACTGCTCTGCTTATTGCTGTCTGCCCATTATACTGCCCCTGCTATTTGACATCCTTCTTAGCGTGTTCTTCCAGTTGGTAAGTACTTTATACTGCTCACCAAGGTTGATTCTCTCGTGTCACTTCTATGTCAACCTCATTTTCTCTATTTTACTGTCCCCTCCATTTGATAATCCCCTTCTAAAAGTTTTTGTTTATGACGAGAAAACAATTGGCCCAGTTGTTGCAAGCAAGCAAGGGTCTCTGACACTTTCACAGGCCTGTCACAGTCTTCTGGCAATGAAGTGTTTAATGGTTTATTGACGGACAGTTCATAGTGTTATGTTGTCATATCTCAGTACACTGTCTTCACTAGGCCCCATAAGATTGCACTGTGAGTAAGTCTGATAGGCATGTGAAAGAGGTAGAGACTCCAGGCTCCGACATGACATGATTGTTAAAAGGAAGAAATATTAAGTAAGCATTTTGTTTTAAACGGCTTGTGTATTTAAAGGGGACTCACTATCAAGCGACAGACTTAAAAGCCTGCTGCCCTATGACCACAATCTCATATGAGGTAGTGGGAAATGGATGTAGGCAATATGGGAAAACTTGGTTTGAATTAATTAATCCAAAAACTGTTTGTTTCAGGTGATTTAGGTTTTGTCCATGTTTCAATTAGGTTTGGGTGAATTTAGCCCAAAAGGAAAAATGATTCGGAAGAATTAAATGGAGTGAAAATGCTGTTATTAGCCTACTTCAAAATATATATACACTATAAATATTTTGTATATATTTTGCAGTACACTGATAGGCACATTTTCACTCCATATAGTTCACAGATCAGGTGAGAAAAAAAACAACCATACAAGGAAAAAAATGACCTGTGAAAATCTATATTTATTCATTTATATTATATATTTATTAATATCTCATGGCTAATAAAACTGTATTGCCAATCATCCATGCCACAATACTTACATGCCACTTTACCTAAATGCCACATTACCTACATTTATTTTAGTCTGCCTCAAGTTTATTATTCCTACATCATAACTCATTGACCACATTAAACATTGCTTATGTATATTTCAGTTTGCTTGCATTTTATTATGGCCACACAATCCATGCAACATTGCCCACATTCCACATGACCTAAATTGTGTTCTGCCCACATCCATGCCACATTGCCATATATTTTATTGCCTACATATATTTCAGTGTGCCTCCATTGTGCTATGCCTACATCATGTCACATTTCCTACATCATACCACATTGCCCACATGCCACATTGCCTACATATTATTATGCCCACATGATCCATGCCAGATTGCCCACATTTTATTATGCCCATAGCCATGAATGATGACCCCCTTCCACAACCACACAAGGACACTACTTTAATTCATTTGATAGGTTTTAGCCTCCTTATCATGCTGTATTTTTGCATGCTCAAATCTTTATAGTTTTTGCATAAAATAAAGTTATGCAGAATTCTGCACCAAAAGCCTATCTTTTCAGCAATGCCCCCTCACTCCAGAAAAAAAAACCTTCCTTATCAAATGTATGCACACAGCTCAGCCATTGACAGCACTGAATGATCTCAGCTACAAAACACCCTTCATTAGAGGGAGGCATATAGTAAGGATATCATTACCTGTTTGTAGTTTTTCTGACTGTCTGCAGCCAGGTTGTGAATTACAAGCCACTCACTTAGTACTGTTTGGGCTGAGAGTGTGTGCATGGCTTATGGTGCAGCATTTTGCAAAACATTTTTTGAGCATGGAAATATATACAGCATATTAATGAGGCCAAAATCTATCTCATGCATTAAAGCTGCATTGTTGGCCAGATGGTCCCTTTAACTCCAGGTAGCTTATATTGTTATAACAAAAGGAAAGTATATACACTAAAGGTGAAAAAACTTAAAACTGGAAGTGATCCCAGGTGTACTTCACAGCCACCTAAGAGAATATGCACATATATAAAGAAGTGGAAACCACCCAGAATACGTTAAGATATATATGTAAAAATAGAATGACCTGTGTTGAGGTAGATTCTCCAAGCATGTACTCTGTATAAACAAATCAAATAGCTAACATAGCGTAAAATAGTTTAAATTAGGGATATAAATAAATGTGGTATGAATGCACTCACAAACAGATGAGAGAATCAAGCCTTTCACCCACTCAGGGGTACTGTGATGAATATAAGATGTAGTTTCTTCCAACCAGATATGTAAAATAAAAGAATCAAATATGGTGAAGTACGTTATAAAATAATATAACACATTTTATTGGTCACACTTACACTTAGGTAGTATAAAACAGCATATCTCCAAATAATTATGGACCTCTTGGTGATGTAAATCCAGAGTTTTCACAATGGGAGTCCAAGAGCAGTAATTAAAATACAGCAAAACATAGAATAAACAATAATAAATAAAAAAGGTTCACAGGGAATAAATCCAACGCGTTTCGTCCGTTAGAATGCTGGACTTCTTCAGAAGAAGAAGTCCAGCATTCTAACGGACGAAACGCGTTGGATTTATTCCCTGTGAACCTTTTTTATTTATTATTGTTTATTCTATGTTTTGCTGTATTTTAATTCGGGAGGCAACGCGTTTCGTCCGTTAGAATGCTGGACTTCTTCTTCTGAAGAAGTCCAGCATTCTAACGGACGAAGCGCGTTGGATTTATTCCCTGTGAACCTTTTTTATTTATTATTGTTTATTCTATGTTTTGCTGTATTTTAATTCGGGAGGCAACGCGTTTCGTCCGTTAGAATGCTGGACTTCTTCTTCTGAAGAAGTCCAGCATTCTAACGGACGAAACGCGTTGGATTTATTCCCTGTGAACCTTTTTTTATTTATTATTGTTTATTCTATGTTTTGCTGTATTTTAATTACTGCTCTTGGACTCCCATTGTGAAAACTCTGGATTTACATCACCAAGAGGTCCATAATTATTTGGAGATATGCTGTTTTATACTACCTAAGTGTAAGTGCGACCAATAAAATGTGTTATATTATTTTATAACGTACTTCACCATATTTGATTCTTTTATTTTACATATCTGGTTGGAAGAAACTACATCTTATATTCATCACAGTACCCCTGAGTGGGTGAAAGGCTTGATTCTCTCATCTGTTTGTGAGTGCATTCATACCACATTTATTTATATCCCTAATTTAAACTATTTTACGCTATGTTAGCTATTTGATTTGTTTATACAGAGTACATGCTTGGAGAATCTACCTCAACACAGGTCATTCTATTTTTACATATATATCTTAACGTATTCTGGGTGGTTTCCACTTCTTTATATATGAGCTTATATTGTAATGGCTGCTCTTCTATAAGTCTAAACAATACATATTTTAAGAAATTGGTGGCAACTCTCGACCACTGATAGCAGGACCTGCTAATGTGGGTTAATATTCACTACTAAGATCAACATAGCTTTCACCAGAACTTGATTCAACAAACGCATAGCCCAAGTGAAATTTATGGAACAAAAGGATAGACTACACAAAGAGATAGAAACCAAAGTCCATTTGTTCACATAGTGACAAGCAGAATAGAGGCATTTAAACAATTAAAAATGTATTCTTTACTTATCATTCTAATTTCAATAAAATATATAATACATTGTTTAATGTTTCGACATAGACGATTGTCTAACATCTGCTAATTGAAGATGACTTTTACCTCTAAACTCCACTGAAGTCCATTACATACATAGTTCTTTATTATTACAGTCTGTTCAAAGACATCGCTATTAAATTCTAAATTCTCCATTTGCCAGTCAAGATTGCATGGAATAAAGATGTGGTTTTGTTATCTTTAGAAAAAAAAGACTGTTCTAAATTACAGTAAGTTGGCACTTGCATGTCAATAAGCTTTGTTTTACTTTCAGTGCAGAATTCATTTATGGAGCTTAGCATTTATTACATGATTTGCAATTATGAGCAATTATCAGCTACTTCTCCATTTCAGAACACAAATTATCTGTACGTTTTTAACATTTCTGAGACATACACTTTTGAAAAGTTGTCAAATAACCCATATTTTCTTTATATACTGACTGTATAATTAAACGAGTTAACTAAAGTGTTGAATATTTTAAATCCACTTTGTGATAATCAAATATGATTAATATGTGAAAAGAAAAAAACAAGATTATAACCTGGGGGATGGTGAATTCACATATTAGTCGACTTGGATAACCTTGTTTATCCAAATATATATATATATATATATATATATATATATATATATATATATATATATATATATATATATATATATATATATATATATATATATATATATATATATATATAAAACCAAAAAAATAAATAATCCAGGATGCACTCTCAGGTCTTGTTGTGGAATGATGTGATTTAATGTGAAAAAAATTACATTACATTCAGCAAAGCAATCGACGTTTCGACCCTCCCGGGTCTTTTTCAAGATCTTTGTTGAATGTAATGCAATTTTTTTTACAAGAAATCACATCGTTCCACAACAAGACCTGAGAGTGCATCCTGGAGTATTATTTTTTGGTTACATATTGAACGTAGATAGCACCCGGGCAAATATATAGCTAACACCCTAAGGAGAGTGTCAAGCCCACATTTTTCTTTATATATATATATATATATATATATATATATATATATATAGTTATGGAATATTTATATCTTAAAATTTAAGTCCGAAATCTCTATGCAAGCTTTGAAGGAAAGCTTTAGCTTCAGGAATGCAAATGTTACATTTCCTCCTATATTGTGGTGCTCTCTCCTCAGCTAGTCCTGTCTCCATGGGGGGATCTTGAGATCAATGATCTCAGCCAATCCAATGGGAGGCTAGTGTGCATGCACAGCAAAATGATGTTCTCTCTGAGATAATCTTCTAAAAATAGCAGAATTTTACCTGCAATGAATAGCAATGTTTTTAGCTGCAGGGCTAATATGTGGGGGGAGGTCATGGCACCTATACCACTTCATTCAGAAGGCAACTTTTTACTTGTCAATGGCTAGTGGCTAGTGGAAAGTTTGATATAAATGGATAGATAGATAGATAGATAGATAGATAGATAGATATTCTCATCCATAACTATCCATATATGTAATTATATCTATCATTATAGATGAATTACAGAAGCTGTACATTGTCTGACTCGACCAATGTTGTACCTGGCAATCAAGCATGCAGCTTGTTTCTCTCCTATAGAATGTTTGCTCCCTTGCAAATGTAATGACTGGATGAGTGCAGGTCTTGATCATGTCACATCCTTACCTGGTAGTTATACTCATGAAACACACAGAACGAGCGATGAAGAATTACAGTCTCTCTATAGAATAGGCACAAATAAATGCTTCATTCACAGGTGGCCACCAGAGATGAGACACCTTACTGAATTAAATAGATAAAGAGATTTAAAGATCCAGAAATAGTGGGGCGGAGAGCTTGAAATATAAGCGGGAGGCTGTAATTAAGGGTGGGAGTGAAGACTAAAAATATAGAGTAAGTTGGAAAATAAAGGAGAAAGATGGAATTTGGAGGGGAAACCTGGGCATATAGGACAAGAGGCTGAAAATCAAATATGTATTACATTTAATTTTGTTTGCAACTCTTTTTTCTATGTTAAGGCACGTGGAAAGATGCATTATAACAGTATAAAGACTTTTTGTTACAGAAACCAGGATGTTATAAACAAGTGTGTATTTTCCATAGTAGTTTACTTGACATTTCACATGATATGTCAGTTAGAAAACATTGAAAATATAAAAATGTGCACACATGTATAGATACAGTATTTTTTTTTAAATTTCTGTGTAATAATCCTATTAATTATTACACAGAGTTTACAAATGTGTGTTATTCTATACTGTATCTGTCATTCAAATTCATGGGAAGTAATTTTTCACAGTATTTGGCCAATCTAAGTGCAATCAATTTGCTTATATTCACATAGTGTTGATATTGTAATGTTTCCTATTTTGGGACAACTGGGGTTATTAAAAGCACAGCTTTAGTTTTTTTCCTACTTTAACCCATGTACTTTAATCACAGTGATTAAGTCACTGACTAATATAAGGGCAGACATGTAGGAATATATAATGTTTAGCATTTGGATACCTTGTAGACCCTTTAAAACGATGTTTCGGTGCAATGTCCCAAGCACGCAGCAATATAATTAGAATTTACAATATATGTCTCATGGTGTTTGAACTATTATGTCCACTAGGGATTATTGATACAGGGCATTGACACATAAAGCTATGTGATCACTTAAGTACAGTAAATGATCCAACCCTATGTAACTGCAAAAGTAGGAAATCATCCTGTGTGCCAGTCAGGGAAAAGTTTAGGAGTACCAGACTTTTACATTTACTTGAAACATGAGAAAGAGAGGTTCCACGTTAAATAAAAAAAACCCAGTAATTTCTTGTATAACTTTTTATTCATTACATATAACTTTTTTGTGTACATTTACACAATTTAAATTTGTATTTATTTGCTCATCTTTCACAGAGATCGTTTTAAATATCATATGGTACCCCTTATCTTGCAATATAAAAATAAAATTTATATATAAGTATAAAGCATTACTACCATTTTTCTAATTGTAAATCATGTTTTTATTGAACTTTGTCCGATCATTTGAGAAACTGGTGTTGTCTTACGTGGGCTCCACCACTGCATATTTAAAAAAATGTAATTTTTATTGCATATACATAATTTAAAAAATATCATTAAGTTTCAATTAATGTAACAACATTTAAAAAAAGTGATGAGTAAAAATTTGTTGGCAGTTGACCTTTAGGTATGTACTAGATAAAGGGACTATATTGAACATAAAAAAAAATCTCTACTTGAAGAAGATTGGCAATGGAATGGGAATGGGATGGATGGTAAGTGGATCTTTAAGTTGCTCTGCTACTTTGCTGGTTTTGCTTTTAAGTTATTTTTATTTTCTTTTTTGTTGAAATTTACCGTAGTTTTATACTTATATTTAAGAAAGGCTAGGGACTACTTTATCTTATGGGAACAATGGCAAATTGTAACAAAGTTCCATTTATGTTGCTCTGTCTATTTACCCACAATCCATCAAGAACATTTATCCACCAAGGCCAAATTGCAGGCAGTGGAGAACAAAATGGAGATGCCCAGGTGCAGAGATTCAGTACAAGGAAGTAAAGATCATAATTATCAACAAAGGCAAGTACGCATAGAGGGAACTATAATCATTAATATACAAAGGGCATAAGGAAAGGAAAACTGTAAGAAAAACGAAACATGACAGCACTACTTTCACAAGCTACATTTTATTTGACATGGATTTCAGCTTGTCTGTGTGAATTTAGGAGGCATGGTGTTATAATTATTACTTTGCCTCTGATTGAGTTATGGAATTGTGCCAGTATTCATCATACTCTATAATAATGCTATATCTTATAGTCGTATTGCAGCACTACACATATTACTGGCAACATTTGCCTCCTACAGCATCTAGCTCAATAATAATTTGGTAAAATCTATTTAAGGAGCACCAAAGCATTACCAAGACCCCACACTCACTCTATTTCTTTCTTTTTGGATAAGTGAGAATAATAATTTACTGGGTGGACAATAACAACAACCAAGCATGCATTAGTGCAGTTATTTGTAAAAAGGTAAGAACAAATTTTTATTTACTTTGAATTAAGTAATACTGATGTATTACTTATAATTAAGTCTATAAGGATTGACTACAAGTCCATAGGGTAGACCAGCGCACACAGGGGAGCTGCAAGTTTTTTTAAGAGATCAGATATCTCCCTCTCTGGCCTGCTAGCACTTTGCTGACAGTCAGCAGGGAGGGAGAGAGAGAGGACCCGGGGAGCTCTAACCTGCAGCTCCGCCGGGTTCTCCTCTCGCGAGCGCAGAACGTTGCCGTGGTTACCATAGCAATGCTCCGAATCTCGCACACTCTATATCCCTCACACACACACATATATTGCACCCCTCACACACACACACACACACACACACTACAGCCCCTATCCCGGCAGACCCCAGGTAAGTTGTCAAACTGTTCTTAAACAGTTTGACTACTTACCCTGGGAGGGCACTACGGCACTACTGGCACCATAACCGCTACAATGTAAATTAGTGGTTATTGTGCCTGGATTGTTTCTTAAATAATTTAACAGTGCCACTCCCAAGATTAAGGGCCCAGTATATGCCGCAGCGCTGTACATGTATACAACCTAGAAAGATTTTTGACTTGGTGTGCCTTGGAAAAATATTGAAATATTAAGGGCGCCTTGAACTTAAAAATGTTGTGAACCCCTGGGGTAGACCACAGATTTAGATCATATAATAAGTCCCAAGAAAAACATAAGATTTAATTACAGTTAGGAAAAACTCTTGTCAGAGGCTTTCATTTACAATAGTTCCGAACAAAAATTTACATTAGAACCACTTAACACTCTAATCAAAGATGATGACTCTATTGTCATCCTTTCTCCAAAAAGTGTAGTTTCCTGACCATGAATGCTCATAGTGAGTGTCTAAAACATAGGAGCAGTTACATTTATTACTTCTGTAAATACATTGCATTGTTAATAATAGTATTCCATGTATCAAACACGTGTTATCCTCTTGGAATACTGGTCTTATCTTGGGACACACAGTGGGGACAATGACACCTTCTAAAATGATTGCTTTAGAAGCTGTGGTTAATTATGTGGCTTCTGAAAACTGAAATGAAGCTGCCTTTGCTACAATGATTAATGCAAACATGTCATAAATCTGTTGCAAAAGAAAGGATTTCCTGTTCAAAACTGTTACATTATCCTCAAATCCATGTGATGGGACTCTGTTCTCTTTCAGACATCATATTTTGTAATGATAGCTTTTTAGATTGTGACACATTGATCTTCTTCTCTACAATTTGGCACTTGTAATTCCTTTAATGTCAACAGTAGTCATTAGACTTGGAGATTTGTTTTGTTCCGAATGGGTGAATTAATGAAATTTGGAACTTTCGCAGTTCGGCTGGCCTTAAACATTTTTTATTTTTCAATCTAGTAATCATTTTCATTTAGATTGCCCTAAAAAAAAAAAGTATTTTATTCAGGAATGATACACTGAGATCTGGTAAGTTGATTTGTATATTGATTTAACTAGACCTATTCTAATTTTGCAATTCTTTTTTTTTTTTTTTTATTAATTAATCATATCTTACGGTTTAATGAATAATCCCAATTGACATGCAAAATAAAAAAAAGTTGGACTCTGTTCTTAATAAAAAAATGTGCCTCTAGAGGCTCTCAGGAAGACAATCACTAGACGTGTGTTAACCCTGCAATGGAAACATGGTTTCTACAAAACTGAAATGTTTTACATGGTAGGGTCAGAACTGAAGGGCCACTCCATCCAGACCATTTCATTGAGATGAAGTTGTCTTGGTACCTTTAGTGGCCTTTTAACTGCAATTTATACAATTCTCCCAGATGTTCCAGCTCAATATACAAATGAGCACTGACAGCCATCAGGCTTTATAATTCCTCTTGCATTTCTTTATGAACTTTGCACAACCTTGCAAAATGAAATACAGTTTTAAATGCAAATTGTCAAACCAAAGCAGGGTACTGGTTCTGTTCTAGAAGTTGAAGTCTTTCTTTCAGCATTTAGCTAAGTACTATATATGTTGTGGTGAGATCAAACAATAAAACTGCCCACAGATTTAAGCAATTTCAAAAAAGAAATTATTACGGTTCATCACTTGCATATTCAAAGGAGAATCAAGGGGAACGTCCACTTATTATAATTTAAAAAAAATATTTTTTTTTATTATGCGATAAATAACCAACGACACAATATTATTTTAACTTGGCACACAGTTACTGACATCCTTAATTATAATCTGTGTCTTTTCTACTCACTGTCAATGTTTGTATTTTAGCTAGGTTTTGAATGAATGACAATTCCAAGCCACCAATTCAAATACAACTTTAATTTCAAATGACTCTGCTGGAGAAAAAAAACACAAAAAGCGGTTTCTGTCATTGGCTGACATTACCTGCTTTCTGTAAAATACTGCTGTCATTGCCTGCTCCTTTAAGAGTAAATTATGAAACTGCATGTCCCATATATGTTGATTTATCTTATTGCTTTATGCCATATAAAATAAATTTATAGTTAAACGTTACAGATCCTTTAAGAGACACCTTGCGCAGATCTCAACTATAAGCATAATAAATAGTATTGTATTTTCTATTTTGGATTTCATTAGAAACTGAATTCACTGCATCTTGATTTTACTTGTCACAATATTGTTATATAAATCAGTGCTGGAATTTTCACTAATCAATTTTTTTTTTCCATTAGAATAATAATGACTGTGAATATATAATTAGATCTCAAAGCTGTTTATATTTCATCATAACGGTGTGTTTTATTTATTATTTGCAATATACGAACTGTGAGTTTTGTTAACAGAGTGTAGTGATTTGACAAGTTCTTTAGAGGAAAGACGTGTTCCATCTATCTTCTGACACAATAAAATCTACTTCTTTCTTTTTGGATCTCAATGTCTTCATTTTGAAAGCCTTAGAATAACCGTTTACTGTCTACATACCAAACACGTAAATGCTTTTCAATAGAGGCAACACAAGAAATGCGTGCAAAGATAATGCGTAGCCTGAGAAATAGTTGTGTGCTGACAGCTATCCAACAGCGTTGTCACAGCAGGAAGAGATCAGTTGAAGAAACAGATAGCGACCTCAAGAAAAGTCTGGTCAGCAGCCTGGGCAAGGTTTCACTAGATTATAAATCACCCTTGGGTCACTGTGTTCCCACCATAAAGAGAGGATGGCTGTTTTATTATTGTAATCTAATAACAGTTGGGAGCAAAGGACATCATTAATGTGCATTTAAAAAAAAAAATCTGGTTACAGTTTCAAAACTATACAGTTTCATTTGCTATTGAAGTGTAAGCCATAGGGTTAAAGAGTTACTAGGATTCAATTTCACTTTATGACTAGATGTAATCCCTTGTTTATGAATTCTAACATACTTAAATACTGTATTTTAGGGAACGCCTAGTGTCCGATCCGTACTGTTGAAATAGACAGTGGAGTGAATGTATATTTGGATATTGCTTAGACTTCTGAGTTCTGTAGGAAACCCAGGGCAAGTTATATCATTTCATGTTTAATGTCCTTTAGGTTGTACACTTGTTTGGACAGGGCTTTCTTTGTCTACTGTTTCTGTAAGCAATACATGTTTTGTACGAATTAAATGTTGACTTGTTGACCTCTTGTACAACGCTACTGAATATGTTGGCGCTAAATTAATTATTGTAATTATTATTTTAACTTTTTTAACTCCCCGTTACTTTTGTGTTGAATTGCAAGTAACGTAACTGCAGTAACCTGTAGACAGGGCCGGCGCGTCCATAAGGCGGCACAGGCGGCCGCCTTAGGGCGCACCGGCTCTGGGGGCGCAAGATTTCGGTGACCGGCAGGAGGGAAGCGCTCCCTCCTGCCAGGTCACCTTCTGGACCCCCGGCGGGCGGCAGCGTTCTAATGAGAGGCGGCGAGGGAGCTCTAACCTGTCTGCTCTGCTCCCTTGCGCGCCGTGTGCTGATTCTGCTGGAGCCGGAATATGATGTCATATTCCGGCTCCCGGCATCAGCAGACAGCCCGCGAGGGAGCAGAGCAGACAGGTTAGAGCTCCCTCGCCGCCTATCATTAGAACGCTGCCGCCCGCCGCACTGAAGCCCCACTGGACCCCAGGGACGCATCCACACCAGCTCTCCAGGTAGGGAGGCTGGGTGGATATTATTATTAATTTGTGTGTGTCTGAAAGTGTATGTGTGAGTGTGTGTGTGTCTGTGAGTGTGTGTGTCTGAAAGTGTATGTGTAAGTGTGTTTGTCTGAGTGTATGTGTTTGTGAGTGTGTGTCTGTGTATGTGTTTGTGAGTGTGTGTGTCTGTGAGTGTGTGTCTGAAAGTGTATGTGTGAGTGTGTGTTTGTCTGTGAGTGTGTGTGTCTGTGTATGTGTTTGTCTGTGAGTGTGTGTGTATGTGTCTTTCAGTGTGTGTGTGTATGTGTTTGTCAGTGTGTGTGTGTGTGTTTGTCTTTGTGTGTGTATGTGTTTGACTTTGTATGTGTTTGTCTGTGAGTGTGTGTCTGTATGTGTTTGTCTGTGAGTGTCTGTGTCTGTGTATGTGTGAGTGTGTTTGTCTGTGAGTGTGTGTCTGTGTATGTGTTTGTCTGTGAGTGTGAGTGCGTGTCTGTGAGTGTGTGTGTATGTGTCTGTCAGTGTGTGTGTGTATGTGTTTGTCAGTGTGTGTGTGTATGTGTTTGTCTTTGTGTGTATGTGTTTGTCTTTGTATGTGTTTGTCTGTGAGTGTATGTGTTTGTCTGTGAGTGTGTCTGTGTATGTGTTTGTCTGTGAGTGTGTGTCTGTGTATGTGTGTGTCTGTGTATGTGTGTATGTGTATGTGTGTGTGTCTGTGAATGATTGTATGAATGTGTGTGTCTGTCAGTGTATCTGTGTGTGTTTGTGAGTGTCTGTCAAATCAGTGAGAGTATGTTTGTGATTGAGTGTGTGTCTGTCAATGAATGAGTGTGTGTCAGATCAGTGAGTCTGTGTCTGTCAGTGACGTCTGGTGTTTGTCATTGAGTGTGTGTGGCTGTTAGTGTGTATACACCACTGAGTGTAGCATGGCGGAGCGGAGTGCAGTACAGGAGCTTCTGTTTCCTGTACCTGGCCAGACTGAGAGGAGGTGCTCACTGAGAGAGCACTTCCTGTCAATCCAGCCAGGTACAGAAAACTGAAGCTCCTGTAGAGGGTCTGCTTCGCAATGCTACAAGACAGGTAGGAGGCACACCAGGAAGGGGAGTGTGACCGCTAGGAGGGTGGGGGGTGCACCAAGGGACAGAGAGGGGAGGGGGAGGGGAGAGGAACACTAAGGGACGGGGAAGAGGGAGGGGCTGGTTAGGAGGCACATAGGTGAAGATGTTAATTTTAGAGGGGGGGGGGGGGGCGGAAAAATGCATCTTCGCCTATGTATCCAAAAATCCTTGCACCGGCCCTGCCTGTAGAGAGATGTCTCTTGACTCTATACAGTGTGAAAATGCTTATGTATATTTATAATAATACCTATAATAATAATAATAATGCCACATACTTATACAAATGTTCCCTTTATACTACTAGGAATTGAAAAACGTTTCATTTACACATTTTAGTAGTTATCATTGCAGGCATTAAACATAATACTTGCACATTTCCCTTTGCATTTATATATGAATCTATTCAAAATCAAAACTATGTTCTGAAAGGGGGTAATTTATGTCATTTCTAACAATAGCATACCATTCTCTATTTGAGCCATTGCGATGGTGCGTGCAATTGTGTTGTGATAGGTAATACTGGAACTTAATGAATGCAATTGTAAATCATGTAACGGTTTTAAAATATTTAAACATTTTCTATAGTACATATCGAAACTAGTTTTCTGATATTCAAAATTATCCACAGTGGATTCCATCCTTTAAGCTGGTGATACTTCGGTTTTACCTCAACCTACTAAACACTATGAAAGGCTAGCATTTACTCAGGGGAGGTGTGATCTGCAGGTGTATGTAAAACACACTTAAAGCAGCACTTCCATGTGATTGCCACCTTCCTCTTCTCATAATCAGTTACGTCTTCTTCCAATGATTCCAAGCTCCTCTTAGGCTTGGTTCGCATGGAAATAGATAAATTATTATTTGTATTATTATTATTATTGGCATTTAAGTAGTGCCAACAGATTCCGTAGCACTTTACGGGGGTGGTGGGGGATTTAAAAACTTACAGGAAAGATAGATTGAAGAGGACAATGCTCTAACCAGCTTACAGTCTATAGGAGGTGGGGTATAAAACACAATAGGACAGGATCTCTTTGACACTCTGTAGGTTTTGTTTTTAGACCAATCTTTTTTTTTTTTGTAAATTCTCACAAAATAAAAGACGTGCAGATTTATTACAATATTGTGAATATGGTATGCCAATCATAATAAGCAGCAGCAATACAAACTTACACATCTATACACTAGACAAAAAAAAAAAGAGGGAAGAATAAAAAAAAAAGCATAAATGAAACTGGGAACTGAACACATTTCTTGTCACTACTGGATGCTTTCTCAACATATTTTCTCGTTATGTTTTAGTTTTCACCTTATTTGGGGCAGCGGCACACAACTTTCTTTTGCTTTATTTCATAATCTTTTTACTTTATTATTCCTTCAGTTTTTATTTATTTATTTTTAATTCACTTTTGTTTTTTTAGTTATACATTAAAAATAGATATGACCTACTTTTTCTTATAGGCACCATTCTGTTTGCTTTAACTCTGTCCTTTGCCAAAGATTGTCAAAGTTCCATTACCATTTTCAAAAAAAAACCTGAAAGAAAAATGTGTGAAAGTGCCACTTTAATTTACCCATAATTCCAGACTGCTCTTTACATTTGGTGGCAACAACAACAATAATAAAAAAAGGAACAAATCGCTCATTGCTAACTTTTAGTTAATTATTTGAAAATACCTTTATCTCCTGTGTGACAGTTCATCTTAAAGGGATCTAATGAAACACAGCCAACATTACTTATTAACATAGTTAGCTTGAAGTTCACCTGTCACTGAAAAATGTCACTGTGTTTCAGCAGGATTCCATTTATATATATTATTTTGGCAAATTACATGAAACATATAGTTTATATAACTTTCTATCTATAACTCTTTCCTATAGTTGAATAATACTTTTATAACCACGTAATTTAAAATGTTATGTCCCTGCTCCCTAAATACATTGGAGCATATAAAACAAATTGTGGAGTATTAGGTTTAACTGAAATTTTCTAGCAAACATTTTTAACAAACTGTTCTGGAAGCAATATAGCTGCTTATCTTCTGGTTTAAATCCGATATAAAGAATCCCCTTCACAAAACCAGAGAAGGCAACATCACAATTATTATTATTATTTTATTATTTATATAGCGCCATCTGATAGATTTATTTCACTTTTACTTTTCATTCCTGGTAAGGGTTGAAGATGACTGTACATTATCAGGAATAATACAGGTCTAACACTAATATAACAGTGTAAAAAAACACAAATACAGTACATCAAGTATGATGTTTGAGGCACCTCTGTATCGTACAAGGAAAAAAAAAAGTCAAGTATAGGTATATAGACTGCATTAGGCCTACAGAAGAGATTTATTTTTAAAATTTAGATAACCAATAAGTGTACAGAGATGTTCGGCAAGGAATATGTCTTGAGTTCCTGTTCTCTTCTTAGTAGAAGAATTGGAAACAGTCAGGGAAGAAAAGTCCTTGGTTTGATAAAAGTAACAGTAAAAAAACAAGCCTCTCAATGGTACTGCTTTTGAAGGGATAGTCACAACTTTAGGGTTCTGTCCCACCATCCCACATCTGTGAAAACCAGGAAACTGTCCCTGGACACCACGGCTTTAGCACATCATTCAGCAGTGCTCCCGGCATGGTCCTGAATGCTGAGGGACAAACACCTGTTTTATGTGTGGACTGCCCATCCTGAGCACTGCTCATTGCCTTGTCCCCCCCATCCCTATCCCCCTCTCTAAATTTTCGGAAGGTATTTAGAAGGGAAATGTATGGTTGCCACTGCTTACATTAACTCTAGTTTACTAGCTACAATTGCTCAACCCACTCGCATAGCACTAAACTGAGTATTTGTAGTGGCTTGTGTTTAGCCCAATCATACTAAATGTATAGGTACAACTGATGGATTGTCTCTGAATGGCAGACCATTTTCTGTTGCATGTCTTATTGCTTCTGAAGATTGTTTACCTGATGGTTGAAAGTTATTGCAGAATCCATACAACACCACTTAGTAATTATTGTATTATTTCCTACACTAATTCTGCATATTATTTACCTTGAAATATAAATAGATTCTGGGCACATTCTAGGGTGGAATATTTTAATATGTGGTAACTCTACACTTCTTTATTAACATTAATGTTGAAATCTTAAAATTAAAAGACTGGAACATTTCATAATCATGTCTTAAGAGAACATGAAACAATAATTGCACACCTAAAGAATCATTATGTAACATGCATGGTAACAGCAGGGGACCAATTAAAAACTTAATGACTAAATTCTGTTTTAAACATATAGATACATCTGCATAAGCTATTTATCTTGGGGTATAGTGTATCATGCAATGGTATTTTGGGAAATGTGATAATGAATTAAAAGGAAGAGCATTCACCACTACGTTTATCAAATAATTTTTCTGTTATTTGACTACAGCCTACCCAAAAGTAGTTAAGGCATACATTGATGCCCTAAAACTGGGGAGACTCTTTTTAGTGGGAAAGAGTGTTCCATAGTACAGCTCAACCCTAGAGAGCTGTTAAGGGTGCAAATTAGAGATGTTAGTGTGAGCAAAGGATGAACACAGGCCTTTACAGAATGGGGTGCCATGATGGGCCACAGTTTCTTATTTGTGAGAATAGGTAGATAAGTGCAATGCTATGTAGTAATTTCTAAATAAGAAACAAGATTTTAAATTGAACCCTACATCTTTTAGTAAGCCAATGTTAAAGGAACACTATAGTCATCTAAACACTATAGTCATCTAAACAACATTTAATGAAGCAGTTTTAGTCTATAGATCACACCTCTGAGGTGTTACTGCTCAATTCACTGCCGTTTAGGAGTTAAATCACTTTGTTTCTGTTTATGCCCCCCTTGCCACAACTCCGCTGGCTATGATTGACACAGCCTGCATGAAAAAAGTGGTTTCACTTTCAATCAAATGTAATTTACCTTAAACAATTGTATCTCTTGCTCTGTATATTGAACTTTAATCACATACAGAAGGCTTTTGCAGGGTCTAGCAAGCTATTAACATAGCAGGGGATAAGAAAATATAAATTAAACAGAACTTGCGATAAAGAAAGGATAAACTTTAGATGACTCTTTACATTAAGTGTTTAGGAAGGCTGTGCAAGTCACATGCAGGGAGGTGTGACTAGGGTTCATAAACAAAGGGATTTAACTCCTAAACTGCAGAGAATTGAGCAGCGAGGCTGCAGGGGCATGTTCTATACACCAAAAGTGCTTAATTACGCTAAAGTTGTTTTGGTGACTATAGTGTCCCTTTAAGATTGCCAGGGAGAAGTGTGTTAAGTGTGAGAGGAGAGGAAGATGATCCTGGCTGCAGCATTCATTATATACTGCAATAGGGTGAGCTGGGAATGTATAAGACCATGAGAATATATTGGATGTTATAACATATAGAAAAAGCAAAAAATATTTTTTTGTTTGACATTATTCCAAACTGCAGCACATTGCAATAGTTGAGACACAAGATGATTGTGGCATGGACGAGAGGTTAGCTGTATCCATTGTTAAAATAGGGGCAGATGCAAACTATGGTTTTAAGATTTAGTAAATAAAAACCACAATGTCATCTTCTTGTGGGTGTCCAGACCAGTAGTATGCAAATATATTATTTGTAACTATATTATCATGAATGTTAACATTTTAACTTTTTATAATAAGGGTTAGGTACAGGTGGATTTCAATGTGACCTGACATATTTTACAGAGGGGGTTAATAATTATTGTGTACATCATTTTATGTAATAAAATGCATTACATATGAGAAAGTGACTGACAGTAAGAGAATCAGAATAGGCCTTTAGGCAGTTGGCTATAGACACGATGTTTGTCAATGATGATGTGTGCAAAATATGACTTCATAGCTGCATAAAAAATGTAGTAGACTTAAAAAAAAAAGAAAAAAATGGCATAAATAGTGCAGCTGTTTGAGATGCCTCAGCCAGATGTTAGATTGAAAGATGCCAGAAAACTTTCTTTCTCACCAGCTGTTAGCAAGTAGGGAATTAAGAAGTTGAAATACATTATTGCACAGTTTTTTGCAACACTTTGTACTTTAGGAATAGTTGGTAATCATAAGTAAGTTACTCCTAATGAGAAATGCCTCTAACTTCGTTTATTTATGCAGGTTGCTTAATAATGGTGCATTTGCTAATACTTAAAGGGACACTCCAGGCACCCAGACCACTTCTGCTCATTGGAGTGGTCTGGGTGCCAACTCCCACTACCCTTAACCCTGCAAGTGTAATTATTGCAGTTTTTTATAAACTGCAATAATTACCTTGCAGGGTTAAGTCCTCCCCTAGTGGCTGTCTACTAGACAGCCACTAGAGGTCACTTCCTGCATCATAGCACAGATTATCTGTGCTAGAGCGTCGCTGGACGTCCTCACGCTGTGTGAGGACCTCCAGCGTCGCTCTATTCCCCATAGGGAAGCATTGAAATTCATTTTCAATGCTTTCCTATGGGGTGCGCCAATGCGCATGTGCAGGATTGCCGCGCATGCGCATTAGGTCTCCTCGGCCGGTGGGCGGGAACAGTCTCGTCCACCGGCCGACGGAGGAAGAAGGTGGAGCGGCGGGGAAGGAGCAGGCAGCAACGTGGGACATGTCGCTGCCTGAGGTAAGTGACTGAAGAGGTTTTCACCCCTTCAGTAACTGCGGATTGGGGGATGGGAGGGAGAGGGACCCTCCGGTGCCAGGAAAACGGATTGTTTTCCTGGCACTGGAGTTTCCCTTTAAAGTTATAACTAGTCCTTTTTAAAAAGGGCATTTTGTTTTCTGAGAAAATGTATGTTGTTTGACAGTTTCAGTGAACCACACACAGACTGTTTAACTTTTTAATAGCAGCACAAATTAACTTATGTGTGTGGTAAAGATTTCTTACCGCAATCTAGTGTGGGGCATTTATCACAACGCAAGTGATGATAAGGCGTGGCTGGAGGTAATATTGAGGTAAAGCACTACATTGTGCCTCAACCCCTCTGTTCCTGTGTGTCCAACTTGTCTGGTTACAACTACATGTCTGTTCGTCCACCCACTGTAAAGCGCTGCGGAATTTGTTGGCGCTATATAAATAATAACATAATAATAATAATAATAATAATAATAATACATTGTTTGCATTATCCTTAGAATATAATAAAGTTCTTCTGTTATGGTAATTTTATGTTTATAAAAATATATTATGTGTAAACTACCCTGTAGCTTAAAAGTTTTTTATGTGACAAAATTACCAAGATAAACAAAATATACAGATCATATTATTTGGGATGACATTAAACAAAAATGGATAAGATTATGTATATGTATGTGGATGTTTCAGCATTGTTTAAAGTTGTTATTGATTCTGCGTTATTTATCTCTAAAAGTGAAAACAATCGGAAAGTTCTACATAGCCGTATCTATTCAAAGAAAAAGTAACACGTCCGTTGCAAACAGGTGTGTGCAAATAGTAATACTGCTGTCGTTAAATATTTGCCTTCAAACAATTAAAAAGTCAAAATATATTTTTATAAACACATAATTACCATAAACAGCAGAACTTCATTATATTACATGGATAATGCAAACAATGCACACTATATTTGTATAATTGTGTCAGGAAAAAATACATTTTAAATCTATTTACATTTGTTTGTGTGAATGCAAAAAAAAACAAACACAAATTTAAAAAATAGGTAAAATGAAATAATTATCTGTTTAATATTGAAAGTCTGTCATATAATATTTTATAAGTAATACATTGTGTTTCACCAAATGCAATCTTTATTAAATATAATAAAGACTATTCTAAGACTTTCTCTGTGAGATATTTGATGAATCATGGTTTGTTTGTGTAGATCAGTTCTTCAAATCAAATGTTACAGCACACTTTTTGCCAGAGCCCTGACATTTACTGCTTCCAGCAGGTTTAACTGTTTAAAAATAGCATGATCCCTATTAGTTTTCCTGATGCTTTGTTAACATGAGTCAGCATTAAAGTCATGCATGTCTTAAGTAAACCAGTAAGAAAGTAATGATTCAGACATGCCTACTTGTTGATGTGTTTGATAATATGACCAAAACTATAAAATTACTTGCGCAATAAATAAAACATATGTGCCTAAAAGTAGGGTAAGTATTTTTTTAAAGGACCACTCTAGTGCCAGGAAAACATACTCGTTTTCCTGGCACTAGAGTGCCCTGAGGGTGCCTCCACCCTCAGGGACCCACTCCCGCCGGGCTCTGGGGGGAGGAAGGGGTTAAACTTACCTCTTTCTCCAGCGCCGGGCGGGGAGCTCTACTCCTCCTCCTCTTCTTCCTCGCGACGTCATCGGCTGAATGCGCATGCGCGGCAGGAGCCGCGCTCGCATTCAGCCGGTCGCATAGGAAAGCATTCATAATGCTTTCCTATGGACGCTTGCGGGCTCTCACTGTGATTTTCACAGTGAGAAGCACGCAAGCGCCTCTAGCGGCTGTCAGTGAGACAGCCACTAGAGGATTTGGAGGCTGGCTTAACCCTCAGAATAAACATAGCAGTTTCTCTGAAACTGCTATGTTTATAAAAAAAAGGGTAAAAGCTAGCTGGACCTGGCACCCAGACCACTTCATTAAGCTGAAGTGGTCTGGGTGCCTAGAGTGGTCCTTTAATTTCTTTCAAGAATTCTTAGTGCATTGTTTTTATTTGTACAATAATGTAATCATCACACCATCGTGCTCCACTGTTGCCTTTGAAATCAGAGAAAGGTATGGTTTGAATGGAAATGTGATGTTTTTTTAACTTACTGCTTACATGCTATCTATATAGTCATGTAAGCAGTTCATCTAAGCATAAAAAGATCATAGTGTTTCAGATTTTGGGGCTAAAATCAAGATCTCAGATTTGAGAAAACACAAGATGCTGGCATGTTATCTCAGCAAGGCAAGCACTTAGTGACTTAGGTCAGTGGGTTAAAGGGTTAAAAATCCTTATTTGTCTGTGCAAGACCATAATAATGATAGTAAACATTTATCTTGAAACCACCCATATATGTCTCCAGTATCCATAGCTGCCACCACCAAGGGAATTTATAAATGGGGGTGGCTTAGGTTACCCCACCAAATCAAATTTAAAAACCCATCAAATACAATTTAACTTTACTAGCTTAGTAATGGTATCTTCTGTCCCTGGGAGCTCTGACAACTAAAATGGCAAATTACGACCAAAAAAAGTTTTTACTCTACGTAAAATAGTAATTTGCATTTCATAGATTTTATACCTATGGTGGGCCTCTGCTAGTTGACCAAACTATCGCCTCCGGAGATTCCCTCTCTTTCTTAGTGCAAGTCCCCAGATAGCTTCCCCCTAGTCATCAGCCGAGGCTTGATGTAAAGGTAAACACACACTTAACTCCACAAATGTTTCCTTTGCATACACAGGTCCCCAACAGGGGGTCACCAGCAAAACAATGGGATTTTGCAATACAGGTTGCATGCAGCCCTGGCGTCTAGCTGTCTGTACCTAACAAGTTAACTTTATTAGCTGTCAGACACCTCAGCACCTAACAATAATATATCCAAAAACAGTATTCCGTCCAAAAAGTGGAAAAAGTTCCAGAGCACTGGGTGGAAAGTCCCAGTCACTTTTGATGGTATCTTACCATCTCCTTGATCATCTCTCCAAATAGCCATCTGTTTGGTGGTCCTGGGACTGAGAGCATCCTCGGTAAAGATTGACCAGATCCGATCTACAGTTCCAGAGGATTTGTAGCTAGCTCCTGGTTGGGCGCACTGTGTCCTTGCAGGTACACCGCAGGTCCCTAGGTTTCTCTGAAGCACTGATTAGGTGCACTAGACCAGGAGGCATGGTATAGATCGGTTCAGGGGTGATCATAGTCCTTTCAGAAGAAGGTTGTGGTTGGGAGACATGTACTAGTCCATGGTGAATGGGTGGTCCATCACAATACCCTTTGCATTCATATCAAGGTTCCATGCCGACTCTGCAGCAGAAGCCGACTGGAGGGGTTGGAGTTATGGTGGTAGAGATTCTTGGTTGATGACACCTTCCATCTCACATTTGGCAAATTTTTAAATAATTCTTTATGAAAAATATCAGAAAAGTTTCCTATCTCTTTTTGTAAGCCTGGTACAGAGATTTTATTTCACATGTGGGATCAACAGAACTCCTCCAGGCATCCCTCATGAGACCTGTCATTGACTTGAAGAAACAGATCCCCCCTCCAAGCAGCTTAAGATATGGAGTAGAGAAGGTGAAAAATTGGGAGTAGTGCCTTGAATGGGGTCATAAAATTCCAAGTGGCATGTAGTGGAAAAAGAGTGGAGCAATTTATGGTGCAGTATGTCAAATTTCAAAATTAAAAACAGAAGGAAATACACTTACAGTGTAGGAAGCTATCTCTTGGCTCTAGATGTAGCACCTTGGCAGTACAGTCCCCACCCCGCCAGAGTGCCCCCGCATAATTGAAAAGTAGAATGCATTGTATTATTCAGACAGTATCACTTTTGCAGGTTTTGATATTTTATTCAATCTTGTTTTAGTGTACTGTCCCTTTAAATAATGTTTGTTGTATTTGCTGTTCTTTCTGGCCATAAATCTCATAATTATCTACATACATAATTTGTGATGTGATCACACATAGTAATATGTTTATAATTCTGTTCTGTTCTGCAGAAATTTTCATTTTAGACAATGAAGACATACTCCTAATTGTAGAACATTTTCCTCGTTTTCTGACCATTTAAAATTATTATTATTTTCTTAGGAGGGGTTTGACTGTGATAAAAGCAACATAATAAAACATCTATGTCCTTCTAGGAATAATCAGTTAAATATATTTGCCATAAAGGAGATAAAATTAGAGAATTAGAGAATTAAAATACTTTAATCAGACAGAAAAAAAGTCTTTGGCCACTTGATTAGGGTTGATTTCCACCATCTGCTCATACTTACTAAGGATCTAGCCCTGACTGAACACTAATTTGTGCACTTCCTAGAAATTGAAATCTCTCAGCAAGCAAATTAACAAGAGAAGGGATTCAGCAATAATGGCGTTTCTCAGCTTTTGTTTCCCTCTGACAGATGGACAGGGTGCGCTGAAATTGAATTCAGCTTAATTGCATTGTGCCATTTAAAATTTTATCTGCTCCACAGATTTTGTTTACAGGTTTCAGGATTCCAAACCTTTGGAAGATTATTTCATAAACTATAGACAAAAAAAAAATGAGCACATAAATATAAAAAAAAAAAAAAAAAGTTTTCTGTCAAATATTACAACACAATATATATATATATATTAGCAATCTTAAATACTTGAAAAATATTTAAAATTTGCAATAAGGGTCGGGGTAAATCTTAAACATTTCCTATATATTATTTTATGGAATTTTGATTTGAGAGAAAATCATTGTTATTTAAAGGCGTATACATATAAATTAAAGGGACTCTATAGTCACCATATAAAAGCAAGAAAGACAGGTCCCCCAGCCTTCCTTCTTGCTTTTATATGAACTTTCATTCATAAAAAAAAAAAAAATCGGTGGTTTTATATTAAAAACTTACCTCCGTTCCAGCGCCGAGCTCCCCGCTAGGCCGCGCCCCCTTTTTCATCAAAATGACGAAATCGCGGGGCCCAATGGGACGGCTTCGCGCTGGACCAATCGCGTTCTTCATAGAGCGGCATTGAATGCCGCCCTATGAAGAACCTGAGCGCTTTACCGCGCATGTGCGCGGAATGCGCGTTCGCGAGCTGAGCTGTCTGACTGACAGCTCAGCTCGCTTTCTAAAATTATCAATAATAATTTAGGGCCCCCACCCGCCCTGTGCGGCGGGTGGGGGCCCTAAAATTATCAATGAGGGGGGGGACCTACTATCCCCCCCCCGGCCCCCACCCCTGTGCGGCGGGTGGGGGCCCTACAATTATCAATAAGGGGGGGGACCTACTGTCCCCCCCCGGCCCCCACCCCTGTGCGGCGGGTGGGGGCCCTAAAATTATCAATGAGGGGGGGGACCTACTGCCCCCCCCCGGCCCCCACCCCTGAGCGGCGGGTGGGGGCCCTAAAATGATCAGTAAGGGGGGGGACCTACTGTCCCCCCCGGCCCCCACCCCTGTGCGGCGGGTGGGGGCCCTAAAATGATCAATAAGGGGGGGGACCTACTGTCCCCCCCCCCGGCCCCCACCCCTGAGCGGCGGGTGGGGGCCCTAAAATTATCAATAAGGGGGGGGACCTATTGTCCCCCCCCGGCCCCCACCCCTGAGCGGTGGGTGGGGGCCCTAAATACAAAGGGGGGGGGGGACCCTAGTTAACCCTCCCCCCCCCCCAAAAAAATATCTCCCTACCTACCCCCCTCACCCTAAAAATAATGAGGGGGGACCATTAACTAAAAACCTGTAAAAAAATGAGATAAAATCAACTTACCATTCGATGTTTTCTTTCTTCTAAAATCTTCTTTCTTCAGCCCCAAAAAAGGCCAAATAAAAATCCATAATAACCGACGCAATTAAAAAAAAAAAAAAAAAAAAACGAGCGCAAAAAAAAATAATCCATCTTCACCCATGGAGGGCTCCGCGCAGACTGAGCTCCGCAGGGCGGGGGAAGGCTTATAAAGCCTTGCCCCGCCCTGCAATTAGGCTAAGAACACTCTGATTGGTGGGTTTAAGCCAATCAGAGTGCTCTTTGTCATTTTACAAGCGTGGGAAAGTTCTTTGGAATTTTCCCACGCTTGTAAAATGACACAGAGCACTGTGATTGGATGGATTTCAAGCCATCCAATCACAGTGCTCTGTGTCATTTTACAAGCGTGGGAAAGTTCTTTGGAATTTTCCCACGCTTGTAAAATGACAAAGAGCACTGTGATTGGATGGATTTCAAGCCATCCAATCACAGTGCTCTGTGTCATTTTACAAGCGTGGGAAAGTTCTTTGGAATTTTCCCACGCTTGTAAAATGACAAAGAGCACTGTGATTGGATGGATTTCAAGCCATCCAATCACAGTGCTCTTTGTCATTTTACAAGCGTGGGAAAGTTCTTTGGAATTTTCCCACGCTTGTAAAATGACACAGAGCAATGTGATTGGATGGCTTGAAATCCATCCAATCACAGTGCTCTGTGTCATTTTACAAGCGTGGGAAAATTCCAAAGAACTTTCCCACGCTTGTAAAATGACAAAGAGCACTGTGATTGGATGGATTTCAAGCCATCCAATCACATTGCTCTGTGTCATTTTACAAGCGTGGGAAAATTCCAAAGAACTTTCCCACGCTTGTAAAATGACAAAGAGCACTCTGATTGGCTTAAACCCACCAATCAGAGTGTTCTTAGCCTAATTGCAGGGCGGGGCAAGGCTTTATAAGCCTTCCCCCGCCCTGCGGAGCTCAGTCTGCGCGGAGCCCTCCATGGGTGAAGATGGATTATTTTTTTTGCGCTCGTTTTTTTTTTTTTTTTTTTTTTATTGCGTCGGTTATTATGGATTTTTATTTGGCCTTTTTTGGGGCTGAAGAAAGAAGATTTTAGAAGAAAGAAAACATCGAATGGTAAGTTGTTTTTATCTTATTTTTTTTTTCTTTACAGGTTTTTAGTTAAAGGGTCCCCCCTCATTATTTTTAGGGTGAGGGGGGTAGGTAGGGAGATAAGTTTTTTTTTTTTGGGGGGGGGGGGGGAGAGGGTTAACTAGGGTCCCCACCCCCTTTGTATTTAGGGCCCCCACCCACCGCTCAGGGGTGGGGGCCGGGGGGGGACAATAGGTCCCCCCCTATTGATAATTTTAGGGCCCCCACCCACCGCTCAGGGGTGGGGGCCGTGGGGGGGGGCAGTAGGTTCCCCCCCCCTTATTGTGAATTTTAGGGCCCCCACCCGCCGCACAGGGGTGGGGGCCGGGGGGGGACAGTAGGTCCCCCCCCTATTGTGAATTTTAGGGCCCCCACCCACCGCTCAGGGGTGGGGGCCGGGGGGGGGGCAGTAGGTCCCCCCCCTTATTGTGAATTTTAGGGCCCCCACCCGCCGCACAGGGGTGGGGGCCGGGGGGGGACAGTAGGTCCCCCCCCTATTGTGAATTTTAGGGCCCCCACCCACCGCTCAGGGGTGGGGGCCGGGGGGGGGGGGGCAGTAGCCCCCCCCCCCTTATTGTGAATTTTAGGGCCCCCACCCGCCGCACAGGGGTGGGGGCCGGGGGGGGCAGTATGTCGACCCCCTTATTTTTTATTTTAAGGCCCCCACCCATCGCACAGGGGTGGGGGCCGGGGGGGGACAATAGGTCCCCCCTTATTGATAATTTTAGTGCCCCCACCCGCCGCACAGGGGTGGGGGCCGGGGGGGCAGTATGTGCCACCCTTATTTTTAGGGCCCCCACTCACCGCTCAGGGGTGGGGGCCGGGGGGGGGGAGGAGAGTAGGTCCGTCCCCCCCCCCCCTTCAACCACTATTGTGGCCAGACAGCATCCCTGTGGGTTCGGGCTTCAGCTGTCAGCTGAAGCCACGCCCACAGCAGTGCTGACAGGCTGTCAGCACACAAAGCGCGTTCACAGTGCTTTGTGTGCTGATAGCCCGTCTGATGCATTCACCCAGAATGCATCGGACGAGAGGCCTTTTTAGGGCCTCTGAACTCGGAAGTCCCTCTGGTGGCCGTCTGATTGACTGCAACAAGAGGTGTTCCAAGCTTCCAATGTAAACACTGCATTTTCTCAGAAAATACAGTGCTTACAAGAAAAAGGCTCCGGGTAGCTGTAGCACTCACCTAAACAACCTCATTAAGCTGAAGTTGTTCAGGTGACTATAGTGTCCCTTTAAGCTAGCAAGACAAATCAATTATTAGGGAAAGTTTTAAAGAGCTATCATTTTGTCCTGAACTCATATAACTTATGCACATTTATGGATAGCCCATATTTGGACACCTGTTGGCACAAGTAGGAAATTAGTTCATTAATGAAAAAAGAACACTGGAACTGGAAACATGCTGCCTATTGGTATTATGAAGAGATGTGCTTTACAAAAAATATGATGGACCTGTAACCTGTGGTTCATTCGTCTGGATTACTAATACATGTTCAATACAGGCCTTTCATCTCTCCAAAGTCGGTAAAATTAAAACCATTCAAGTAACAATAATGTATTGTCCAGGACATATTTTCAAAGTAACTATAGTAACATTAAATCTTTTGAGTTTTTCTAAAGGATGAAATTGGGATTTGGAATATTGTAATCCTTTCAAAACATTTTCATTAAACAGATTTTAAATGAGCAATATTGCTATTATGCTGCAACATTCATAGAATTGCAGTGTTATTACAGTACAGTACAGTACCTGGGGCAGTGTGTGTGAATGGGGGGGCAGTGTGTGAATGTGGGGGCAGTGTGTGTGAATGGGGGGGCAGTATATGTGTGGGAGGGGCAATGTGTGTGTAGGGTGTGAGAGTGTGTTATAAGGCATGGGGGGATTTTTTATAATATCCTTTTTTTTACATTTATTTAATTAAAATAAATATTAATTATGTCCCCCCTCCCTTCTTACCTTTACTGGGAGGAGGGAGGACATTTCTTGATCCCTAGTGGTCCCAGTGGGATTCATTGGTGGTTCCAGTGGGGAGAGTGAACTCTAGCCCGTAGCTCCAGGGCTAGATTTCCCCCTGCGAGATTTGGAGTGTTGTCGTGGTAACCCCGGCAACGCTCCAAGCTCGCAAGAGGCGGACCCGGAGGAGCTGCAGGCTGAGATCCCGGGTTCTCTCTCTCTCCCCCCGCCGGCTGCCAGCATAGTGCCTGCGGACTGGGGAGAGAGATCTCTGATCTCCCCTCCGGTCCACAGGCACATTGCAGGGCTAGCACCTGCATGTGCTGGCAGGGGAGAGGGAGACCAACGGTGTTCCGGGGGGGGGGGAGCAATTGCCTCGCTTCCTCCCTGAATCCACCACTGCACTGGGTCCGCCTCCAAATACCGCCCACAGGAATACACACTTCCTCCCAGCAGCACTTGTGGCTGCTTTTTTTTTAAAGGGGCCCGGTCGCGCTATACAACGGCCACAGCGCTGACCGGGACCCTGAAGATATAGGGCCCATCGGGTGGCTCTAAGTGTGTGGGCCACCCAATGGGCCACACACGCGGGGCCCGGGCGGCCGGGCTCCCCAGGGCCGCCGGGCACGTGACAACCGTTATGGTTGTCACCCCCCCAAGATGGCGGCCCTGCTGGTTTGTACCACAAGCTCTTCTAATCATAGTTCAATATGGATATCTGCTCTCTTCCCTGATTTTACAGAAAATATAATTTTTTTCCTCTCATTTCTTGCTTTCTGTACATAAACTCTTACCTCTTTTAATCCCCGATTTCCACTGACTAGCGTTACCTGATCCGCCATGTTCGTCTGGACACACATTACTAATATAAACTGATGGGCAGCACCTAACAAGTACTCTATGAAGTATGCAGCATTCTGCACTAAGAAAATTTAATAATTAAGAAAACCTTCGGTACATGAATACCACACACAACAAGGCGGCAATTGACAGAGTTCACTAAAGCACCGGAACTCCTGAGATGTGTTTTATTTACATTTCAATCCCTTTGCTGCAAACCAGACAAAATATGTATCTGCTCTTGTTAATTCAGGAAGGTAGCATACATGATAATTTGCTACCTCTTCTTAATTGGTGTAGTTAGTTTGTTAAGTGATGCAATTTTCCAGGAATATTGTAGCCAATACTGGTGCTCCCATAAACCAGGTCAATGCTCTGTGTTTTCTAATTCATGTGACTGAAACAAAGCCTGTCTATGTGCAATCGGCCACTTATAGCATGCGGTTGATTTGAAATGGAAACAATAAATCAATTAAAAAAAACACTGCAATTTGAATTGAAGTTTCTTGTATTCTCATTTTTTTGAATCAGACAGTAGAATGGTGAATAAGAATAGAGAAGTGGCTTTTAGCAGACGTTAGCTTGCCGTTCACTGGAAAAGAGAATATGCTGTGCAAAGGTTTATGGGAAATAATAATTTTCTCTTGAATGTAGTAGGAGACATAGTTTTTTTTTTCATGCACTGTCAGACTAACTCTTACATGTTTAGTATTTGGAGTATCCCTTTAAAAGATCACTATTGGGTCAGGAACACAAACATGTATTCCTGACCCTATAGTGAAAACCCACCAATTAGGTTGCTTGCCCCCTCAGAATGGGTTAAAACTCACCTAATTTCAGCTCACCACGGGTCTGCCGGCGGTGTCCCCGCCCCCTTGGTGACATCATGAAAATTGCTGATTTTTAGCCAATCCAATGCTTTCTCTGAAAAGGCAGTGTTTACATGAAAATGCCTGAAGGGATTATACTCACCATTAAGCTGTAGTTGTTCTGGTGACTATAGTGTCCCTTTAATTTAGGATGCAAGTCAAACAGTGTATTTGCCAAAATGGAGTCACGGTTTCTGGGTCACCTGCCAATATATAATTAAATTATATGCCTGCAGAGAAGCATATACACATATATATATATAGTTTTGTAGGTCTGTGACAATAGTATAGCATTACATTATATCTATTAGCAGTTTATAGCTTTCTGCAAAATTGTCATTGCCTCGTGTATAAAATGGTCTGAGCCATTGAAGAATGTTTGTCTTTGTTATTAAGATATAGCATCAGTGCGCAGCTCCATTCCAATTACTTTTATAATTGAATTATGATAGAGAGACGAGAAAGGTGATCACTGAAATAGCAATTCTTGTCACAGACGATGTAGCTGGCAAAAGGAGAGCATTAAGTACTTTTAATGTATTTATTTGACGTTCACTATATAGGATTTCATATCCACCGTATATTTGTCATTGGACCCCCCTCCACCCCCCCGTTTATTTTCGTTCATCTCCTAAAGCAATCTCAAAAATAAAAACATTTTAGGCATCTCATCAGAGTTATTATTTGTTTTGCATTTGTGATAGTCTCCGCTGTGTACAAATGTGTTAAAAATGAACACTTTAGGGTTTATTGTATCATTTATATTTGGAAACACGTGACACAGTTACAGCTGAGTCTTCATCTTTTAAATTAAAACTGATAACCTTGGGCAACCAGGAGATTTTATAAAAAGGGATAAACTTTTAGCTTGCCTTGGAACAGGTTGTGTCTCTGCAATGCTTCTGGGAGTAAAGAGATCAATTAAGTGTGTATAAACAAACAGTTGGAAAAAAACTACTAAAACAACACTGAAGATGTCTCTCTATTGGGCTCTAGAGGCCTGGGGGAGCGAAGTTTCATTAACTGGATTTGAAGTCCTATGGCCTTCTATAAACAGGCATTAATTAAAGAATGTAAAAAATAAAGTTTCAGACCTTGCAATATGTTAATGATCATATGATTCAGGGCCTGGGAAGAAGAGGTGCAACAGAGGTCATAAAAAAAGCATGAAGCATTTAATATGAGTGCTTGGCAGGGATTGCTGCAAATTAGTTGGTTATTTGCTGGTCCAAAGCAAATTAAGGTGATTTTGCTTCACTTGCTAATTTTTTATATGCATGCTTGGCAAAATGTTTTTCACAAATGGATGAAGGTTATTGTTAATGGCTTAATGAGAAATATTAACATATTTAAATATAACAGCAAAACCTGACACACAGTACAAGCACAGTCATTTTGGTGTCTTTCTGACAGGTATAGAAAATGTAATTGCAGGCGCTTTATGAGCATTTTATCATCGTTTAAGCTCATGCGAACAAAAATATATAAATGGAGCTTTTTATTCATAATGACAAAGTAATAACAAATTCCCAGCAGAAAACGTAAAGCAAGTCCTTGAAAATATACCCTGTTTGTATACATATATACATACACACACATACACACACACACACACAAACATATACATACACACACAAATATATACACACACACACACATATATACATATACACACGTGTACACACACACACACACATATATATACACACACACACACACGTGTATATATATATATGTGTATATATATATATAATCCCTTATCTTCAACTTCTTAAATGTATATGCATGTGAATTAAATATAGAAAAATATATTTCACAGGGTGAACCTATTTGTGATTTAATCTCAAATATTTAGACAAAGTAATATTCTATGCTTATTACGTGGATTTAAAAAAAAAATAAAACAATCTTGCAAAGTGAGCATCAGTATAAAATACATACATTTCATAAAATGTGATTGTGCTCTTAAGTAATGTAAAGTAACATTGCTAAACGTGAGTTGTATCAAAAGTATGATGAAGAAAGGAAACTCATATGACATTGCTCTGTAACAGCAGTTTTAGATGGACAAATTACAGTTGAGAAAATTTCATGACTCGGTAAAATGAGCAATGATGACATCTGTGGATGCAGGTCTGTTCATATCTCTGTACAGCCTTTAGGGAAATAAATATCTCTGAACATTCGGTGAAGAGCTGCTCATTCAATAAATCAACCTGACACAATAACACTTCTGGCACATGATCCTTAGTACAGTCTCAGCACCACCTTCCCCTCAGTGTGCCTGTGCAAATGGTGTCTCCCCCACAGGCCACAGACTTCTATATCAAATCGACACATGTGCAGGGTGAAAGAAGTGAGCCTTGATTTTATCATAGAAAAAATATCAATGACGTATGAAACTTGGTTTAATGTTATAGATCAGTGATGGCTAACCTTGTCACTTCAGACATTTGTGAACTACATTTCCCATGATGCACAGCTAGCTTTAGACTGACTGAGCATCACCATGAATGTGGTTTACAAACATCTGCTATCCCAGTGCCAATTTTCTGTGCTTCATCTGTTTGTGGGGTAGCGAGCTCGAGTGCATCATGAGCAAAACAAGCTGTGAGTTATCGTAAGAACTGGTTATACAGCCTTCAACATCGGAATACATTTCAGTGTTTTGATTTAATTTGTAGATGGTATTTAAACTGGCAATCCACTACTTTACACTACTTTCAAACTGTGAAAAATTTAGCTTTAGAGCTACTTTTTTTTTTATATATTTTTAGCTTTTTTTACCATGTGGAAAATCGATTCTCTAAATCTAAGCATGTTAGATGCATTACCACAAAACAAAAGTAGTTTATAGAGCTAGTTATAGGCTTCATTTGTGATTGAGACATCAAATGGCTGAAATGCATGCGCATTGTTTTAATTTCATCACATACGTGGCAGAAATGGGTGTGACATAATTTATATCTCCCGTGAGTCATCCATGAGTGTAGCATCAATTTATTTTGGGGAAATAAACTTGTGATCACAAGTATAGTGCGCTTTCCTATTAGTCCATAAGTCTAGAAAATATAAATAACTTTTGTTAATTATATGAATTCAAGTGCTTTTTTTCTCTCCTTGAGAAGGTACACTGAGTGATGTTTGCTTTGCACTGCTTTATAAATGAAAGGATAACTAATGTAAAATGTATTCTGTAAATATTGGTACTAATAAAATATAGTACTCTACAGAGATGGAGTCATTTCAAGATGCATCGATTAGACTAGAGCTTGTCTCAACATTGGGAACATTGGAATTCAGATTGTATCACTATGGTGGACACTTATTGTAATGAAATACAAGAAAACAAGCATTTTTGTAGGAAATATTGATGGACTTTAGCCTTATCCAATTGCTGTCCCACATTCTAATATATCTTCCAGCCATTCTCCAGGCATAAATATGTCTATTTGTTTCTTTAGGAAACAACATCTTAATAATATGACAATGTCATTTTAAGTTCATACATTTTATCAGACTACCGTTGTGCCCATTAGGGCAATGGTAAATCCTCCTGAAAGACTTAACTGATTCAGCTCAGGTAAAGGGAATGGCATTCATGGATCAGGCATGCACCCTAGCAGTCTATCACAGAGGACCAAGCCCTCCACCACATTGTTATGCTCTGCTGTTGATACGATGGGCAGAAGCAGTAAACATAGACATTAGTCAATTGCACAGTACTGGTTCAGCAACAGGTATCTTTCCAAATTTTTGAAGACATCACAATAAAGATTGTTACTAGCTTGACAAATTGAAGCCCATGGTATGAATACACTAATAATCATCCATGTTTCAGGAACGCTTACAAGTATGCTCAGAATACCATTACACATACTAGGATTCAACATATTAGTATGCATATCAAATCTAAGGATACCAGAGATTCCATGAGTTCAGAAAACAATTCGATAGTATAAACTTCAGGACAAATCCTAAAGGTGCGCACATTGCACGGGTCATCTTAAAGAATAGTAATGGGAAGTCTGGACTGGCAGAGACTTAAAAATGTAACACTGAAGATAGTATCTATGCGTGCTTGGCATGGCACCATAATTACCTAGAAAATCGAACAAGAATCAAACAAAAAAGTAGCCTGAAATCCCATTTGATTTTGATCCTTAATCTGTTTATAAAGTTTCCCTTAAAATGGTCTAAAAATTTTGACTTTCTAAAGTTCTAAATTTTTTCCAAAAATATAGAATTTAAAAAAAAAATGAAATAAAAAACACTTTCGGATGAAAAGGTAATGGAAAGATTGATAAATCGACCGAGTTACCAAAAAAAATGACATACATTTAAAAATGATAGTTACGACACAAAAGAAGCAACGGAAACCATTTGCAAAATAGGTGCAAAACTATTTATGACGCCCTTTGTGGCAGTTACCAATAGAAATACAAAGCTACAGAGAACATGTGATATCAACAGCTAATCAGAGTTTGTGGCCCTGTTGAACAGACTTAAAAATAATAAATACAAATTACAATCAGTTTTAGAAAGCTGTATAAAATGCATGTAATATTTCTCATAGAAAAACGTCAACATTAAGCACATTCCCTTATAAATGATTATGAACATAATTTTAAATTAATATTCCTTTAACACTTCTTCATTACAGAACAATTAAAACAAATAGAAACTAATAGTATAAAATAAACTTTTAATTTTAATTTATATTTATACTAATATTATATTAGTGTGTCAAAATTGATGTCGTTTACTATAATCAACTTTAAAATTGGAAATGGTCTACCTCTTTACAAAAAGCATCTAATATCAAAAGAGACTGGAATTAAAACTTTTCAAGTACATAACTATGGTAAAAGAAGGGACACTATATTAACATAACAATTATATCTTAATTTAGTGGTTCTTGGCCATAGAGACCCTCTTTGCAGCCTTTGCAACATAAACACTGACTATTCCAGTGGAGAATCATTTCACTTGCTGAGATCAGCAGTATTTTGTTGCACTTGCCAATGCTTTCTTATGGGAAAGCATTTGATTGGCTGAGATCATCAATCTCGATGATTTGAGTTAAGGAGGCGGAGCTTCCCTGCTGAGACATATGCTACAAGGGAAGAAAAGGTACGTAAAATACAGTTTTTACATTCTGCAGTTTAAGGCCAAAATGACCACCAGGGCACTATAGCATTAGGAATACCTGTATTTGATGTCCCATGGCAATAAATAGAAAATGTATGTTAAGCAACAGCTGCATGATTTTGGACTTTGCAATTTACCTAATTGTATATTCCAGTGTGAACATGAATAAGAAAATGTATGTTTCTGAAGGCAAAAGGTGGCATGTTAGTTCTATTTAATGTTTAACAATTAAAAAGTTGGCATGATTCTCTAAAGTATTTTTGGCTATCCATTCCAAAGCTAAAATTAATTAATGTCAGAGGAAAAATATAAGCAATTTAGTAAAATCAAAAACAACATAATAGTAGTTTTGTCATGTGAACAATTGTATTACCAATATAGTTTATTTAAAAGGTTAAATCTACTATGTTAACCATATAAGACTTACTTGTGGCAAATATATATATAACAGACTAAATATTTAAAACTAGTATAAAACATAAACTCTCTCCCCTCTCGTAACATAGTCCATATTGTAAAAGATATCCAGAATACTACTTCTCAGCCCCACACACTTGCTTTGCAAAAGGAAATTAAATTACTGTTCCAAAATGAACTATCCGTAGGATAACTATTACTTAAAATGTTGTTGCAGAATGTGTTCTTTAAAATAAACTTGCTTGGAGTACCATTCACTCCTTATCTCTGTTTGTACAGTCGTTTTTAATATCACATTCTAAAAGAATTTGAAAAGCAGTTTGCCATGAAGTCATTTGTTATCCTCTAGCAGTCCTCTGCGTGTTGAATTATAAAACATCCTACTCTATTTGCATCCCCCAGATGAAACACATTATAATCTCTCTAAAATATTCCAGGTTAGTGTAACAAATAACTTATTTGTCCTTTCTAGGGGAAAATAAAAAAAGTCAAAATGTATTGACGAATGCATTAGTGTTTGTACAATGTTGTGGAATATCCTACAATGCACAATGTTGAACACAATAAAGGAGACATTGTTTTAAACCCTATTATGATATACCATGGCATGTCATGGTATGAAAAGATTTGTCTAACCCTTTGCCATTGGGGAGTTGTATTCTAAAGTTTACTTAACATTGTTTGCTGTCACAAAAGTTTCTTTGTTCGTAACGACATTCATTATGATGTTCTAAGTACAATTTTATATAAATCCTACCTCTTTTTATTTAAAAATATTGCATTTTAGTCTGATGGACAAATTATGCTGCTAGTTACCAGAGTTTTTTTTTTTTTAAACATGTTGAAAACTAGCACAAACAAACAAGACTTGCAAACGCACACACATACACAATTTTCTTTGCAAGATGGATCCCTAGTGTAAAGTCATTATGTTTGGCAATGCAAAGTAATAGATTGGTTCATGTGGATGGATCTCTCATTTATCTTTCAATGTTCTTTTTTGCTTACATCACAGCTGTGAGAATGTTATTTAGCACTGTATTATGTGTGCTCCAGAAATTAATATATTTGTTTATACTTGAAGTAGAAGAGAGATCAGTGTCATCAAATATACTTATTATTATTATTATTATTATTATTATTATTATTATAGCCTTTCATTATGTACTCTGAAGATCATGGTTGTCCCCCTTTTACTTGGATACTTAATAGAACATTTTCTGATACAGTTACTATGCAGTTATTAATTTACTACTGTGTTAATCTCATTGAAAATAAATTTCCCAGCAGGTTTTTACACCATCTGAATATTCAGTTCGAGACCTCAGGCGCAGCTGATCTTACTGACATCACTGACTTGAACAACCTTCCCACCTAATTTTCAAATATCAGTTGCTAATCAGAGCTTAGAGAAAAGCATAAATATTTTTCAAGTGTAACTCAAACATATCCATGTCAGTGAGTTGCATTAGTTAGCTCGCATTTTATATTTTATCTTTAAGATTGCTGCTTCACGCATAACGTGCAAAGTTAGTGCAAACAGCCCACTCAAGGCGAGACCCAATATGGAAAGGACAACATACATTTCCAAACTTAGCTTTCATGACATCATGATCATTTAAGTTTCCTCAAAATTATTTTAGGACAAATTGTCCAATTGGTTCCTTGAGCATTTTGGCAGATCTCTATATTGTTTACAGAAGAGGTCCTGACACCCAGCCAAAAATTTTATGGATTCAGAGTGCAGACCGTGATATCTTATGGACCGAGGAGATATAACTCTTGTTTTTGAGTAGCTCTCATTCATCATAGTTTCTTTGGCAGAAAGGTATTATCTTGTATATATAACTTGCTGTAGGACCATAAAATTAAAATCAAATTCATAACTTTTTTTATTTTGTGTATTAAATATTTAAGTTTTTATTTACATTTTTTTTAACATTTTTAAACCTTTTTTTAATTTAAATTCTTTATTTATAGCTCACTTCACAAGCGAGTAAGCTTTCAGAGAAAATAATACAGACATATCAAGTGTTAGACATCAATTTAACATTGAAACAATATATATCAGTGCATCATGTGGAGAGAGGGATTTTTAGTTTTTAGGAGAAAGGTAGAGTCATGCAAGTAGAACATGTACGAGGGCGAGCTGGGAAATCGCTTGGGTGTGCAGCCTAACCCCTTTTGATAGAGAACCATTTACCCAAATGTTAGTGTAATAATGTGGGTGCTCGCCATGTAAGAGTGGGATAAAAGGGATGGAAAGATAGGTTGTGCCCTCGAACTGTGCAGGTATGCTTGTCTGATTAGTTAGGGCTATCTGCCCTGAGAAGAGACTACTAGTTGAGTCAGTTAGGTGTGGGTCTGGCATACTACCCAGGTAGTGGTGCACATATCAACGAGTGTGTTGATTAACATTAAAATAGAGAACAACAGAGCCAAGAGAGCGTCAGTGGGGGCCTTAAGTGGCCTGTCATAGTAAGGGGAAAGATGATATCACTACCAGCAGGAAGCACACCAGGGAACAGTCAAGTGGCTGCCACTGTAGAGGAATGTCCCTGGGGAGATCGTGGTTTGAATTCCGCTATCTCAGGGAAATCCAGGCTAGCAAGCCTCCTGTCTGTAGCTCCCTTAGGTGTGAGTAGGCCCAGGTTGCCCATACAGATTTCCAGTTCTGGAAGGCTTCTCACTTGATGGGTTGCGCCTTGGAGGAGAAGGTGAGCATCCTGGGTGCGCCCCAGCGGTAGGTCACATCTTTTGATTGTAGGGTCTGCAATAGCGGCTTCATCGATCTCTGCCATGCTAGACTTTTCTAGGGTTATGAAAGAAGGAGAGTTTAGAGCCTTCAAAGTGAACTAGGGTTTTTCCCTGTGAGGCCATGAGGAACTGGGATTTCTTTTGCGTAGTGTGGAAGCGTAAAATTAGGTCCGCTGTGGCAGATATTGGGGCGTTCGGCGGCTTTGGCAGGCGGAACATGCTGTCCATCCTCAGTGCTTTTGCCTGCTTGGGTGGCAGTAGAGTTGCGAAGAGCTTTCCTATAGCCTCGGGTTTGCCACAGAGTTTCATATTGCAACGTCTCCATTGTTTCTCCATGTGTCTACATGGGCCTCCATGTCCTGCTGCAGGTGCTGGACCTCTTCCAGTTTTCGTACCACAGCTGCTAGTCTGGAATGTTGGATACTACTTGTGGCCTCCAATAGCGTGATACACATGGTGGCTCCCTCAATTGTCGCTTTGAACTGGGAGATATCGGCTGCGATATTAGTTCACTCAGTTCACAGTTCACAGTTCACTCAGCATAGCCTTAAGGATTGCAGTAGTTAACTGCTCGTGGTCTGCAGCAGGGGCATGACTAACCTCCAACACTGGAGTGAATGAGGCTCCTTCACCTATATCAGGGAGAAAATCCTCTAAGGAATAGGAAGATCCCCATACAACGCTATATTGGGACTTGCAGCCTAGAATGAATGCCAGAGGAGTTTGAAGATATCCTGGCTGCTGGAAGTCATATCCGCCTTGGGTCTCTTCCATTTGCAGCCCATGGTATGTTCAGGTGGCCTGTGTAAGTTTCTCCCTGGGTGATCGGTGAAATTTAAGTGGGTAATATTGCTGTCTTTGTCGATAGTAGAGCAGAACTCCATAAGCATGCGTCTGCTCTGCTTCACTGCTGGCTCCGCCCCCCATATTTATTTTAATTCAATGCTAACATGTTCCTTTTTTACTTTAGGTTAGAAGGTCCTTTTTTTAAATAAAAAGGTACAAAAAGCTAGAAAACACGTACAATCGAAGGAGTATGTCACTGGAGTGTATGTGTAAAATTTACATTTTTAGTGTTTTTTCCTAGCACATTGGCTGTGGCTATATCTCAAATAATGCTTTTAATGTTGATTTTAAGTGCAACTTCAGTTAAAACCATCTATTCCATTTATTTATTTAATTTTAAGCAGAGGATTTAAAGAATTTAAGTTCTCTTTGAATTAACAGTCACGGGCAGATTTAAAGATGTTTGACTATTGCCAAACTTTATGGAATTAATTATATCAACCTCAGAAGGCAGAGATATCATTATCCGGTATCAAAAGTGCATCTAGAGGAGGCATTACGTGGGGCATTAACAAACTAAGCTCTATCACCACCTAATGCAATTAAAATAAAGCAAGTAAACAAAATTAAATTAAAAAAAAAAGCAAGTACACATATATTCACTGAATGTCCACTTTCTGGGCTAAAAATTCTATTAGTAAACTAGAATGTTAATTACTTACTGCATGGTATACTGTATTATATAGCGTATAGCGTTATTAGCATTTATATAGTACAAACACATTCCACATCGCCTTACATTTATAGAGAGGGGAGATTTAGAGGCTCAAACTAGTTTATAATCTAGCATCAGTCTAACCAGGATTTAAACCTGGGTTGCCCAGTTCTAAGACAGTGATGTTCTACCAGCGTTCTAACCAGCCGATGTGATAGCGTTGAGTTAAACAAAGAACAGTACCTACCAGTGCCTTTTGCTTGACAGTCCTCAGGTGGATGTAGTTAATCAGAAACAGGTTGGTTGAGCTGTAATTGAATTCCATGCAGATTTGTTTATCCAATCTTTCTCAAGTACTTGGTCTTAAGTCAATTTGAACCCATGAAACCAGCATTCTTGTCTGTAAAGCAGTTGCTGTGGTTGAACAGTTATGCTGTAGAAACATATTAATAAACGTACTGCACTTACAAATCTGTTGACATTGTTTGTTTGTTAGGAACACATCTATCAGATCGTTTGTTTTGCATATTACTATGTTACATGAACTGTTAGAATGTATAAAAGTCAGCACTATAATGCAAATCACCACACTAAATCACTGCAAAGTTGTACAAATTGTAAGATATACATATATGTGTGTGTATTTGCAGGTGGTGATTTTTTTAATTTTTTTTTGTTGCTTTTGTTTATGGAAAAGAGACATTTAAAAGGTAATCAAGAATATTTATACACATTCACTTAAGCAATTAAAACGGGTATCTGCATCATTTGGATACAGGGATGAAATTGATTCTGCTGAAAGTGAATTTTACGGGGTAGTTTACAGTAAATAACTAAGTGACTAAAGTGAAGCAGTTGAGCCATAAATATATTCAATCGATACCTGTGATGGTTTCTGGAACACTGACTTACACCAATTACATTTTAGCAAGGAAATTTTTTATTTGAAAGTAATTTATATAAGGCATAAACAGAGTATATCATTTTTGTTACAAGATTATGTTGATTAAAACAAAGTGTGAAACATTTATATTTGCACATATATTACTTTACAATAATTTATCTATTTTTATTTTTTTTGTACTATGATCCACTTGGAGGCTCTTTAAAAAAAATAATGAATTTGATCATGAATATGCCATGCCATTCTGTTTAGCTTTGCAGTATTTGTGACGAAATGGATATTGACTGCATTTTATTTTATATAATATATTAAAGCTGTTCAGTCCCAAAACAGTTTCAATATATCAAACAAACCATAAGCCTAAATAATGCAATTTGGGGGAAAATACTGGTGCAATTTTAATATATCTAGTAAATATATATACAGTTTAATATGAATTGATGCACTAAAAGCCCTTTATAACAATAATAGTAGCAATAAAATAATGTGTGTGTGTGTATGCATGACTTAGTCAACTAACAAGTCTACAATGAATTTATAATTCTATTAATGCTCAGAGATCAGAAATTCACTTACAAATACTATTTTATTAAAATCTTTATATACGGTTTCCTTCTGGTTATCCCAGAGGAGGGCTGTCTAAACTTGAAGGTCAAGTATTGATGTTTTTGTGGATAGTCCTACTCATGCTGTGTATGCTATGTATTGATGGACAGGAGGAGGCTGCTGCAGTCTGGAGGTGTCACATATTACTGCAGTCTCTATCAATATGACGTGCTCACCATGAGAGAGCATTTGAAGAGATATGGGCCTAAGAGATGCAAACTCTGTTTTCTGTAACTCCATTGCCACCAATGATGACTAATGTGTGTGATGAATATCTATCTCATTTTACTCTGCAGTCAATTGCATTCCTTATAGTTATTGTTCTTTGGTAGTTTGACCCTGCTTACTTTATTGATTTCTTGTAACTCTGTAACTCTTGACCTTGGCTTGGCTAATCAACCAGTGTACCTCTGTTTCCCTAACCATGGCTAGTTATGTGGATTTGTCTCCTCACCTGTTTTTGACTTTTTGCCCATCTAAACTCTGTTCAACTCAGTCAACGCTATGAGCCAGTAATACATTGTGACCTTTCTCTACTATGCCAAGTCTGCTTCTCCTTATTCTGACAGAAGGGCCCAAGTGCATTGGTTTTGTTCAAGAACTGCGTAGAAGCGTAGAAGCACTGTTTGTAGTGCAATTAAAGGAACACTCCATGACCCATAACCACACCAGTGTGCTGGTGCCACCCTTGGCAGCAGAACCATTACAGCACTCTTCAAGTGTTCCTTTAAAAAAACAGCTGTCCAAGTCTCTCATGTTTAGTGAAAGCTTCTACTCCTGTAAACTGCAACATAATTAAAGAGTTGATGTACCTCACCTTGTGCCATCAGTTTATGTGAAAACAGAATTAAATATGTAAATGTTTGATATGTTACCCTTGGACGCTGCTGGAATTACTACAATGCATCTGTCTCATGAAAGAACCTAGAAATAAGGCACATCGCCTACATTTGTCTAAACAAATATCTTGCTGGAGGGTCAAGGTGAAATATATGTAACTGTAACTGATTCCCCAATATCAGGTGTAGGTAACCTTTATCACTCCAGATGTAGTGGACTACATCTTCCCTGATGCTTTTCCATCATTATGACTGTAAAAGCCTCATGGGAGATGTTGTCCAAAACATCTGAAGTTTGCATACACCTGCTATAGATATTGGTTAATCTATTCCGTAATATGTCTGAAGGTCAGCTCATATTGTGTATGCTTCAAAAATCTTTGTTCTTATAAATCAGTATGCTGGTGAAAATAGGAAAACAGCTCAATGCCAGTTTAACAGATTAATGTGGATCCTCTCAAATCCTGTTATTAGTAAAGACAATGAAAGATTAAACGTTAGCTATTTCACACAATAAACCACCAAAATGTCAAGTATTAATAAAAATCATTTGGGTTTTTTTAAGCACCAAAGTGCACTGCAAAATGCGTGTTTTAAAATTTGACAATATTCCACGTATAACATTAAGGCAATACATTTAAAAAAATAATAATATTTTCTTCATGTTCTAAGCCTGATATAACACAGTCATTGCCTGTCACTCCATGTTTTCTGTTGATTTTAGAGGATTTGTGTCTTTTGCTGTAAGTGTGCTAAAACATCTTAATGTTAGGTTTCTCGAAGTATCTTCTTTTCACTCAATCTTCTGCTAAGTCTTCTGTAATCTCCTTTAAAATACCCTCCCTGGACTTTTTTTCCCCTTTTGTCTCACTGGCCTTACATTATTTACTTTGATCTGCTGTGAGAAAATGTGAAAATGTGTTGTCCTAAATGCTAACATCACACCATCAAAATTTTAGGTCTCCCTATTCTACATTGAATGAAATAAAAGCTCTTGTGTGAAGAAGCTGTTTTTTGTTTAGGTCTGTCTGTCCCTGGTGGGAGCCTTAATTGCATTTTCCGTTTCTCACTGAGAGTGGTTGAAGAGTGTCTGTCTTCCCTGCTGATGTTGTCGTTTCAAGTTGTATAACTCAATCGCAGACAAAATTCATTAATCCAGAAACATACTGTAAATGTGTTTAAAGCTTTGTTAGTTGACTCTGCACAGTGAACACAGCAGCCCTTGCAATAATATTTGAGTTCTTCCCAGTGGTGAATGTTTGCTATAATCTACCTGCCATGAGATTTTACATTTTTTTGGAGTGTTTGTATTATTTGTGTTATATGCAGGTATTATTTTTTTTTTATTAAAATGTAACTTTATATGTAAAGTGGCATGTTTTTTTTTTTTGTAAATTTGAAATTAAGCAGTTTTAAATTGGAGAAAACCATAGAACATGTCAAACTTTTATAATAATAAATAATTTTACTTTAAATCATTTATAAGTTCAAATCATACCTCTGCTCCTTATATGAAGCTGACATGTGATATATACAGTATAGTGAGGACCTTAATAATATGTCAATACACAGGAAAAAAAATGACAAATATTGTAAAAATGTCCTTTGCTTCTCTACAAATGCACAGATCTCTGTGTGAATAGTCCTACCAACACAGTATAAAAAGTATATGAATCTTAAAGATGTTGTAAGAGAATCTGCTGATGTCGTAAGGTGTGATCTTTTATATTCCAGCACCTTTCATCAGAATTACCTGTGCAACATAATATATCTGAGACTGTTTCTATTTCCCATGAATCTTAACGTCAAACCCACGTGCAAACATACCCATCACAGCTACCAAACATATGTATAGAATAGATAGCACACTTAAAGATTCAGATATACCATGGCACCCACTCACCATAATCTGGCCCTCTGGCTGGTATAAGTGTGAGACAAATTTATAGCAAGCTTAGTAGCTTAGATGGAAATGCATACACGAGTGTGGGGTAAAAGGCCAGAAGTAGTTAAAATATTGAATGATCAGAGAAGGAAAAAGTATTGCTCAAGTTGTTGGATAAAACATTCTGATTATTCTTGTAAGAGGTGAAAAGTCGACTATTTTTGGCAGACATAAATATGAACTGCTCAGTACCAGGTGATGGAAAAAAGCAATTGACCAGCAGCACATCGTATTTATATACCAGTGGAAAGAAATCCATTCATATTTAATTAATTTAAATTGTGTCCAGTTGATTAATTCATTGCCTTTCTTTTGGATTAATGCTAAATACTGTGGGTAGCATTTGAAATGTATAAATATTATTATTTTTTTAGGGGAAATATGCAGAGGTGACAACTCAGCTAGTGGTAAAAGTATTGTAAAAATCCTTGCTCTATAAGCAAGCAGTTAATTTAGTACAAATCTGGATCTTTGCGCATAGTCATATTATAAATGTACAAATTAGGCATGGAACTTTTATCTTTTATATGCTCTTTTTCACCTTGCTTCACTGCTTTTACAAGACTTACTTTGATGCTGTTTATGTAGTAATAAAGCAAACCAAACAAAGCATTTGCTGACCGAGCTTTATTTTTACTGCTTATGTAAAAAATTAGTAGATTAGATGCAATGTTATCCATTAAAAAAGGGAATATTTATTAAAGAGGCATTCATACATTCATTGGAACTTGCTGTTCCTACCTTTTTACTCTTTATTCAGTAAAAGCCACATGTAGGGTTTTTAATTAAGGAGCATAGGAGTGCATATAAAAGTCAGCATTTTTTTAAAAAGCTATTAGTATTGCCAGTATTCAAATTTTTGGAACCAATGTAGTCTCATCTCTAAACTGGATTTAAGGAACTGAAAATTTAGTCTAAAAAAAGGAAAATAAAATCTGTTTTTCCAGCTCATTATTTTGGCTAGTATTTGCAATTCCCTTATTAATTGGTAGTTTAATAAATAATCCCCAGTTTTACATATGTGTGTGTACGTGTGAGTCTCACTGTAGCCATTTACTATTGACATTATATAATCACCAACAATACAAGATCCATTAACAATGTCAATAAAGGTTTGTCAACCCTAGACTCAATTTTAGAATGAAGTATTAAAATGTTTTGGACTAGTACATTACTTTAACATTATAATTAGGGCATGCTAAGAACAAAGAGGGACTTAAATGCATTCAGAAACATATTTAAAATATATACTAAAATGCTATGTTGGATTTCTTCACAGATTCTAAACCTTTCCATACATAAAACATTGCATTTAGAAAAAGTGACTTAATAATAGGCACAAAAACCACTCCTGAAGAGATTCATTGTTTGGACAAGTTTTGCTGGTTTATTCTTACTTGCTAAATGATAATATAGTTCGAAATAAAAGAATGTTTTCACAGCTGTTTGTCTTTGATTATATATGGAGGTCTTTGAAGTTGCGCAATAATACACTTTGAACCTGGAGAGAGATCAAATAATGAATTGTTCTGCCTTGTGAAGCTTAAGAACGGATTTTATTGTTGAAATATATAGTGCAACATATTTTTTTCCTTTACATTTAATACAATAGTTAAAGGTAGGATGAGATCATTACAGATGGATTAAATTAAATGCTTAAGGCAAATCATGAGTAACTTTTTGTGATTGTTTTCCTATTTTCTTTGCATGAAACAAGCAATCTTAATATATAGTCACAAGCAAATCTTAATATATAATCACACAACTTTAAAAAAACAATGATATAACCAGTGACTAGCTGGTAACTTCCAAAATGGCATGGAAGACAAGTATTTTAAATTGTGTGGACTAAAAACACCTACCGTATATACTCGTGTATAAGTCGATCTCATGTATAAGTCGAGTGCAGTTTTGTGACCAACAATTGTGAAATATGCTATGCCTCGTGGATAAGTCGAGGGTAAAACTTGGGGCTATGAAATTCTGTGATTTTTATAATTATATACACACACACTCTGCATTATATACACACACACACTCATACAAACACACACACACTCTGCATTATATAAACACTCTGTGTGTTTGTGTGAATGCAGAGTGTGTGTTTGTATGAGTGTGTGTGTGTGTGTGTGTGTGTATATAATGCAGAGTGTGTGGGGAGGGCATTTTTATTATTTTTAATTTTTTTATTTAAATATTCTAATTTTTTATTTTAATATTATAATTATTTTTAATTGTAATATTTTTTTATTACATTTTTTTTTTTTTATTATTCAAATTTTTTTTTGTCCCTGGTGATCCAGTGGTGTGTACTGTGCAGGAGGGGGGCTGGCAGGAAGCGTTTACTTATCTTTCCTGCAGCTCCTGTCAGCTCCTGTCAGCTCCCTTCTCCTGCGTTCTGGTCAGCTCCCCTGTAAGTCTCGCAGTCTGCGTGCCGCGTTGCCACGGTAACCCGTGGCAACGCTCTGACGCCGCGGCTCTTACGAGATTTACAAGGGAGCTGACCAGAACGCAGGAGAAGGGAGCTTCAAGAAAGGTAAGTAAACGCTTCCTGCCAGCCCCCAACAGGACCGCCGGGCTTGTAATGAGCCCGGCGGTCCTGGTCTGTATTATGGCAATGTAAGTTGCCATAATACAGACATTGACTCAAGTATAAGTCGAGTGGGGGTTTTTCAGCACAAAAAATGTGCGGAAAAACTAGACTTATACTCGAGTATATATGGTATGTTAAAAACCATTTTTTTATCTATGTAGATAGTAGCAGCAGATTATTTAAGTCCTGCAAGTTGCGGGGTGGGGCGTCCATAGATTGGGTTTGTTGTTTCAGCACATATTTTTTTGTTCACATTTTTTTTTGTGTAGCAACAAAATCAGGGCCAGATTAAGAGCCCATTGGGCCTGGTGCTGACAATTATGATGGGCCTAGTTACAGAATCTTATCGACAGAAAAACACTAAAACAGTCATACCTTCCAAGCACCATGTATCTGTTGGAGGTGGTGCTGAAGGGAAACTCACAGGATATAGTTTTAATAAAATACATACCCTATGCTAATCTCCCGCTTTCATCTTTCAAGTAAATACATACCCCCCTAACAGCAGTGTCCAGTCAAGGAAGATTTTGGTAAGCAGGTTAAAAGGGTTGGCCACTGACGCGAATCACAGAACCAGAACCGCCAAAAGGGGCAATCGTGCCCAAAAAAATCTGCCCAAGGAATTGGGTCAGCATGGAAAGAATGCATGTCAGGCTGCCTGCCAGTCATGCAGGCTGGCCAACTAAGGGCATACTATGCAGACAGCACCTTGAGCTTGGCATAAATGCTTCTAATGATCCACTCACTCCATGCTTTCTAAAGACTGTCCCCTAGCACTTACTTGTCCACTCCATTCCTTACCTTACCTTCTTACTAGCAGGCAGAAGCTCCTGTTATAAAGTCTGGGAAAGAGAAAAAGTGTACATAGTGAGTGTAGAAGAAAGAGAACATGTCACAGTGTTTGAGAGACTGAAGCAGCAAGAGCATTTGCATAGTGCGCAAAGTCAGCTTTGCAAAAAATAATTTAATTGTCAGTCCACACAAGTTTTGTTTCCCAACATCCACATGCGAAGAGTAGTAAAAAAAAATATATATATATTTTTTACCAATAGGCCTTTTCCATGGGCATGGGCATGGAGCTGCATCTCCATCAGCCCCTATGTTAATCTGGCCCGGATCAAACAAAAAATTCACATTCATAATGTGAATACAATCTTAATCATTAAAACACATCTGTTCAGAAATGCTTATGGACTCTCAGAAAAACTTCTCTATACTTATCCATATCTGTCTCTTGCTCTCCTAAAGAGTCACACTCCACTCTAACCTCCAGTTCTGCTACTTTCCCACCTTGTTTGATGGCTGTCACCCTTGCTGCCCTATTGCTGCCCTATTGTGTTTTTGTACCCCACCTCCTCTAAACTGTAAGCTCACTTGAGCAGGGCCCTCGTCTACCTATTGTTCCTGTGTCACTGTGTAATTGTCTCATTTATTGTAAATTTCCCCGCCTTTCATAATATTATGACTGCGGAATTAGTCATCATATTTCTAGGCTGTAACAGTACAAAATGTGGTGATATCCAAAATGCTAGCTTCAAGGCTCTACCAATAACATTCCCTCTACATTTAGGATTGTGCTTTCTGATGTGCACCAAATCACTGTGTATGCAGTGCCTTAGATAAGTCACAGTTTATTCGAAATGTAAAAATAGGGCCATCATGCTGTAATTTAGGTTGAAACAAGTTCAACCCTTCAAAAATCCCTGTTGCTTTTAATGATACAAAAGAAAGTAAGAACACACTAAGAATTGAATTCCAATTATGAAAATCACTATAAAAGGCCAATGTGATTCCTCTTCAGATCAACGTGCCATTTTTTAATTAAAATACTTGCATTAATTGCAGTGATTTACACCATGCTTTTCTAAAACTGCATCTAGCCATTTTTAAAAGTCAATATGTTTACAGAGCATCTTCAGGCAGGGAGCTCAGTATTTTTAGTTATGTTACCATGTCACACATTCTAGAGAAGTAAAGGAAATATTTTCCTTCTTTATTTTCTCATTGGATGGTATTCAGGTTTATTCACTAAACCATGACTTGACTTGTGAATTTTATATTATAGGCCATTGTAGGCTGTTCAGAAAGCACAGAGAAGCTGGGGAATCTCCTGTATATTTTATATATATATATCTGTATAAGATTATTTCAAAATTGTATTATATCCCATTTTTTTCTACAATTTCTTCATATAGGGGATAGTCGTGAGGGTTGGACCAATAAGGGATGCAGGCAAAAGGAGGACTGAGAATATGATTCATATTTCAGCTATATATGCATTTATATAAAAAATACATTACATATACACTGCATGGACAAACGTATTGGGTCACCTGAACATTACACCAACAGAAACTTTTATGACATTGCATTCTAAATACATAGACATTAATATGTAGTTGCTGACTCCCATTGCAGCTATACTGTACAGCTTCCACTGTACTGAGAAGGCTTTCCACTTTCCAGATTTTGTATTGTTTCTATGAGAATATTTGCCCATTCATCCAGTAGAGCATGTGTGAGCTCAGGCACCGATTCCCTTTACTAGAAGTAAGGAAAGGATCTAGCCCAACCAGGGAAAAATTACCCCATACCATTATCTCTGCTCCACCAAACTTTACAGTTGGCACAATGAAGTGAGGCAGGTAATGTTCTTGTGGCATCCACCAAACCCAAGCTCAATTACCAGACTTCCAAACAGAGAAGTCACTCCACAGAACACATTTCCACTGCTCCAAAGTCCAGTGGTGGTGTGCTTAACACCATCAATCTGACATTTGGCGTCAGATTGGTGATGTGAGCCTTACATACAGCTGCTTGACCATTGAAATCCATTCCATGAGGCTCCCGCCACACAGTTTTTGTGCTGATATTAATGCCAGTGGATGTTTTGAACTCTTCAGCTATGGAATCAGCAGAGTGTTGGCAACTGTTATGCATCATACGGCTCAGCACTTGCTGGCCCACTCTGTGACTTTACGTGGTCTTCTGCTTCGTGGCTCAGTTGCTGCCTCTCTTAAATGCTTCCACTTGCTAATAATACCACTTACAGTTGACTGTGGTAAACCATGGAATATCTAGCAGGGATAAAATTTAATTAATTAACCTATCACAGAACCACTCTTGAATTGTTTTCACGAATGATTGTAAATGCGGACTAGGGGATAGTGAATATTAAAACTCCTGGAAAGTGAAACTTCCCCTTTCATTAATATTATAATCAGTGGTAGAATTTTTGCACACTGTTAACTTAAATGTAGCACTCATTTTGCTGTAATTCTTCACAAAATTTCCTCTTCACATATTTATCTTTCACAGAGGACTGTACGATAACTGTTTTGTGTTCTGTTTTCTTAAGAAACATATTCCAAATAATCTAAGCTATTCTGTGGTTGTCTTGGTACAAGGAGGAAGAACGAATTGTGTAATAGGAAATAACATGAGGATGCTAGCTTTAGACACTTTCAAAGTAAAAAGTATTACTGTGGAACAGGGTGGAAAAACTTTAACATTAAACATTCCTATCTTTCAATTGACAATTTCAATGAAAATGTTAGACAAAAGAATATTGTAACTTTAGAGATTTTTTTATGATGAAGGTGTGTTTAAGAGATGTCACTTTGATATTTTTACATTATGTCCTACATTTGTCAGCTAAAACCAGGATATTGCCTCAATGAGAAAAAGCATGTTCTGCACTTGTCAAAAGGCAGTAAGTAATGATTAAAATAGCAGTGTGAAACGCTGGGAGATTAAAGTGATGCTAATGATAAGTGAGAGAAGAAAAGGGCAAGCTATATTTTAATCCCTGAGAGAATGGTTAATGACTTCTATTGCCTGAGATTAAACTAAACCTGTCTCATCAGCTTTTTCTGCCTGGTGAAAAAAGCTCTCTGCACTTTAATTTATTAAAGTCTTTTAAGGAAGCACATTGATCCACAGAGGTTAAACTTGAAAAAATGGGGAAAAACACACAGTAAAATGCTCTAAGTGAAACAAGACTTTGTTGCTTTAGGATAGGATTGGTTTTGGCTAACAATTGTTTGTCTATTGCTTCCATGCATTTAATTAGACAATATTTATTCCTCAAACTGAAATGTTAGCTTCATAAATGCAAATTGTGCTCATGATTCTAGTGGAGAAAAAAGTTCTAGTTAACTTTGCAGAATAAAGTAGGAATATATATCTCTCTCTTTGTCTGTCTGTTCGTCCCTCTGTTTGTTTATACACACATGTAAGTAAATTTGTTACATTAAAGGACCACTATAGGCACCCAGACCACTTCAGCTCAATGAAGTGATCTGGGGGCCAGGTCCCTCTAGTTTTAACCCTGCAGCTGAAAACATAGCAGTTTCAGAGAAACTGCTAAGTTTCACTGAGGGTTAAACCAGCCTCTAGTGGCTGTCTCACTGACAGCCGCTAGAGGCGCTTCAGCGATTCTCACTGTGAAATTCACAGTGAGAAGATGCTGGACGTCCATAGGAAAGCACTGAGTAATGCTTTCATATGGGTGGTTTGAATGCGCGTGCGTATACGGTCTGACGTCAGCAGGGGGAGGAGAGGTCACCAGCACCGAGGGAGCCCGGCGCTGGAGAAAGGTAAGTGGCTGAAAGAGGTTTTAACCCCTTCAGCCCAGCGGGAGGGGGGCCCTGAGGGTGGTGGGGACCTAATGACCCTATAGTGCCAGGAAAACAAGTTTGTTTTCCTGGTACTATAGTGGTCCTTTAACAGAACTGGGAGAATCAAACCTTTCAAGCAAAGACCGACTCCTGGGAAAAATAGCAAAGTTGGACAATTATTCCATTATGTCTAGTTTGGCCTAGTATTTTCTAATGCCTGGTAAATTCAATACAACAAACCATTAAAAAACTACAATGCAAAATATACACACATTAGTAAACTTGACAAGATCATGACAGTTGGGCATGTTTTTCCATCTAAAAGTCATGCCAAAAGTTTAATGTTTCTTTCATCTTTTCCTTTTAAGACAAAGTGGTTCGATCAATAGGTTGCTCACCTCTCTAGCTCTCAGCAAATTAAAAAGACACTGTGGGGTTTATTCAATAAACCGTGAACTATAGTGAGTTGCTTATTAAATATTAGGGAAAAATCTCAAACCCTGCTCAAATTTTTTGTATCTAAATTGGGTTTATATTTTTATTTTAATTTTTTTAAATTCTTTATTTTTGTTGTGCATGGAAATAACATAGCTGTGCCTGCAATGCCCCAACAGCATGTGCATGCATCAGAATAAGCAAAATATGGATAACATAACAGTTGGTCAGCATTTTGAGTAGACTGCACATTTTAAAAATAGATAAAAAGAGTAACGTTCGAGTAACCAACAAATGTGTAGCTAAATAGGTCTTGGGTGTCCGGTTAGTTAAGGGTGTGTGGGCAGATCTTTCCTCCATGAGGTAAGGGTGTGATAAAGTGTGTTTGGTGTAAGTGCGAACCTGTCTTTGTAGGGCTAGTTACGGGAGCACTGCCTCTTTCTTGCTTCGCCTATATGTAGTGTCCCAGCCACAGTGCAATATGTGGTGGGGACCAGTCGTGGGACCTGTAGTTTGAGCGAGACATGCCTGTCTATGTGGCAGTTGGAGTGTAGGTAGGTAGGTGCCTCATTCACCTGAATGGGACTCCGTGTAGCGGGGGCCTGTTTTGGGACGGGCTTACGCCAGTACAGACTCCGCTACATCGTGCCGGAAACTAATGTAAGGAACCCGTTAGGTGCCTCATTTTAGGTAGGGCGAACAAGGTGTATTCGTCGCTGTGTCTCTCCACTTCAGGACAGTGATGCCCAGATTAAGGTAAACCCTTTGCCCTAAGTTTTTTTTGCCAGTTTACACTGTTTAGTAAATAAACAGCAGAGTTTATGCAGTAAACAACCCGCATTGGTGCGTTGACATGAGAATTGCAACATGTCTTCCAAAAGACCCAAGTTGGTAAATTTTACCAAATGTTGAGAAATTTTCCAATTAAATTTTTTGGCTAAATCCACATATTTTGATCTCATTTTAATACAAGGGATTTACGTTTTCTAACATTGGACACTTCCTCTTGGTTGCTGCAAATGGGGACTCAATGGCTTATGATAGTTTGAGGTGTATAATTTGTTGCCTACACCTTATAGCTCATGTTAACCCTTTTATGCCAGTATGTTTTAATTGTTAGAAACCTAACTTTAAAAGTGATTTTTTTCTCTCTACCAGGAATGTTAATAAAATAACCCTTTACTCTTGATGTTTAATAGTTCTTAGAATTTTTATTTAAGGTTTTAACTTACGCAACCAAGGAGCCGTGTGTAGGGAAAACCCTATATATCTATTTTTACGATTCCTTAATACCATTTTGAAATCTAGAACTGCATACATATGTTGTAATACTTTAAATCATATGCATAAATCTACTGTATCTAGCTAAACATATTGCAGCAGGATTAAACCCAGGTTATGATCTCTACATTAAGGTTGAGGTCTATTAAAATGAATTAACATGTTATCACAGTGCAAATGTAGTGCTGTATAATACTGTGAATTAAAATGAGCCAAGTGCAGAATCAAAGTCAGATAGAAAATGAAAAAGGTATATATGCAACCTATAGCATGTATCCTGAAATATTTTGGACAGAAAAGTATTTTTAACATCTTATAGACAATTAACTTAACTGAATGTTTAGATGCACATATATGTCTAAAAAATAGAGACCGTGGGATTTATTCAATAAATCATGAATTGTGAATTGTTATGGAAAATTGTGGGCTAAAATTTCCAATATAGTGATGTAGGCGAGTTGAGGAATCAGCTCCATTCTCCTATCAATGCTAAGCAGTTTAGTGAATAAACACTAAGTGAATAAATATTAATCTAGTTATTTGAAAAGTTGTATCACTCCATGCCAATGAAATTGTGAAAGATTTAATTCCATATTATTAATCTGACTGATGAATTGGCGCCTCATATCTAATGTTCTGGCATTCAGTAGTCATGTGGTGGAACATCAGTGAGACTGGATAATGCACACAATATAGGGAAGCAGCCTACAACACAAGCTAAGGGGGTAGGAAGAACATACATGTATATGTATATGTATATATTCCCCCTACCCCCTTAGCTTGTGTTGTAGGCTGCTTCCCTATATTGTGTGCATTATTCTGTCTCACTGATGGTCTGGCACGTTACTACTGAATGCCAGAACATTAGATATGAGGTGCCAATTTGTCAGACCTTATATATATCTATGTGGATGCGAGGTCTGTCTGCAAAAAGTCCAGCCATTGTTAATATAATGAAAATGTTTTGTGCGTCATCACTGTACCCTGGCTGTAAAGGAGAGTGGATTGGAAAGCGCATCTGTGAACAATGACAACATCACTGTACTAGTCACTGGGTGTGCTAGACGTCGTTGAGTGAGCATGTGTACTGTGTGAGTGAGTAGAGCAACGAATCTGCATCAAATTTTGCATTAAGGTTGAACATTCCTCTTCGGAAACTGTTCAGATAATTCAGAAGGCTTTGACTGACGATGCAATGAGTGCAGTGTAAACAATAGTGTGGCACAAACGCCTCATAGATGGTCAAAAATCTGTTGAAAGATTTGGTGCCCTGTGACTTCTGGCTTTTCCCAAAACTAAATTATTTTTCAGAAGAAAACATATTGGTTAAATAACACTCAGCCAGCACCCACATCCCACTCGGGTGCATTGCTTAGGGGTGAGAAGGGAGGGACGATGCGAGGGTAGACACATTTTTTTACTTACCCTAATTTCCGAATCGAACCAAATTTTTTGCCCATGCACATCCCTACTATAGACTCCCAGACCACTAAAGCTCATTGAAGTGGTCTGGGTGCAGTGTCCCAGGACCCTAAACCCTGCAAAGCTCATTATTGCATTTTTAATAAACTGTAATAATTACCTCTCAGGGTTAACTCCACCTCTGGTGTCTAGTGTCTCAGACAGTCACTAGAGGGACTTCTGGGTCGTTAGTCTATGCATGAGGATACCCAGCATCAACCAAACCCCATAGTAAAGCATTATATATGCTTTCCTATCGGGGAAGCACTAATGCGAGCCCGGCCTTTTCCGAGGAGTAGAGGTGGAGCACGAAGTTAGTAAGTGGCAAAAGAGGTTGTTAACCCCTTCTGCATCAGGGGAGAAGGAGAGGATTGATTGCGAGGGGGTCTATAGTGCCAGGAAAACAACTTTGTTTTCCTGGCACTATAGTTTCCCTTTAACGTTCAAGTAGCATAAAGTTAACTTTCCAGTGAATTCCTTCTAAGAACAATAAGTTGTTACCAAAATCAGAGCAAGTTCATCTCGACCAGACTTTCTATGCAAATCCTAAAGATGTGTCTCCATTAAAGGCAATTGTAGCCTACTTTTACCAGTTGGTACAAATTCAACAATTAGCACTTCCATATGCAGGTTCAAGTACATATCCAGGTTCAAGTACATTTATTTGACATGCCTACCCGCTTACACCTTTTTTTTATTTATGCTTACTGGGATGAGTATACTGTAAAACCTCAAATATGGAAACAGACCCTCCTGTTATATAAATCTTATAAATGTACTCCCTGTTTATCTACAAATTAAATACGTTGCACATGAGTAGAAATTAAATTTAAATTAAATGCGTTGCTGAACAATATCTGCCACTCAAATATTTAAGTACAATAATCATGACTATTTTAATAGATATTTTAAAAAGTGTACAATAAAAATGTGTGATGTCAGTAAATATTATAAGTGGTTCTGACATAAAATTTCCAAATGGGTAACTTAACTTGACTGGAGAATTTTAGAGCAACAGCAATAAGCAATAACAATAGACAAATATTAATTGTTTATTTGTATTTGATAGTAACCCTTAAGCATGATTTCTAATCACATGTGTTATAACAGAGCATCTTTTCTGCCTCACTGGTTAAACCTCTGTCCTAATTAATTTGTAAAGACTAGGGAAAGAAGATTCAGCTGTGACCTGGTTCTGAGAATAACTTGAATTAGTCTATTTTGATTTGAAATTGTCGTTGTTCATTCCAATTAGATAATTTATTAAATTGCAGCTATGGCATACAGCCATGTATCTAGTGCACCAACCCCCTCCCTTTTGTTAAGATGTGGCAGAGTCTCTTTTTTGTATCTAGTCACAAAATATTTAATTCATATCAATTTAAATATTCATGTTATTGTGAGTACGATAGCAATAGTAGCACGGAATGCAAGTTGCCTGTCTAATGATAATTTAGTATTACCATTTTTTATCAGCTTGGTATTAAGCTGTTTTATGATAGAAGACTGTGCTGGACATGACATTGAATGAGCTGAATATATACATGTAAGGGAAGCCCTTAAATGAATGCAAAATAAAGCAGTGTTCCAGAAGCTCTAGAAAAAAAAGAGATCAGTGAGCTGTGTGTTTCTAATGTTTGTCATTTTAAATGAAGTGGGAGTTCTGAACTGTTATAAGAATGCTATCAATACCGAATGTGCTCTGGAGTCAGTTGTTCTCAATGTATCCTGAAATATTGTTTTTTAGATTGTATTTTATTTTTCCTTCCTCAAATGCACGTGAAGCAGGGTGACCAGTTAAAAGGACACAATAGTGTTAGGAATAGAAACCTGCAATCCTAACACAAAGGTGTCCCTCTGCCTCTGAGGCCCCTTGGTTCACCTGCGGCCATAAAAGGGTTAAAAAAACGTAAAAAATTTACTAGGGATGTGCATGATCCCAAAATTTGGTTCGGTTCGAAAATCCGGGTAAGAAAAACAATTGGGCACTTCGGGACTTTGGCACTTCGGTTTGGCATTTCCAAAATTCGGGACTAAGGCAATTCGGGACTTCGGCTCGGCACTTCCAAAATTTGGCACTTCGGCAATTTGGAACTTTAGCGCTTCAGTTCAGCACTTCCTAAATTCAGCACTTCAGCAATTCAGGACTTCGGCACTTCGGTTCGGGACTTCGGGACTTCGAACCCTAACTCTGTCATCAGTCACATCATTTTCCCTCCCTCTCTTTTATTGCTACTTTTCAGAAATCCGAAGCACTTCTGAAATTCGGATATCCGAATTTCCCGAAATTTGTCCGAATTAACGTTTGGACCAAAATGAATTGCACATGTCTAAAACCTACCCGATTCCAGTGCAGAGATCCTGGATACCTAATGAAATTGTGCTGCCTTAGGCCTTCTGAGTTCAAGTTGAACTTCAAGAGGTCCTCCTTGAGCACAGGAACTCAAGAAATTATGCTTCCATATCAATCCCAGAGGTCCCATCTTCACATGCAAATGAGCACAGTCATCATGCTTCAGACTTCACCTTGCATTTGTGGAGATACTCTTAACATTAAAACCAAAGCATGGGCTATGATCCAAACAGTATCAGTGACCAGAGACCAGTCATGGACAGCAGTTTTGACCTCTCTGAGAACATAAAGCTATTCACCCAAAAATGTTGGTGTGTCCAAATTGATAAAACTTCTTACAATGCAAATATAAAAAATACTGTTATGCATCACTTGTATATTCCAGCTTGAGATTTTCAGGTGATGTATAAATGTAACTTTTCTGTTTGCACTGGGGGAGGGGGATTCTCATGTTTGTTCTCACCACAATCTTTTTGGTACTAAACGATGTATTCTCTGAGAAACCATCTCCATGCTGTTGAAACCCACATATTTTTCACTGTGGGGAGTTTTATTGTATTTGGTCTCACCACATTCTTTCTAGCATCTAGCCATATGCTCTCAGAGAGACTTCAGCTTCTAGACCAATATCAGTGCCATACTGACAAGACCAACAAGGTGAAAACTGCAATAAGTGATTGATTTCTGACTCTTTTGGAACATAGTTAATGCTTTTTTTTTTTTTTTTTTTAAAGCTGTATTTTTTTTTTTTAATTCTTTATTTGTGACGTGCATGTTCAAAACAGTATCCATTGATAAAGTTATCCATGTCTGAAATACGATATCCTATTTATTCTCTCTCTCTCTCTCTCTCTCTCTCTCATAAATGATATTTAAGCAGTTGGAATTCAGAGAAGTTGTGTTATCAGATAGAATAGATGTATGTAAAATGTTTTTTTTTTTTAAAGAAGAAAAGGTAGTTACAAAAACTCATATAATTCTAATCTAATGTTATTATTCAATGTCATCACTACATTGCAGTTTTGTGAACATTTTTTCCTTTAATTTTTTTTCTGTAAAATGAAATCTTTCACTTACGCTTTCACTTTGGTCCATTAAGACTCCAGAGACACCTTTAACTGTAAGTGTTCAATTACCAATCTCGGCCTTAGAGCTTCTGACAAACTAAAAATAACATGATGTCTGAGTTTAGCTATATATAGGTTCTTCAAACCCTGGAAATGCCAGAATGTGTTTATTTTTTGTGATATTATATTTTCACTTTTCCAAAGCTTGGTTATTTCATAAAATATGAAAATAAATATAGTTTTACAATTCCACTTAATAAATTCATGGCACAGTGTTAATAAAAAAAATATTGCAGAATGATTTCATAGTAAAAATTCAATACTATTATATCTAGAAATACTCGTGGAGATATATATATATATATATATATATATATATATATATATTTATACATATACATATATATATATATATATATTGCATTCTATTAAATCTACCCTTTTCCAGATCAATAATTCTAAATACTGCAGAATTGTTTAAATAATTGAAAGGCCAATTATTCTGTATTGGTGAGAAAAATTGCTACTTGCGCTCAAATAATTGTTCCAGATCATACTATGTTTCCTCTTATTGGTTACCCTGATCTTGTGCGTGTCTAGTGGTAGCATTCTATTATCAGAGCGTTAAAAGATATCTTGATTTAATGCCCTCTCTCCTCTAACGAAGAGACTGTGCGCCGGTGAGGGAGATCTTTGATCTCCCAACCGGCCCGAGAGGGCCCACGGGAAGAGGGCCCATGGAAAGAAAACATGGCCGGCTCTCCATGGTCAGCCATGCACATGGGCATTGCGGTGGGGCCACCATGCTTGTGGGGCCCCTATGCTTGTGGCGCCCCTGGGCAACTTCCCAGCATGCCCATGGGGAAAGACGCCCTGGGTACACAAGTGAATTCAGAATAAAATCTTACATTGTGATGCCTATGTACCTTTTCTTTGCTCAGAATAAAATCTGTAATGAGACCAAAAGACCTGGTAATAACGTTTGTTCCTCTTCACTTACTGTTCTCGTATGTCACAGGTATTTAGTTAGAATGAATTGTTTTGCCTTGTTTTCCCTATTGTACAGCACTTTGTAATATGCTGGCACCACAGGTGTACCTCACTTTGTGGCACTTCGCTTTGCAGTGATTCGCTGATACAGCACTTTCAGTACTGTATAGTACGCATTGTTGCATGCTTTACCAACTTTAGTAACGCACACATCAGGTGACTCCACATATAACCAGCAAGCCTGCTGTAGAATAGGCTCATAGAGTGTCAGCCTCGATGTACCCCTGGCACCGCCCCTTTCCCCTCTAGCAGTTTGGACACCACTTATTGTACTACTGCATATGTGATTCGCATTAAGGTGATTTTTGCTCTACAGCAATGGTCTAAAACCTAACTCAATGTGTTAGCGAGTTATACCTATATTTAAATAATTGTAATTGTTCCTTCCTTGGTTCTCCTTCCTGAATCTGTTCACAGTAGGGATTCTGCCAATTTTGGCACTAACTTGCTGTTCAGATTTTAGGATTTCAACAGTGCGTTTTAGTTATACTGTCAGTCACATAGATGAGACTACCATATTGTAGCCAAAAGAAGAAATAGGTAGAAATAAAACACGTCATTTAGACATGGGGCTTTGCCACAGAAGATCATGGTTTAAAAAAAAAAAAAAAAAAGCATCCTGTAGTGAAAGGAACGTAATGGAGAACAGGTACCACATACTGGTGTAACAAGGATCCTATAGGACAATGTATCAGGAAACAGAAACAGTGATGGCAATATATGGGCAAACATGTTAAAAGAGTAGATAGGTATAACATGAGACTTGTGCATTCACTGTGTACAAATGTGAATTAATCCAAATTTAACCCCTCATCCACAAGGAATGGGTTAGGGGCATGGTGGAGAGCCTTCTCCTGAGAGCCCCCATATTAAGCTAATTCTCTCCCATCTCACAATCTAAGAGATGGGGGGACAAAGCTGCCAGCAGCTCAACTGCTGGCTGCTTAATTATTGGAGCAGCGGTGGGTGAGGGGCATGGCGGAACCCTGCACCAGGTTCCCAAATATAAAACAAATTCCTCTCAACCCCAGAGGCTAGGAAATTGGGGGAAAGAAAGTAGTGGGGAACTCTCCTGTCCTCCCCTTGCATTTTTAAACCCTCACTGTCTAGGAATGTGGGTAAAATCATCAAATCTAAATTTTATTTGCAAATAATAACTGCAAATGAAATTCATACAAACTAAACTTGGTTGAGCTGAATTGAGACAAACCTATTTGGAGAAACTAAATTTTATATCAGTGCACAAGTCTAGAAAAAAAAAACAGATTTTATAAAGAGCATAATTATAATACTTTAGTAATTAGACTTGTGCAGTTGGTTTTAAACATATTGTTTTGTCCAAATTTTGTCCATTAGTGGTTTGTTTGAATCCCATAACTCCTAAACCCTATATTGACGAATCATGAAACACACAAAACCGATAATGGGCAAACAGTTTGGTTTGTTTCATGATTTGAAGTTTTGTCCGTAGTGCCACAAGAAAATATGATTGATGGGGAAAAAGATGATTGATAATTTGGGAACAGCCACTAAATAGTGATTGTATTCAAAAGTCAAGTGAGAAGCGACCAATAGGGGTAAAAAGGAGATTCCATAAAAAACAATAAATCAATATTTATATATGATATATTTAATACACATATCATATACACACATATGAATACATATTTGTTTTACTGCTCATCTGTTTTACTCTCTATTGGTTACTACTTCTTTCTTGATCCGAGAAATAAATGGCAAGAAATGCAATAATCAATGTACATCAAAACATATATAGATATATTCAATATATTTTGCAGTGTTGACCCATTATTTCACTCTTTGGTACATCCAAATTGGTTTTCCTAAAACAATTGCATGGATGAGATTCATCTGATCTGAAATTCAAATCTGGAATCGAACAACACAATTTTTTTATTTTTTTTTTAATGATGAATAATTTCAGCTGGGCCTATTTTTTTGTCGTGTATAAGTTTTCCAGTTATAAGCCAATTATATAAACTTTTGTAAATGTTTAAATGTTAAAATTCCCTGAAGCCCTAACACTGTTTAATTGTTTGCAGTGGCACTTTATTTTTATTTGAAAAATTTGAAAATCAACAAAATGTATATTAGTCTGTGTGTATTGTATGTAGCATAGTAAATAAAGTGTTAAAGAGGTAAAAAAATAATATTATTTCAGTCCTTCTGTTCCATTAGAATTCACTTGGGTGGCTGAGAAAATGGTTTATGGATTAGAACGAAAAGAACAAGCTAAAACATTTCATACCTTCATCTCTGATAAATTCCCCATACTCATTCTTCTCATCTGAGCCATAAATAACAACCAAGCTTTTTGCAAAAAATAGGATTTTTTTCAAAAACCAGGTCTTTTGTCTTTGAGATGAATGCTATAATAAATTTGATGTCTTAGGGGGATATTGTTTGAACTATTACATTATAGTTTACAACTGTTGATTCTCCTATGAGAAACCTATAAAGCATCTATGGCGATTGATCTCTGTATAATTGCAAATATCTGGATTCTTGATTCGTAAAAGTCAAGGTATGACTTACCTGATCAGGTAAGTCAAAGCTTAACCTACCTTTGTGAATAATATCGAGTCTTTAAACTTAGCTAGCTAGTTAGTGTGTTTGTGCTTACCATTATAATTATTTTATTAACTACAAAGGTATTCTAAATTAATAGCACAAACAAAGCCAGTACAGAGTGACCAAGAATCTACAACGGCTGATGAACTAAAAGCACAATGATCTTTTTGCTGCTATAAACTAGTTACAAATCATGACTTGTATTGTAAGAATAGCTGGAGAGCGATAGATTTTGTTTCCTTAAAGGGTCACTCCAGACCCATAAACAACTAGCTTGCTGAAAAGCTTTATGTGTGAAGAGTGTGTCCTCTTTTTTTCATTTTACAAAATGTGCAGATTTCTATAGAAATTGACACGTTTATAAAGTAATCTGGTTACGGCCCCTTGGCTTTCAAGGAGACAACAGATACTGTTACTTCCTGGTTTCGTTAGCTCTATGCAGCAAACCTCAAGAGGCAGCAATTGCCCAAAGCACCTGACTTACAAACACTTTTTATTGAGTTGTATTGTGAAGTCTGTGATTGGACAGTCACAGAAAGTCTGGGCTGGGTTAGAAGGGGAGGGTTTGCAAAGACAGCAGACAAGAGAACTGCAGGTTTTGCAAGCTGATTTTAAATATGTCCCCAGTGATAAAATGCATCATTAAATGCATGTACATTTTATTTGGGGTATATCTACTAAACAGTGATTTTTAAATGTGCTTTGTATTTGTGCAGTGTCCTTTTAATTCTTAAGAGTTTGTATTTTTTAATCGGGTCCCAAAATCAGCATGGAACATTATGTTTGCATGGTTTCTCATACAGCTATTTGCTTTGCCTCCACAATGTACTTGCTGCTTAACATCCTATCAAATTATGGCTTATTAAAGGGACACTAAAGTCACCAAAACAACTTTAGCTTAATGAAGCAGTTTTGGTGTATAGATCATGCCCCTGCAATCTCACTGCTCAATTCTCTGCCATTTAGGGGTTAAATCACTTTTGTTTCTTTTTATGCAGCCCTAGTCACACCTCCTCTGGCTGTGACTGGCACAGCCTGCATGAAAAAAAAAGTTTTATTTTCAATCAGATGTAACTTTAAAAGTATTAATTTTCTTTCTCTGTAAATTGAACTTTAATCCCACACCGAAGGCTCTTGCAGGGTCTATCACGCCATTATCAAACAGGATATAAGAACTTCTAAATTAAACAGAATTTGCGATAAAAGTAGTGTAAAAATTTGATGACTCTTTACAGGAAGTGTTTAGGTCACATGCAGGGAGGTGTGACTAGGGCTGCATAAACAAAGTGATTTAGCTTCTAAATGGCAGTGAATTAGGCAGTGACACTGCAGAAACATTATCTATACACCAAAACTGCTTAATTAAGCTAAAATTGTTTTCGTGACTATAGTGTACCTTTAAATCAAAAGGAAAGAGACAGTTCATTTGAAACATTTTATGAAAATGCAGATATAATTGTATCCATCCAACCTTTTGTAAATAAGCTATGGAGAAAGGTATATTGATCAAACATTACAAAGATATATCATTGTTTCCTTATTATTCAATATTTTTCTAGTTCCTGCACTAATTTCTAAAGGCTATCCGATGTCATATTGTTTTAACTGTTACATACGCAATGTCTCCATGTGAAAGGAGGAAAATACAGATGAAAAGGACAGTTTCCATTAACTAAGTATGGGAATATGGCAAAATTTGTCTGCCGTTTCTTTCAGTTAGAATGAAAGTAATGTTCACTGTTTCAGTAGGATCTGAGTGTCATGTATATCTAAGATAGAGTGGAGCCATTCTCTTGGTTACTTAGTAACTGGTAAAAAAAAAAAGAGCTATGCAAATTAAGTGGTCCATGAAGGCTAACCTGAATGTGTTAACTTGATTGTATTTGTTTTCTCTGGACAAGGCTGAAGTGGGTGGAAAGAAAAATACGTTACATTTCCTCATTACTTATTTTGTTATATTAAATTAATATTACCATGGTTGGTAATATCAAAAAATATCAAAAATGATAAAAAAAAAAATAGGATATAGCTACGTAGAATCATGCTTATCGTAATGATCTTGATTATTGACACGTGGTACAATAGAACATCTGAGCATTTAGAGTGATCTATACCTGCTAGAGAAAAGCTTGTCCTCGTTTTGTAGTTGATCTCAGCAGAATATTGCACTGTAAGTTCTTTTGCTTAATGATGAAATGAGTTCTGTGCCACCGCCACTTTTCCAAGTCTCTGCTTCATTAGGTTCGGTGACTGTTTATTTGAAATTGTAATGAAATATTTACTTTATAGAGCTGTAAGGATTAGCTGTGATAATTGAGTGTAGTTGATCTGGAGCTTTCAGTGGAACAGGGCCCTATGTTTGAATACATAGCTCAGCACGAACAAACGAGCAAGTGAGTGTATATCTGCCTGTCACTTTCTCTCTACATGTTGCTTTTTCTTGTGAAGATAAGTGGGCCTAATGCTGAACAAATACTGGAAATCAGAAGCCACTGAGAATCATTCTCTTGTTGCTTTCCCATGGCAGTGTGATAGACGCTCCGTCAAAGGACCCCTCCTCTCAGCAAAGCAACATTTTTGTCACCAAGAGCAAATCCAATTGAAAAGTCCCTAATACTGTGAGGGGAACTCTAGATGTCAGAATTCACAAACAGAGTGAAAAGGACTCACTAGAGTAAATTGGCATCTGGTGAAGCAATGGATGCTTGTTATGGGACCCTGTATTGTTTAGAAAGACATTCAGCCATTTTCCGTTATAATGGGAGAAATTAATGCAAATGAGAGAATGAAATGAAATGTATTTTAATGCAGATTGGAGAGTTTCACACAAACTACCTGATAACAATTTGCCGTAGGAGAATGCTTAAATTGTGAAAAATCACTTTCCCCTGTTTCTTTTCACTGGTGGCTCATAAGGGCCCTTTGTTCGCCAGAGTAAACTTTTTATCCAAAAACTGTTGACATTGCTCACTTATGTGAATTTTCATGTTTTTTTGTTTTTGTTTTAGGTTTTACAGGATCCATTGTTATTGTAACCATGAGTGGTCTGGGAAATGTTAATGGATACTGTCTAAAACACTTAAAGCAATTATTATCAGCAGCGTCACATTTGTCTGTGTCTCATTAGAGTTTCTACGTAAGGCAATAAAATGCATGTTTCGCAAACAAATGTTTTAACAAGTATTCATCACAAGCATCCTAATGCCTAGTTTTGAGTCTTTTAACTTAAAATTGGAAATTGTACCATAAGGTCCATTCATCTAAATATATTCAATAATTTTCACATTTTAACTTTTTGTAACATATAATTGAGTTTGATATAAAAGAGACACCATTATAAAAAAAGGGGGAAAGCAAAAAATAAAAGAAAACTAAAAAACATACATTTAATTACTACACTCTTCCCACCAGAATCTGTATGTTTTCAGATATCTTAAGTGAAATCTGAGTTCACACATTGTAATTTGACCCTTCGAGATTATACATAAGTAATACATTAACACTAAGTCTAAAGTATGGGATTTATGAGTAAAAGGGACAGTTGTAAGCTCACGGACAGGGTCATCTACCTATTATATGGGTCTGTTTTTATATTGTATTGTTCTCCCAATTGTACAGCGCTGTGGAATATGTTGACGCTTTATAAATGCCAGTAATAAATTAAATAAATATATGAGTAAACATTTAAACTATTTATGTGCTTGAGATCAGTGTACTTGCTTCAATAAAGTTAGAGAGGACTTAGTATCCCATTCTCAAAAATGAACAGATCTCAGAAAAAGATCACATCCTACTTATTACCTCGAATGGGGTAGTTGTTGTTTTGAGCCACACAGCAAGCCCATAGGAAAATAGCTTGATAATGTATATCCAAATCTGGAGGCACATATTGACCTCAGCAAGTATATTTGAAAAACAGTCCCAAATTATTTCTGGAATGGTTTTATAACTGCAGTGGTTTTTGCAAGCCATAAGTGAGTGAGGAAGAGATGAACGAACCACCATCAACAACACCCTTACCATTTTCAAGGCCCTGGATAAAATTCCGACCCTTATGGGATTTCTACTACATTAGTCTATTGCATTCATCAACTCACTCCCACACACTGGCACACTCACATACAAACACACAGTGAGACACTAGCACAAAGACAAACACAAACTTGCATGTGCAAAACAGCATCATACTTAAAATGCGTGGGAGCAAATCTGTTCCACCTGCTTGGCCTTGGAGGACTCCATACCTCTGTTTGAAACCCAGATGCGCACATACATATACTAGACCACACTCAGATGTCTAACGCAGATGATGCCCACACACGCAGTGAGATACCTGCACACACAAGTGGTACACATACTCACACATATTAACAAACGTGCTTAGGCATTCATACTTAACATTGTCTCTTTAAGGCATATCACTCTACCACAATTGTCTTTCCTCCTCTTCCTGGGCTCATGGCACATTATGCTGAGCTATGAAATCACATCCTGTCACCAGCTTTCTCTCTTGAAGAAGGCTATCTAAGTATTTTTTCAAACATTTTAATATGTAGAATTTTAAGTCAAAATAGCTTAACTGGGAAAATGCATCTTTAACTCACTTATTTTCCTGCTGGTATATTGTGTGTGCTAAAACACGTCCCTCCTCATACCCACATCCTTTCATTATCATACAAATTGTATATATGTAGTTCTATGGATAAAGCAAAAGTGAAATGTCTATATTATCTAAGGCAGCAGAGGCACCATGCTTTGGGTGTTTTTGGTGAACCCCAACTGTTGTAAGTCTGCTGAAATAGCTTAACAAAAAGCAGAGGGACAAGATCCAAATACTGATCGGAATGGCTCTTTAATAGCTTTAGTTATAGTTAGCTTTAGTTAGTGTATAAGTAATATGTTGTGTTGTGATTTTACTTGCTTTTTAGAATTTTAAAAAGAAAATAGAGGCATTAAAAAAATAACAGTCCATTGAAAAAGGTCACAAAGTATACAGTGACCTGAGACTGTTAAACTGGCAGACAGAAGAATAAAGCAGCCAGGAACAAAAAGGTAACAGATTCAGCATTGTCCAAAAGTTCCAGACCAGTGATTAATGTGTAAGATAATGGACTTGGGAAATAAGTAAACACTCCCGTGCTCCCTGCTTTGTGCTTCAATGACTTGATGACAAGGGCAGATCAAGGTGAGAATTTGAGCTGAGCCGCAGAAAGAGACAACACAATCAACAATACAATGAATGGGCAACTACAAGGTTCTGTTTCAAGGAGAATCATAAGTTTCATAAAATATACATGATAACACGTTCAAACATATATGCTGTGTTTAAATGTGCATGTGTAAAATATATTTTGCAAAAACAATATTTAGAATTGATTCATTACTTACATGATCCAGTTGTTTGAATATATTTTAAAAAGTACTTTAATATATTTTGACTTTTGACATTTTTTTTAACCTGTTTGCTAATGAGCCCTTTGCAGAAACAAAACAAAAAAAAACGCACAAAACACCAGTCCGTCATTGACTTAGAAACAAAAATTTAAATATAGAAAAGGAAGCTGGAACATTTAAAAAAAAAAAAAAAGTTTCAAAAATATATATATATTCTTTTCTTTATAGTTTGCTGATTAGGGACAAAAAAAACGTACATACAGTTACATAAAAATATTTCCTTTTTTAGTAAAAAATGGAGTATAACATTTTAGAAAGGATACACTATCCTTTGTCATGCAGTCCTTCTGAAAGTTTCAGAACAGGTATTATAGAAACAAAAAACAAAAACATAATGGTGTTTATGCACTTAACAATTATATATTTTTTTTTAGTGTACTGAACAATGAATTGCAAAATTTAGGCTAAAGTGGTCAATCTCTGACTGTAGCTGACTTGGAGAATTCTTCCAGTCCTATCAGCGGTTCCCAAGGTAAACGCTTCCTCTCTAGCCAGGACCAGTAAAGAAGGCAAAGAGGAAGAACAGACAGATGGCAGAAGGACAGCTTACAAGTCAAACCCTCTAGACCCAAAACTACTTCACTGACGATTTGAGAACCTGAACAGAAGTATGACATAGCAAACATGTTATTATTATTGCCATTTATATAGCGCCAACAGATTCTGTAGCGCTCTACAATACATAAAAACATGTATAACTCTTATAATGATTCATTATGCCTCCTATTGTGAACACAGTGTGAACAAGTTGTCCTGGACACCGATGGGTGACATAAGTGATGAACATACAAATATGGCCAAAAACGGAGATCCTCCACCAATGAAAGCTTGATTATCACTAACTGATGCAAGATGTATAAATAACTTAATCTTGTATTTCATATCTTTTTTCAAATCAATAATGTCCGTAACTACTTTATGTCACACATTTCTAGTCTACAGTATGGTGATATGCGACTCTTAATTTAATGTTTCCAATTCTCTAATGAGAAACTGACAATTCCACTGCACAAATGATAAACTACCTTAAACAGAATCTAATGATCCTTGGGCATTCACCATAAATTGGTCCTATTACCAATGACAGCTATGGGCTCAAAATGATTCTCAGGTGGCTCTCTTTGTATATCAGGCCCTGGTATTCTTTTCAGGATCATTGATAGGACTTTCAGTAATGTAATAATTTATTTCAAGTTATTGAGCCTTAATTTAAACATTTGCTGAAGACATCACAGTGCTCTCCTATCAGCATAGAAATATAGTGTGTATATTAGAATATTGTTAACCCATTGAAAAACAAGCTCCTCGTAACTGTGATATTTCTAACACCTCACTGGTCTGTAAGGAGCTAAAACCCAATTGAGATTATGTAAAATTATATTCTCTTCTGAGACCTAGTTAAAACATATTTCAAAATAAATGCGAATAAAAAAATAAAGAAAATCCATCTGTAAATAGTATTTGTTTGCAACAAGCACCTGAGTTATACTGCTTCTTCAGTGCTATCTTCAAAAACCACATTATAACTGAGATATCTCTGAGTCTTGGTGTTGTTTTCATCAGGATTACAGTACTTACAACATAAACCTCTGCTAAAACAGGTGGGCTTTCTTAACCCCTTAAGGACACAACTTCTGGAATAAAAGGGAATCATGACATGTCACACATGTCATGTGTCCTTAAGGGGTTAAAGGAACACTCAAGATCCGCTGAAATGCTTTAAGTGTGAAGATTGTGTCCTCTTTATTTTACTAAAAGTGCAAATTTCTATAGAACTTGGAACTTGTATAATTAATAACTTCTTACACCTCTGGATGACAATCAGACTGCCAGTCCTGATACTTCCTGGTTTGGTTAGTTCAGTGGATCTAAACTTGCACGGCAGCCAATTACCCAGAGCATCTGGCTTGCAAAGACTTCTCATTGAGCTGCACAGAAAGTCTGGGCTGTGGAAGAAGGGAGGGCTTGCTAAAGTTACAATGTCACTATTGATACATTTTAAACATATATATTTTGAAACAGCAATGTCCTACTTGTACTTATAGCCCTATAACTTGCACAAAAAAAAAAGCTAAGAACCTGTTAACATTGGGTATTTCTAAACTCAGGACAACATTTAGTAACTATTTAGCATGGGTGTTTTTTGGCGGATGTAGATGCGCAACAGATTTTGGGGGTCAAAGTTAGTTTTTTTATTTATTTTTTTCATTATATTTTATAATTTATTTATAGTAAATGATATGATATGTTGAACATAATAATAATAATATATAATAATGACCATTTAATGACCATTTAATGGCGAGAAAATGGTATATAATATGTGTGGGTACAGTAAATAAGTAAGAAGAAAATTACAGCTAAACAACAAAAATGTAAAAACAGCCCTGGTCTTTAATGGTAAGAAAATTGAAAAACGGTCTGGTCACTAAAGGGTTAATCATCTGGGGTGGGAAGACATAGCCTTACATATTACATGTGACAATACATGGCACAATTACTTATGGGGCTGACATTGATTTTTTTTCCCAGGGTTGCTTTGTATCTCCAGTCTGGCCCAGGTCTGGAGGGTCCTTTTAAATGAATGGTTTCAGTAGGGTTATATCTACTAAACAGTGCATTTTTTATTTTTCAGTAAAGTGTCCCTTTAACTTGAGGAAGTATTTTCATTCTGTTTTTTTTATTTTTTATAAATAAAACTTTCTTTCAATGTCTGTTGCTTTCAGCAGCTATTTAGTTTACAAGAGGAAAAAGTTGGTTCTAGATGTCTCTAAATTTATTCTTGCAAGTTAGAGACAAGAGAATACAGAGCAGAGTACATTTCTTATTTTTGCAAAAATTAAATGGACATCATCAGACAAAAATCTGCACCATTTTTGCACTTTACGTTCTTGTACTGTCCCTTTAACACCTTAAGGACACATGACATGTGTGACATGTCATGATTCCCTTTTATTCCAGAAGTTTGGTCCTTAAGGGGTTAAAGGGACACTGTAGGTAGTTTAACAGCTTCATCTTATTTAAGATGTTATAGAGTTATAGAACCTTCGGTGCTGGCCAACCTGTCCTACTCCTCAAAACCCCAAATTAAACTAATTAGAGTACTGAGTACAATGATTCGCAAAGGACGAATCATAGGTGCATCATGCATGCGCCCACGTTCCCAAATGCTCCTCTGGCCCGTCATCCTAGAGGCATGCCTCCAGGATAATTTAACTCAAGTAGGAGGTTGCTCAGTGCCGAGGAAGACTCGGCACTTAAGAAAAGGTGATTAATTCGTATATTTTTAATTTTACATTAATTTTTATTTTAATTTAACAGTTGGGGGGGACCTTATTGACAAGTGGCAACAGTGCTGTAGGGTTATGAATACAGATATGTATTCCTAATGCTACACTGTTCCTTTAAGAGTGCACACAGTTACAATGCAGTAATTTAAAACATCTAGAAAACATGCCCATATGTGTGTCGCTGACATGACACAAGGACATTGAAAACCATAGAAAGGAAATGGTTTGAACAACATAACAGACAAGTCTATTGTTTACATGAATTTGATGGGTTCTTTTATTCTCAGCCTATGTGCTACTTGTCATTTTCACGGCTTCAGCTTTACTGATGGATATTTTTAGCAGACATCATTGTATTGTAATATGACAAACTGTAATGAATGCAGATAATGGAAACACTCTTTAGGGCTATGATAAGCAATGCTTATAGATAAATGACCAAGCGGGTATCACTCCAGTAATTACTAGGGTTGTGGGAAGTGATGACATTTTCAGTTCTCAAAATTGCAGACTGGAGATCTTACACCTTTCAATTTATTGGTGCATTACCAAAGCTCTTTACATACATACAAATATTGATTAAAGCAAAAAGGTGTCAAGACCTAGACACATTTTTTTTTTTTTTTTACAAAGCAACTGTCTGTGTTTATATATACAACCAAAAATCTCATACCAATATTTGTGTACCTGAAAGAAATCTAAGCATTATTTCCCAGTTCCCTGGTACCAAATTTAACATACTGTATTATATGTATTGTGCTATGATTTGATGTATAAAGTATTTATTACTGTAATTATTTCCCAATTTATAACCTGTTGTGTTACGTTATAGCCTGATTTAAATGACTCTAGAAAGAAATATATTTAAAGTGATTAGTTATGTTCTACATCTATGTAACTTGGCTAATTTACTAAATAGTGAGTTGACAAGCATTTCTAACTCATCTGACTAGATCAATTCCTGCTATTTAATTTCTGAATGAGTAGTTTAACTAAATGTTTCCCACAATTAATCCTTTTATTGAATAGGGTAGAATCACTTCTGATGAGTCAGGTTTAAAGAAGCCAAGTTAAGATATATTATGAGGGCCCCCTCAAAGCAGATTAGTTGTCACTTAATGTTGTTTACCGATCATCTTAAAAAGTCTGGTTCCCTAGATGCAGCCAATCACCATTAAGAATTCTGTCAGGGACAAAAATGTCACTAGTGTTCAAACAGCTTAAAAATAAAGTAAAATAATAAAATATACAGGACAACCACTACATTGGGAGGTAGCCATGTGGCTGAATTCAATTTGCAAACTCCAATCTGCTCAACAATATAGGAACTAAGATTAAATAGACCCCCTACTCATAATAGAGGACTCACTTCATAAACCCATGTGCAGAGGGGTACAGTTTATGAAAAAAGGTACATTAAGGCGATACTATAAGCATCAAAACAACTTTAACTCAATGAAGCAGTTTTGGTGTATATATCATACCTCTGCAGTCTCACTGCTCAATTATCTGCTGTTTAGGAGTAATATCATTTTTGTTTATGTCCCTGCAGCCCTAGCCACACCTCCCCTGGCTGTGACTGAAAAAATAGGGTCTGTAAAGTTAACTTTAATCACTTACCAGAGGCTTCTGCAAGGTGTAGCAAACTATTAATATAAATTCTTAATTAAACAGAATTTGCAATAAAAGTGTCAACCTTGTAAACAAAGTGTAAACATTAGATCTCACTTTACAGGAAGGGTTTAGGAAGGTTGTGTACATTACTTGCAGGGAGGTGTAGCTAGGGCTACATCAACAAATTGATATAACTCACAAGTGGCATAAAATATAGAAGTGAGACTGAAGGGACACAATCTATACTAAAAAACTACTTTATTAAGCTTAAGTTGTTTTGGTGACTATAGTGTACCTTTAAGGATGCCCTCACTCATTCTGCATTGCTATGGCCCTTTGTGTCTAATATAATGTAGCAGAGTGTCACAAATTAGGTTCAGTGAGACAGTCATAAACTGGGGCAATCCCAGAATACAGAAGCTGTGCATGTGCTGAGTGCGACTGACCAGAACCTTATTGTGTCAATAATACAACTCCACCTATTGATGATTCCATACCTCCTAATTTTAAGAGGTACCCATTTAATAAGGGAAGCAATATAACGTGATTATGCTATATGTATGTACATGCATTTTCCTGGTAGTGTAGTGGAAATATATTTTGAATTGTGACATAGTGCTTCAACAATCAGGTATATATTATATATATTCACACAACTTGTCCTATTTACATATGCTGTACATTTTAAAGCAACTATGAATTATTACTGTGCTTCAGCCTGAATGCAGCAAGAAAAAATGTTTCTCATCTGTAATACACTGTGTAGACTAATATCACCTTCTTTTTTTCCCTATATTGCAGTCAGATATTGATCTGGTAAAACGGTTCCATATTGGAGTTGTCTGTTGTGGTATTCATCATACTGTCACATCCCTAGTGCCCTGGAGTTATTAGAAAGTAGAATTGAGGGAGTCCTGTCATTGAGAATGGCAAACAATTTATTTAACAACTTAGATGTACAATATGTGAAACATTCGAGATAATACTATATAAGTCAATTGAAATAAAAATATAGATTTGTAAGTAGTGTGCAACCTTACTAAATATAATGAATACGTAGATTTGCAATAGAATACACAAAAGTTATTAAACTTGTCAGAAGGTTGTAAAAATGTCAGATGGTTGTACGAAATACTGCAAGGGTTAACTCATATGGTAATATTGTACCCTATTGTAACAATGCAATGTTTTGTCGACCTAGGACATGCTTAAAAACGAGAGAAATCTCAATGTATCCATCCTGGTAAAATATTTTATAAATAAATAAATATTCAATACATCAAACACTTAATTGTCTTGTCTCATAGTAATCAGATTATAGCTGTGCATATTACATATCTCTTTGTCCCTGTTTGTGAGGAACAGGTCCAAATCCCTCCCCCCCTCTTTTTCTTCTATCTTAAAGTACCTTTTTTCCAGGACCCCCATATCGATGGTGTGTCTGAATAGATAACAGAGCACCATAGCAATATTAGTCAATTTTCTTTAAAGTATATTAAATGTGTTAAGAAAGCATTCTGTGTAAATAAGATATATTGTTCTGGCTCTAAATTACATTTTAGATGCATAAATTGCTATTAATAAGTCACCTGAAATATCTTGGAACAGTCCTGTCCCTGGTCACACCCCTAAAATTAAAGTGTCCCGCTTTGTCCATTTGAAATGTTGGGAAGTATGGGACTCTGATTATGTAAAAATGCATGTTCATAACCAGTGTGGAATTTAGAATAGTAATACAATTTGTATTCTCTGAGAGATGTAGTTCGCCTGCCTGTTTCCTTTTCAAAGCTGACAATTGAACTACAATTCCCAGAAACCCTTGTGGGAAAAGCTCAACAAGGCTATAGAAATTAAGTGGACATCATGATTGGGTGAACCACTTACTGGATTGTTGAAAGACCATTGTAGCAAATACAAGATCTTCAAATAAGATTACCATGTTTATTTTTCATTATTCATAATAGTTGTCTTTGTATATACTTAATGTATTAATTCTAATGCAGTATAATAGTGTAGTCATCTCCAACCTGGAAACCTTTTTAATGTCCAGTAAATCCCCCAGTCTTGGTGGTACATGCAATGTGTGTTATTTGTACTAGCATTAAACAATATTACTGGATTATGTCCCAGGAATTGTCCATTGGTTTCCATGGTGCTTACTCTGATTTTAGAACTTTACCTCACATTTATATTACTTATAAATTGTCCTGTAATTCAAAGTGAATTTATAATACACTCTATGGAAAATGTAATCCTTCCCATCCATTCAAGTATCACCAACAGTCCTTTAGTTTAACTCACAGTGACGTGTTTGTAAAATCCAGAGCACTAGTAGCTCTGAAAAACAATGAATACTAAATTAACCTTCAAACATAGTAAAAACATGAAACCTATTCCCAAATATTTATTGAGAAGGGATAGGAAGTGTTTTGTTTTTTTTGGTGCTATTGTTGTTCTACAGCTGGAAAGCTACCTGTTGACTAGACTTGATTTGTAAAATATGAGCCAGCTATTCAATATTTATTTTTGGAAAGATCATGCAGATAACTAGTCGCTAGAGTAGATGCTCTCTATCTGGCTCTGCAGCTCCTTCTACCACAGCTTGTACATACATTATATTTTCTTGTAGCCCACCCGAATAAGCAACAAATTGGGAGCTCAGCATTTATACTTTGTGGGCCCCATCAGATGCGCTCTTTACTGAAGAGGTAGAGCAGAGTAACAATGTAGTGTTCCTAATGTCTGGTCTTGGTGGTAGTGGTTATTATGTTGCTGTAGACCGTACCACTGCATACATAGTAGTTTTACTTCTGGACCAAGAGCTAATCAATTAGAACCAAAAGGAATTACAAGAGGAGAGTCTGGAAATGACAGGTTGTAGCCAACTGTTTTCCCCAGCAGGTAGTTTCCACTCACCTCCTGCATAATATCCAACTTCCCAAAGTATGTCTCTATCTGCTTTTTAAGCACTTCAACCAACAGAAACCGTTAACATCAGCTGCACCTAATAAGTGCCTTTTTCTTCCTACCTGCCTGAGTATTTTCCCAATTTTTTTTTTTTTAATAACGATTTTCAGATGAACCAAACCATCACATGAATGAGTATTGAAGGTCCCAGACTAAATTTCATTTTCAGAAAAATATTTTGGCTGAACCAAACATTCCCTTGGTGCACAAGTCTAGTGTGTACATGACAAAGCATTGGGTTCCCTTTGGATCCATGTGTTGTTTTTGTAACTGTCAATTTAAAAAGAGTGATATTAATACAGTGAATATCTCTTAAACATAGCTGGATCAACCACTAACAAGGTGAACTTTAACTAATGAAACAGAACAAAAAATAAATGAATATGCATACAGCTCATAGTATAGAATAGAATATGCAACAAGCTATTGTCATATTTCTTTAAAATGTGAACATGGATCTAAAAATATAACCTCATTTGAAGTGTAAATAATTCTCATGTAAACATCTGCCTGTTATTTATAATACTTGCAATGCTAAACTAAAGTTTCTGTACTATTTACACTATATTAATTATTAGACGGGGAAAAAAACGTAAACATTGGATAAGTTTCCCTTTGATCGCTTATTTAGGAGTTTTTTTTTCTTTTACAAGTAAATGCTCTTTTCAATTAATGTTAATCATCAAGGACTTCCTGTTTAAATTGTACATAAATGTATGTTTGCTTCAGCCAGACAAAAGCTAATTGCATGACTAGAAATCTCTGTCATTTGCTGCATTAGATCAGATTGCTATTAACAAAAAGCAGATGCATACAATTCCAAAGTATTCTTAGCATTGGACTGAATATGGGAAATGCATTTATTATGGTGATGTCCTCTGCTGATGGGAGAGAGGTCCGTTAGTCTCATATTAGAAGATGTTGGCACCTATTGCCTTTAGCCAATGCAGTCCAACAGTGGAATTTTCATACTTGAATACTTTCTAAAATGATCGTACATTTCAAAATATTAAATCTTAGCTAAAAAAAATGCCTGTACAAAGATACTATATATTACAGTTTATATTTTAATAGAAGTCTGTCATATATTCAATTTTCACCAAAAATTGACTTGCAAAATGGCTATCAATGTCATCGGACAGAAGTTGCTTTAAAATGCCTGTTTAAAGTCACTCTACATTTGATATATTCACTAATAAATGAGTTTAAAAAATGTACAGCCTTCAGATGATCTGGATAATAATTGTCTTAAGCTGACCATGTCTTTGGTGATTTACTGTATAAAAAAGCCATACTGTGCATAGCAGATAAGAAACCAAGAATGTTGGTCCCTTTTAATACCCATAGTACTCTGCAAAGAGTTTCCCCACTTTCATACTCATAAATGCTTAGTGATAGATTTGAGCACGGGGGGCTTTACAAGGCTTAGGCCTTAATTCTTTGAGATTTAAGTTACAAATCACAGATGACTCATGATTCCCTTCAGTTTATTAGATGTCTTATATTTAAATGGACACTATAGGGTCAGGAACACAAACATGTATTCCCTATAATGTTAAAAGCACCATCTAGCACCCCTGTTCCCTTATAAACCCCATGGCCCCCCTAAGTATAGTTAAATCGTATTTTGATTCCAGACTGTCTCTGCCCCTGATCTGCCCGCTTTTCTAACATCATCAGAGCTGATTATCTCAGCCAATCACAATGCTTTCACACGGGAAAGTGTTGGATTGTCTGAGCTTGTCAAGGAGGCAGATAAGGGGCAAAGCCAGCACAAACCAGCACAACCCCGCCTTGAATCAATGCATCTCTATGAGGACAGTTAAGTGTCTCCATGCAGAAAGGGGAGACACTGAATGGCAGTGCTGTACACTGTGCAGCAGTGCCCCAAAAAGCATCTCTAGTAGCCATATGGGGAGTGGCCAGTGGAGGTATCCCTAGGCTGTAATGTAAACACTGCATTTTCTCTGCAAAAAAAAGGGAATGATTATACTCACCAGAATGAATACAATAAGCTTTTGTTGTTCTGCTGACTATAGTGTCCCATTAAAGGAACACTATAGTCACCTAAATTACTTTAGCTAAATAAAGCAGTTTTAGTGTATAGATCATTCCCCTGCAATTTCACTGCTCAATTCACTGTCATTTAGGAGTTAAATTACTTTGTTTCTGTTTATGCAGCCCTAGCCACACCTCCCTGGCTATGATTGACAGAGCCTGCATGAAAACAAAACTAGTTTCACTTTCAAACATGTAATTTACCTTAAATAATTGTATCGCAATCTCTAAATTGAACTTTAATCACATACAGGAGGCTCTTGCAGGGTCTAGCAAGCTATTAACATAGCAGGGGATAAGAAAATCTTAATTAAACAGAACTTGCAATAAAGAAAGCCTAAATAGGGCTCTCTTTACAGGAAGTGTTTATGGAAGGCTGTGCAAGTCACATGCAGGGAGGTGTAACTAGGGTTCATAAACAAAGGGATGTAACTCCTAAATGGCAGAGGATTGAGCAGTGAGGCTGCAGGGGCATGTTCTATACACCAAAACTGCTTCATTAAGCTAAAGTTGTTCAGGTGACTATAGTGTCCCTTTAAGTGCTGTTGTAAAGGTGATGACTTTTGTTGGATAAGATTACTGCAGTTGTGCTTCTAATACTCTTTGTTTAGTTTTTAGGGCAGGATCACCGCTCTGTCACCTGTCTATAATGTTGTGGCAATACAAAATAAAAAATAAATTAAATTAAAACATTGTGACATATTTGGACTCTACAAATGCATTACTAGTTTTACTTCCTATTAATACATTTTATGGCTGCATACAAATATTGTGTTGTTTTTAGATATTCACATTTAGCACGTATTTTCACTAATATATAAAGACAATGCAACAATTCAATGTCTGTATAGATAGTGCTCTCTTGTGAAATGATTTATAAATTGACCTATATCATCGTGTTTGAAATAATCAGCTATTTTGGGCTATTTTATACAAGTAACCACAATGTGTAATTAGTAATGATGGTTACTCTTTGTATCTGTTTATGATGGCAGTAATTCACTTATAGTAAATCAAGTGAATGTGCTTAACAATTGCTTTGTACTACAGTTATACATATTATTTCTGAAACATGAAAGACATTCAACATGAATTCATGTTAAGTGAACATTATAATCTTATTTATACACAAGGTTAAAATGTTCACTGCTATTATAATTTATTATTTGGCTGGTCAAGTAATGAAATATGACAGTCTGAAGCCCAACTTGGTAATAGTGCAAATCTCTTCTAGTAGCTAAGATCTGCATGCATATTGGTTTTGTCAACTATCTTTCAAACTCAAATTGAAGGATCTGGGATGATATTGAATAGACCATTTACTGTCAGATGGCACTGTAGACCTCACACAGTCAATCAGATACGACACCAACAGTGTATATCTGCAGAATTTGTTGGCGCTATATAACTAATAACATAATAATGAAAAAAAAAATTAACTCTTGCAATAGTCGCACATTAATTGCAATGCAATAATCTCCATTAGAACATCTCATTTAGATACTGTAAACTAATTAAAAAATAATATTATTTGCAAACAGTTACAAAGATAGCCACAGGTTTTTCAAACAGCAAATAGCATATGATAATTTACCAACACATTTTTATTTGCCCTTGGTGATGACTTGATGCAAAAACTCATACCAAGACTCATCTATAAAGACTACTGTCACACAGACTTTCCACATTGTAAACATAATCACCTAAAGCAAACAGAAACATATATTACCCATTAGTTAAGCATGTGATGATAGCAAATGGTTAGAACACAACTGAATAATAGACAGTTTTTGGTGGCAATGTGCACTTCTTTAATTTCATGTTCTTGTGTTATTGTTACCAGCCCACAAGCTCCTAGTACCTTCCCACTTAGCACTTAATGTGGCAAACTATTCCTTTCATTGACCAAGTTTAATAGATCTATCATTGTCTAATAATGAATTACAATTGCACATTCAATATTGATTGACATATCACCGACTGGCAATGAGTTGTTAGCAATATCGACACAAGCACACCATTCCAGTACTTTATAGCATCACTTTCACCAGTATTGGATCTTTGAAAACGGGCCCTATACCACAGATAGGCAAAATGTCGGGCACACCAGATGTTGTGGACTATGTTTCTCGTAAAGCTTTGCCAGTCTTCTAGTTGTTGTGTCAAAGGTTCCTGTACCTTACCTTAAACACTAAATGCTTGTCAATCACAATCCTGCCAAAGAGAAACCATCAACACTTTAATGAGACCAATGAAATGTAAAGAATCCAAAATAACTCAATAATGCTTTTTTTTAAGAAGTAACACGTAGAGTAATACAAGCTTACATAATACACAAGTACATAGGAGTACACTGTATCTGTCTCGCTTCTTCAAAACCAAGGCTATTGTTTACATGACATGGACATGTGAAAACCCCATTCATCCAATTTCTATGTTGCTTCATTGTTATAAGACTCAGTGGTTATGTTGACTTCATGAATTCTTGCTTAAATTTTAAAAGCATCCGAGTAAAAAGAAAAAAAGTGATACCATTTGTGCAAACACACTGCATATGTCATGAACTTGATTATGTAATTAAATGCCATCCAGTTTACAAAGCAGAACAAAAGATGATTTGCTGTTTAATCATTATTTTTGAGTAACATTGCAGTCAGCCAGTGCAATTTCATTTCTTTCTTAGTTTTTGAAGGGTATTACTAATTGGTGGGTCATAGGACAAAAGAGATTTTATGCACATAATTATATTAATGTTACATGGTATTTTATATTGTAGCAAAAAATATATTGATGCTAATTAGTGCAGGATAGTATCAGAATTGTAATTGTTAATTTCCGTTTTCGTTTAATTGCTCTTAATATGTTATTATTTCCCTATAAATTGCTGAATACCACATTACTGTTTTATACATGGGATATTATTCCAATTAATACTATGTAGGCATTATTTGCATTTAAGCTAGTATTTCTTGCTATAGTTGTATTCATCTGCAATTATGTGTTTAATGTTTTAATAAACTCCTTAATCTGTTAAAATGTTCATACATTTTAATTTAAACACATCTAGAAGACTATATTAAATTTAGCACCTGATCACATGTAGATTGGAAAGTATCCACTCGTTTCTTCTGTGGTTTGATATTGAAATTACAATCCTCTCTATGGAGAAGATAATTCAATTAGGACAACATGCAACATGTACATTAAAATATATATTTGTGATCCTATTTTATTAACTGTAGTGGGAATAAGAAATTTTATTTTTTAACATTTTAGTTACGTATGTCTGACTGTCTGTCTATCAATCCGTCCGTCTATTTGTTGACCATCCATCCACAAGGAATGCAGACTTAGCAGGAAATGATATAGTGTCACTTTTCAATTTTTATCGGGTAATTTATGGCTGATGTTCAAAATTAAGCAAATGTTAACATTAGCTTGGTTTACTTGGTTAAAATGTGTAATCATGCACACAGTACATGCTTTGGAAAATATTTGACTCTGACATTGGATTTGTAGCTTATATTATATGCACTCTGTTTTGTATAGTTTGTTAGTAGACCATTTAATCCAGCCAAACAAGCAAGCAAGCAATTAACTAACAAAGACAATACAAAGTAATGAGTACTGTCATTGGAACTCAGCTGAAGTAATCTGCAATAGTCCCCCAAAAATGTATAAAATGCAAGCAAAGCAAAACATTATAAATCTTGTGTATACATCAGTAAATATGGGATATAATTTTAGCAAAAAACTTGTTCACTTCAAAATACTGAGTGTCACAAGAGCGTATATATATATATATATATATATATATATATGTATGTATATATATATATATATATATATATGTGTGTGTGTGTGTGTGTGTGTGTGTATATATATATATATGTGTGTGTGTATATATATATATAAATAAATTGGTTATATATCCATGGATGCATTGCATAGTGACATTTTGGCACCAGTATGTGTTCTTAGAGCATAGAGCTATATGGCCTCTATCTCTTGTGGAACACTGGAGATCCTGTAGATTGGACCTCCCAAGTGTCGGAGGAATGTTAAAACAACTTGAGTACTAGGACATCACTCCAAGATAGATGTAGATAGCTCCCTAATACTAAGCACCCCTTACAAAATCCTAAGTCAGGCATAGGCAACCTTCAGCATTCCAGATGTTTTGGACTACACCTCCCATGATGCTTTGTCAGCATTGCGGGGGATGTAGTCTACAACATCTGAAGTGCCGAAGGTTGCCTATCCCTGCCCTAAGTACTCCAGAACCATTACCGTAAATATCTCATTAGCAATGTTGTTTAATTAAAATTGAAACAATGTACAACTTTTTGAATGTGCCAATGTGGAAAGTGTCTTGAATATTTTTTATGTATCAAAGGTTGGAATAATGATCCCTAACTTTAGAACATTTGTGCTCTTTGCTATTAAAATATACAATGTGCATGACATTTTTATATCAGCTGATAAACTATACATTTTTTTTTTTATTATAGAATGGGCTTCCAATCTAGTGCAATATACTGGGTTTAAAATAATATAGAAATAGGTACATATAATGCAAAAAATTTAGATCGGTAGCCAACAGATGACAGCTAATATTGGTATTATGCAGAAGGGGAACATCTAACAATAGTGTACAATGCATACATATTAGGGTTTATCTATTTTATACAACTGATGTGAATGATGCATAAAAGCTGATGTTGAATAATATAATTTACTTACAGAGAATCTACAAGTAGTGATAGTATTCATATGTTCTACTTATTGTTAAACAGCAACAGTTTTAATATCTATATACATCACTTTCCATAGTGCTATAAATTTACAGAAATTATATTCCATTAGAGATTTGATTCCTTTGATGGAGACATGTTTGTTTTCATGTTTCAAAAGAAAATCATTATCAACAATATACATATTGTGATAACTGGAAATCTAGAAAACATATCTGACAAAATATCTAATAAATATAAATACATCTACTATTGATAGAACACTTCTTAGACACAATATATAATGATGACTATTAATACATGGTTTGTTCTGAGCGTTGTGCACCATTAAAAATGTTTTAATATTTTTAAATAGCAAGACGTGTATTATGAAACTCAACGTACATCACCCAAGTCACAACCACTTAATATATATTGAAACGAAAAGAAAAAATATTTTAATTTATCATTAGCAAAAAAGAAATAATCACAGAGACATAGAGGAGCATTAAAAGACATGAACAGTTTGTAGACAAGACAGGAAAAATAATTGAAAGTTGCAGAAGGGCTGTTGTTGGATCTTGTAAGAAATGGCTAGAAAATTAGATTAATCACGAAGCAGACATTAAGAAGAAAGTTTCTGCGAATGGCTGACAGTCTTGCTCTTTTCCTCATTTCAAATGTTGGCAGAGTAGTTGGCAGCTCCAAGGGAAATGTGCTTCTTTCATACTTGAGTAATTGATGAATTGTATGCAATATGCAAATGAGAATCCATAAATCTTATGAATGACAGCTTAATTTATGTGAGCCTTAATGAATGCAGGATTAGATTTTAATTAAATATCCTCAAAGGCACCCTGAGTAGTAGTTTTTTTAGGTCTTGTTTTTTGAAGACTTGTTTCACATGCGGTGCATTTTATAGAAGTGGAAAATAAGCCAAAACAGCTAATGCAAATGGTCTTGTGTTCTGATGAAAAGTATTGTTCAGTTTTGTAAAGCAAACAGCACTTGAATTGATAATAAGCCTACACAGATTCAAAGATCGCAGGCAATTTTGAAAAGGATTTTTTTTTCCAGTTTTGTGGGCTTTACTGCTTATGTTCTACATGGTTTTAAATATGTCGTTTTTTTTTTTTTTAAATAACCATTGAAATGGGATGATTTCTTCTCACGGATTATTGATGATCAACAAGTTTCTCTTATCACACCTGATACCCAGGACATGGCATCTGCAACTCATAAATATATTTTTTTTAGAGATTGAGTTAGTTTTGATTTTTAAAATGACAGCAGGCAAGCTTATATAGTTATATGTATATAGTGGTATGCAAATCTTTGAGCAGTCTTGATAAAATTTGGTTTTTAATGAAAAGGATTTAGCACTTCAGTAAAAAAAATAACTCTTAAACTACAAATTTCTGCATATTTTAATGCACAGTTATTATTTATTTGGTAAATGTAACTGTTTGGGCACCCTGTCAGTTAGTATTTGTAACTTTGTAACTTTGCCTTTGGAAGAATTTGCCTTTGGAAGGAATCACAAAGCCTACAAAAGTTTCTTGCAGCCACCAAACAGTCTTTATATTTCTGCTTCGGGATTTTCCCCTCTCTTCTTTACTGAATACTTCTAGCACAGTATTATTCTTAGGTTGTCTCTCGTGAACTGTATATTTGAGATCAAACCAGAGATTTTCTATAATAGTCTGTGGATTGCGAAAGCCATTCCAAAAACCTTTAGCTGTTGTTTTTTTGAAGTATTTTATTGTTTATTTTTCAAGTGTGTTTTGGATCATTGTCTTGCTGGAATATCAATCCAATTTTCAGCATCTGTTTCATAACTAAATGTGAGACATTATTCTTCCTCTATTTTTATAGTATAAGCCAACGCACAATACATCCACTCCTATGCTTAGCATTTGGCAATGTCTTTTTTTCTTTAAATGATTCTTTTTCTTTTTTTCTTTTTTTCTCCACAGAAAGTAATTGTGTCCACAAATCTAAACTTAGATCTCAGCGTTTGGTTCCAAATTCACCTGGTGTATCTGCATGTTGTGTTGCATACTTCATACATTGAATTTTGTGTTGAGATAAGGTTTCCTCCTACACACAAACAATGCAGTACAGAGGGTTGGTGCATATCTACTCCAGGGCTGGCTCAATCTTCCTGCAGGTCATTTGCAGTGATGTAGGAGTTCTATTTTCCTTGTTTGCCTTCTCTATAGGTGCAATAACTGAAAATTTGAAAAGGCTGCAAGCAAAAAGCAGTTGAATATGTTTGTATGACATCCCCTGCTTCTCAAGAGTCAATTATCTCAATTTTCTGGCCTTCAGTAACCTGCTTAGTGGTGAACTCTATTGTAGTTTAGTATAAACAGAACACTTTGAGAGTGTCCAAATGTCAGATAATACATTAAGCTCTGGAACTGTCCCCACTAGACTATGATTAAGGCCTAACAAGAGACCTTACAAATAAATCACTATTGGATCAGTTGAAAGGTGTCCATAGTTTTTAACATGCAAACTTTACTATTTTAATGTAGGTGAATTGGTTATAGTCAGAAACTAAACTGTGCTTTAAAGTGTGTAGATATGTGCTTGTTCAAGGAAGAGGCTATTTTTAATTTTTTTCCAGCTTTTAAAAGACAATACCTTACAATAATATATATTATTTATGAATTATAGTCTTTATAAGGGTTCCGTACACTAACAAAGTTGTTGCATTCCTCTGCAGAGAATGATAATGCTGTCTGTCTGTCTTGCTTTCATAATTGCCATTTCTCCACCTGTCGTGCATGATAAGACTGTCTGTCTAGCTTTCTGTCTCTGTATGGAAAAATGCCCAAACAAGTATGTGAAGTGAGTCAATCAGGAATTATAATGTCATGGAAACAGCATATAATATATAATACAGTGAAAATGGCAGAATGATTCATCAGTGTCAAAATTGAGTTAATGACTCAAAAGCATTTGCATCTGCATCTCCATTTAAGGGGGAACCGACTTGATATTTATATAAACCTAGCTCTGTGAGATGCATACACTAAACAGTGTGCAGTGGACAGGTGACAATCAACTAGCCAGACTATCTGAGTTGGATATAACTATTCAAGACAGCAAAAAAATCCAAATCAGCAAAACCAGGATTTGCTGTTTTACAAATAAACTCACATATTATTAATAGTTTAAAACTGCACAAAGGATCAAGGTACCAACACAAATGTGTTCGTGTAACAAACTATAGTTACCCAAATTGTGCATGATAAAATGCTTTATTTACTTGACATTATGCCCTACTCGTATTTTTTCTTAGTGAGGTTAATTCTAGCTTGTAGTCATAGCTTTAAAGGATGGGGCATAGAACAGCCAAAAACAGTTCTTAAAAGTTTGTGCCATTTAATGTGTCTAAAACTACTGAGGAATTCATAAAATGACAGCTTAGCTTAATTGTCATTTCCTAGCATGCTAGAGCACTCAGTTAATGTTTTGTCTATTGGGAACAGCAAAACAAAAGTCTGCATGAAAAGGTCATTCACCATATGTCCCTAAGTGCATTTTCCTTTTTTTTTTTTTTTTTTTTTTAAATATAAATGCAACAGTACCTTAAGATCGCAAGTCATTATTTTCTGGTTCCAGTGCGTACCAATTCCCTATGTACCAGTGTATACCTGTGAGCATATATTTTCTCATATTTCCTGTATTCCATTTTGTGAGCAAATACCACACTTGTTGATATGTTAAATATATCTGATAAAAATATGTATTGTTCATTAAGTCTGCACTATACTCAGATCCCTAACTAAGTAAAACAAAATGTAGCTTCTTTGAACTGGCCCTCGACACCTTCTGTTCCTGTTTGTCCATTTTATCTTGCTCTGTTTGCTTGTTTGTTAGTCCACCAGTTGTACAGTGCTGCACAATATATTAATGCTCTATAAATAATATAATGAATGAAAATACATTTTTAATATTTTCTTATAATTGTACCCTTAACTCTTCGCTAAACCTTTGGCTTTAAAAAAAGGCTGACATTACATAATATAAATCAAGTGAAAATTAAAATTTCATTCTTTTCCACATTTACCGTATATACTCGAGTATAAGCCGACCCGAATATAAGCCGAGGCCCCTAATTTTACCCCCAAAAATTGGGAAAACGTATTGACTCGAGTATAAGACTAGGGTGGGAAATGAAGCAGCTACTGGTAAATTTCTAAATAAAATTAGATCCTAAAAAAATTATATTAACTGAATATTTATTTACAGCGTGTGTATATAATGAATGCAGTGTGTATATGAATGCAGTGTGTGTGTATGCAGTGTGTATGAGTGCAGTGTGTATATAATGAATGGAGTGCAGCGTGTGTATATGAGTGCAGTGTGTGTATAATGAATGCAGTGCAGTGTGTGTATGAGTGCAGTGTGTGTATATGAGTGCAGTGTGTATATGAGTGCAGTGTGTATATAATGAATGATGAATGCAGTGTGTATGTGTGAGTGCAGTGTGTGTGTATGAGTGCAGTGTGTATGCAGTGTGTGTATAATGAATGCAGTGCAGTGTGTGTGTATGAGTGCAGTGTGTATGAATGCAGTGTGTGTATAATGAATGCAGTGCAGTGTGTGTGTATGAGTGCAGTGTGTATGAATGCAGTGTGTATATAATGAATGCAGTGCAGTGTGTGTGTATGAGTGCAGTGTGTATGAATGCAGTGTGTATATAATGAATGCAGTGCAGTGTGTGTATGAATGCAGTGTGTGTGTGTGTGTGTGTGTGTGTGCAGAGCATTGGTGGGGTTGGGCATTTTATTAATTATTATTTAATTATTATCTTAATATTTTATTTTTGTTATTTTTTTTAGGTAATTATTTTTTTATTTTATTATTAATTGTATTTTTTTTTTTTATTATTATTATTTTAATATTTTTTTTCTTATTATTTGTTTTATTAATATTTTTATTTTTTCGTCCCCCCTCCCTGCCTGTTAGCTGGCCAGGGAGGGGGGCTCTCAATCCCTGTTGGTCCAGTGGATGGGCTGTAGGAGGGGGGCTGTCAGGAAGCTGTAACTTACCTTCACCGCAGCTCCTGTCAGCTCCCTTCTCTCTCCTCCGTCCGTGCAGCTCCCAGGTCGGCTTCCTCTGCAACTCTCGCGGCCGTGCGGAGCGTTGCCACGGTAACCCGTGGCAACGCTCTGACCCCGCGGCTCTCGCGAGAGTTGCAGAGGAAGCCGACCTGGGAGCTGCACGGACGGAGGAGAGAGAAGGGAGCTGACAGGAGCTGCGATGAAGGTAAGTTACAGCTCTGCCAGCCCCCCTCTCCCCCCAGTCTGTATTATGGCAATGAAAATTGCCATAATACAGACACTCACTCGAGTATAAGACGAGTGGGAGTTTTTCAGCACAAAAAATGTGCTGAAAAACTCATCTTATACTCGAGTATATACGGTATTTAAAATACATTCATTATCCATTGTACACAGTAGGACTAAGTTCTTGTGCAAAGGGAATTATTGAAGCTTTGTTTAAGTAATAAAATCAAGATTCACTTGAGATTTTTCCATTTTATGTCAGTGACAGAATAGGTGAGGGCATAGGGTTTTTATAGCATAGTGCTTATTCAATAAACACAATCATTTACATGAATTATTAATGTATTTTATAAGCAGATCAGAACAAAGTGCTGGAGAATAGGAAGCATTCTGTTTTATGTTTTTAACAGCCTTATAAAATATATGCACAGTACAGCTATTATTAAGTAGTGGTTAAATTACGAATTTGGTGAGAAGTTGGGGCTCAGTACTTAAAGGAACACTATAGGGTTAGGAATACAAACATGTTCACAAATAACAATCACATCCGTGACAACATCCACAATTTGCAATAGTGGACTCTGATGAATAATAATTATTTTTTATTTTTATTTTCGATATAGGAGTGTCTTCTAAAGTGTAGAAGTGAAGCAACAACTTTACTGAAAAACAATTAACTAGCACGGCAGCTTTTAGTAGGGATCTCAAAATAAATAAATAAATATATAAATCTATATCATTAAATATTGCATCCTATTTACTTCATTAGCTAAGACAAAGTAGTAGCTACTTTATCTCTGTATTGCCATGAAAATATGAATAATTGCAGTGTTCACTTTTTTCTTTGCTTAAGCTTTCCTATCACTAATTATGGCAGTTATGTCTACAAACAAAGTTGTGGAAGATCTGAATGATGTAAAGGGTCTCACTGAATTTCCCATAAAGGTTTTTTTTGCGGTATTGTGCAAGAGTAGGCATAAAAAATTATGACACAACACAAGGGGACTAAAGCTTCCGGGAGTTATGGGTCAGAGTTTGTGGAGACTCCGACAGCATCTTGACTGTTACCTCAGCGTTAATGTTACCCCACAAATTCCATCTATCTCTGTTACTCCTCAAATTCCATCTATGCACTTCACTAATTTCTATTTTACCTAGAAGTGAAGCATGCCCGCACACACAGGTGAGAGTTCCTCTTTAAATGAAGGAACCAACAATTAACTTATTCAAATATCTTTCAGGAGTTTTGTCCTTGTAAATATTCATATTTGCATAATGTTTTTCTTCTGGCTGTTCGTGAAATGGAAATGAAAGTGTAATTTATCAACGCTCAATTTAAAACAATTTTAAACAGCTGTATAGAAAAGGCATCTTGTACATGGTGTCAGCTCGGTGAAAATGTAAGACAAGATCACTGTAATATTATATTATTGTCACAGAGATGAGGTTTTCTCGCATAGCTGGAACTATACTGGAATGGAGAGTAACCAGGAATATCATTTAAAAAATCAAATTCTCTAATGCACGCTCCTCATTGTTTGAGAGCCTTCTGTAAATACTATGTTCAGACATTAGAAATGAGAGTTATAAAGTATTGATTAATGCGCTTGTACCTTAACCCTACTCACGGGAGTTATCCACACTTGGCAACTCAAACTACCATCATGTTTTTCCATTTTAACATGATACTATTGACCTCGCTCTTTAGTAACCCTTTGGGTGTAATTTTTCAATACCGAGACATCCACATTTTCCAACCACTTTAGTAAATATCCCATTCAGGGACACATTTATTTTAATGACATTTAATATATCTGTTGACTGGATTCCCGTTTGCTAAGTTTTCACTAACATTACAGATGGGCAAAACTTTCCTTCTGAGTAATAGGAGTAAGATAATCATCATAATGTGAGGTCTTCTTTTTTATATTTTTCACAGATATTTTTATTTGTTTTGTATACCACTGCACATTGGTACTGAATTTACAGAGACTTTAGAAAGAAAAGAATGTTATCCATAGCTTTTAATAATTTGACACTTAAAGTTAATTAGTCAAACAAAGACTTGGGCAAATACCCCAAATTATTCAATATTTTATAATTCTATTTTTATATGTAAATACATTTGAATGAATGGATTTTACACACTCTGTAATGCCTCCCATCCAAATCCCATTATATGGCTATAATATGGGTACATTTATTTAATATTTAATCATGTTAACATATTTGGACATGCAGTCTTAATAGTTTAACTTTTTTTAATGATATTTAATATTTTAAAATTCATCCCATGTTCTTGGAATCTGCTTAATATTATAACATCATACATCAAGTAGTTTCTACAGGTTCCATCACTGACTAAACCTTGTATAGTACCGTATATACTCGAGTATAAGCCAAGTTTTTCAGCACAATTTTTGTGCTGAAAAACCCCAACTCGGCTTATACTCGAGTCAATTGTCTGTATTATGGCAATTTACATTGACATAATACAGACTGGGGTCTGTGGGGGCTGGCAGCGAGCGCTTACCTCTCTTGCAGCTCCTGTCAGCTCCCTCCTCCTCCGCGCCGGTCTGTTCAGCACCTCTGTCAGCTCCCAGTGTAAGTCTTGCGAGAGCCGGGGGGTCATAGTGCGGCTCTCGCAAGACTTACAGTGTGAGTTGGCAGAGGTGCTGCACTGACCGGCGCGGAGGAGGAGGGAGCTGACAGGAGCTGCAGGAGAGGTTAGTGCTCTCTGCCAGCCCCCTTCCCCCCCACTGAACTGCCAATGCCACTGGACCACCAGGGAAAGAGAGCCCCCCTCCCTGCCATGTATCAAGCAGGGAGGGGGGACGAAAAAAATAAATAAAATAAAATATTAAAAATAAAAAAATAATAATATTAAAAAATAATAATAATAATAAAAAAATTAATATAACCAAAAAAATATTACAATTATAATAATTAAAAAAATAATAATAAAAATGCCCACGCCCCACCAAGGCTCTGCATCGCACTCTGCATCACACACACACTGCACTCACACACACACTGATCTCATACACACACTGCACTCATACACACACTGCACTCATATACACGCACTCACACTGCACTCATATACACGCACACACTGCACTCCAACACACACGCACTGCACTCCAACACACACGCACTCATACACACACACGCACTCATACACACACACACTGCATTCATTATATACACACACTGTAAATAAATATTCAATTAACATAATTTTTTTAGGATCTAATTTTATTTAGAAATTAACCAGTAGCTGCTGCATTTCCCACCCTAGTCTTATACTCGAGTCAATAAGTTTTCCCAGTTTTGGGGGGTAAAATTAGGGGCCTCTGCTTATATTCGGGTCGGCTTATACTCGAGTATATACGGTATTTAAGTTATTTTAATTACCGTATTTTTCGCTCCATAAGACGCACTTTTTTTCCCCTCAAAAGTGAGGGGAAATGTCTGTGCGTCTTATGGAGCGAATATGAAGCTTTACTTACCTGTCTTGCAGCGTTGGCCGGCAGCACAGGGCGCACCGTGGTAGTGGAACTTGAATTTCATGTTCCGGTTTCCGGCGGGACTGAAAGGAAGTGCGCACAAGCTGAGTGCGCACTTCCTTTCAGTCCCGCCGGAAACCGGAACATGAAATTCAAGTTCCACTACCGCGGTGCGCCCTGTGCTGCCGGCCAACGCTGCAAGACAGGTAAGTAATTATAGGACAAGGGGAGGGGGACAGTATGGGAGGGGGATGAAGTCTATGGGGAGGGAGGGGGATGAAGTCTATGGGGAGGGGGGGGATGGAAGTCTATGGGGAGGGGGGGATGGAAGTCTATGGGGAGGGGGGGGATGGAAGTCTATGGGGAGGGGTGGGGATGGAAGTCTATGGGGAGGGGGGGATGGAAGTCTATGGGGAGGGGGGGATGGAAGTCTATGGGGAGGGGGGGGATGAAAGTCTATGGGGAGGGGGGGGATGAAAGTCTATGGGGAGGGGGGGGATGAAAGTCTATGGGGAGGGGGGGATGAAGTCTATGGGGAGGGGGGGATGAAGTCTATGGGGGGGATGAAGTCTATGGGGAGGGGGGGGATGAAGTCTATGGGGAGGGGGGGATGAAGTCTATGGGGAGGGGGGGGATGAAGTCTATGGGGAGGGGGGGATGAAGTCTATGGGGAGGGGGGGGATGAAGTCTATGGGGAGGGGGGTATGAAGTCTATGGGGAGGGGGGGGATGAAGTCTATGGGGAGGGGGGGGATGAAGTCTATGGGGAGGGGGGATGAAGTCTATGGGGAGGGGGGGATGAAGTCTATGGGGAGGGGGGGATGAAGTCTATGGGGAGGGGGGGATGAAGTCTATGGGGAGGGGGGGGGGATGAAGTCTATGGGGAGGGGGGATGAAGTCTATGGGGAGGGGGGGGATGAAGTCTATGGGGAGGGGGGGATGAAGTCTATGGGGAGGGGGGGGATGAAGTCTATGGGGAGGGGGGGGATGAAGTCTATGGGGAGGGGGGGGATGAAGTCTATGGGGAGGGGGGGGATGAAGTCTATGGGGAGGGGGGGGATGAAGTCTATGGGGAGGGGGGGATGAAGTCTATGGGGAGGGGGGGATGAAGTCTATGGGGAGGGGGGGATGAAGTCTATGGGGAGGGGGGGGATGAAGTCTATGGGGAAGGGGGGATTGAAGTCTATGGGGAGGGGGGGATGAAGTCTATGGGGAGGGGGGGATGAAGTCTATGGGGAGGGGGGGATGAAGTCTATGGGGAGGGGGTGGGTGAAGTCTATGGGGAGGGGGTGGGTGAAGTCTATGGGGAGGGGGTGGATGAAGACTATGGGAGAGAGGAGAAGACTATGGGGGGGGGAGGAGGAGGGGGGGACACTATGGGACAGGGGAGAAAAAAATATTCTGTACAAACTGTCCCATAGTAAGAAACACTATGGGACAGTTTGTTCAGAATATTTTTTTTCTGGGTTTCTTCCTCTAAAAACTAGGTGCGTCTTATGGTGAGGTGCGTCTTATGGAGCGAAAAATACGGTATATGCAACAGCTGTTGTTATTATTTCACGTTGTTTTCTGAATTTGATGAACATGGATAAATGAAGGGAAAATAGCTATCTATGTTGAAGGTTTTTTTGGTATTTAGGGAAGAGGTGTAAGCAACATAAATTAAACATGAAAATAAAGGAATCATTTAACAAATAAATGTATGAATTTATTAATTAACACTTTATTTTTATGTATACCTAAATATATATTTATTTAGTCCATGAATACCACTTACTTTCATTAATATGTGATGCTTACATTAAAATTACATTTACATTTTCAACAGTCATACATTTTTGTTTGTCATTTTCTAATATCTTTTTTATGTCTCTTGAGGTTTATGGTGTTTTTTAGAGAAATTTCAAGCATGTGTGTTGGCTCTATACCACTTTCATACCCCTTCTTCATAGTAGCAGCAATTATTTTTAGTAACAATACCTCTCCCTCCTTACATTCGGTACTACTGCAGAATATAGTATATATATATATATATTAAATTTAGTATGATAATGGCTGAAAGTAGTATCAATAGTACACAAAGTGCAATATATTGCTCTATTTATATTTGTATGATAATATATTGTACTTTATTAAACTTCAGAAATGTTCTGATTTTCCAAGATATTTTACAACATTGGTAATTGTTGATGATTTGTACAATGCAAGTTGAAATACTTGTGTTCTATGTACTGTAAACAAGGTCACCATTGCCTGGGAAGATAGGTACGTTTTTGATGTGACAGTCTGAATAATAGTATAGTTGAAAAGCATTCTAGACGTACTGGACTCCTAGCAGACAAACAGTGAAAAAATAATATATCGAGATCTCCAGGCTCCACAATAAACTGGAAAACTAACATGTTCATAGACATCTTCCCATCCTCTGCACTACCTGTAGTAGTGGTGGTGCAGAATAAAACATGTCCCCCAAAAATTTACTATGAACCAAGTCCAAGAACAATGTAATGTGCTATTCCCTGCCTTCATGGGTAACAAGTCAAGGGTTACTATACTTGGCAGAAAGTTACTACATCTGCTTTTCTACTTTTTGCCCATTATGAAGGCCAGTAGAATAGGAAATAGGAAAAACTAAATTGAAAAGAATTGTGGGGTACTTTCAGTCTGCCTATTAATCAAGGATAAGTTCCAAGCTCTTTCGATCCACTTCCATCATGTGCTAGAGGTGGGATGAGGATAAGTATATTGAAGAAGGTCAACAAATTAAAGTAGATACTAAGCAATCCTACATATGCAACAGGGAGGATAAGTGGTAAGGAATAGAGAGAAGTGGTGAAGAGGAGCAATCCTGTGATCTATCCAAGTGGTATCTTTGCAGTGAGCAGCGATCTGCTTGATGAAGTAGAAGCTATTCTGGTGGGTGTGTAGCAACAGTAAATGCTTTGGCTTCAGTGTGCCAATTAGGCCGCAGCCACAGTAGATCGAAGCCAAAGTGCTCATTGAATGGTGAGGTGAGATGTCCTTTCGAATGTATTCCGTTGCTGTCTGCTATGTCTTATTATCCTTTGGAAACTGATTCTGCTTCTTCCATGACTTGCATGCTGCATTTCTCTTTCACTATCAGCCTGATATGACAATAAATGTAGGCTATGCCTTTGATTCTTGACTATGCTGCAAAAGTCAGTACAGGAAGGTTCCCACTAGCTGCTAAAGGTATCTTAAAGCGGCACTGTCATGCCGAACTTACCTTTCCTCAATCTCTTCCTCTTCTCCCCCTCTCTCAGGATCTGTTATTCTTTTCTTCCTGTCTTCTTTAGTTTTCTTTAAAATCATAAGACAAAGTAGGGACTCTGTCTTATGGAGGATTCCTCCGCTTGACCAGCTTTGACCAGCGGAGGAGCAAAGTGTGCTTCATTTCCGCTGGTCAGAGCAATTTTCCCATGATCCCTAGCTTTCCTCCCAGTTCCCACAATGCTTCCTGTCAGTATTGCCGAAAGTCCTGTCACTTAGACAGAACGCCGGCAAAACTGCCGAATTGCATCCTAACAGAATGAGCACTGTTTCTCCATTGGTGTTAGGATGCAATTCGGTACTTTGTTCGGATCGGAATTTCATTCTGATGAATGAAACTCCGATCCTATTCATTGCTGTGGCTGCATCTTGCAGCTGCTTAGTAGATAACTCCCTAATTCCCACGGTATCAGGGAGCTATCTACTAAAAGGCTGAAAGACCTAAACTGGTCTTTCAGCCAACTTTACTAATACTAAGTAAAAATGAATAGTAAATAATATGCCCCTACTCGCTATACCGCGAGTAGGGGCATGTCTAGTAAGCAGTGAGCAGCCTGTGGCTGCTCACTGTAAAAAAAAAAAAAAAAAAAATATTGCCCCCCACCCCTAAACGACGGGTGGGGGCTGTAAAGTAAAATAAGGGAGGGAGACCTATTGTCCCCCCCCCCCGGCCCCCACCCCTGAGCGGTGGGTGGGGGCCATAAAGATAATGGGGGGGGGGACCTACTGTCTTCCCCCCCCCCGGCCCCCACCCCTGGGCGGCGGGTGGGGGCCATAATGGTAATAAGAGGGGGGACCTACTGTCCTCCCCCCCGGCCCCCACCCCTGGGCGGCGGGTGGGGGCCATAATAGTAGTAGGGGGGGGGACCTACTGTCCTCCCCCCCGGCCCCCACCCCTGGGCGGCGGGTGGGGGCCATAATAGTAGTAGGGGGGGGGACCTACTGTCCTCCTCCCCGGCCCCCACCCCTGGCCGGCGGGTGGGGGCCATAATGGTAATAAGAGGGGGGGGGGACCTACTGTCCTACCCCCCCGGCCCCCACCCCTGGGCGGCGGGTGGGGGCCATAATAGTAGTAGGGGGGGGACCTACTGTCCTCCCCCCCGGCCCCCACCCCTGGCCGGCGGGTGGGGGCCATAATGGTAATAAGAGGGGGGGGGACCTACTGTCCTCCCCCCCCCGGCCCCCACCCCTGGGCGGCGGGTGGGGGCCATAATAGTAATAAGGGGGGGGGACCTACTGTCCTCCAGCCCCCGGCCCCCACCCCTGGGCAGCGGGTGGGGGCTCTAATGGTAAAAGGGGGGGGGGACCTACTGTCCTCCCCCCCGGCCCCCACCCCTGGGCGGCGGGTGGGGGCCATCATAGTAATAAGGAGGGGGGGGGCTACTGTCCCCCCCCCCGCCCCCAACCCCACCCCTGGGCGGCGGGTGGGGGCACTAAGTAAATTCCCCCCCCCCCCCCATCAAGGTGACTAGGGGTGCCCAAGCCCCTAGTCACCCACCCCCCACCCAAATAAAAAATGCCCCTACCTACCCCCCTCACCCTAAAAAATAGTGAGGGGGGAATAAAATTGCTAACCTGTAAAGTAAAATTAAACTTACCATTCAACGTCTTCTTTTTTCTAAAATCTTCATTTTTCAGCCCCAAAAAAGGGCAAATAAAAAACCATCAAAAGCCGTCGAAGTAAAAATAAAATAAAAAACCCGAGCGCAAAAAAAAAAAAACCTGACGAAAAAGAAAAAACCCGAGCGCACATAAAAATAATCCATCTTCACCCATGGAGGGCTCCGCGCAGACTGAGCTCCGCAGGGCGGGGCAAGGCTTATAAAGCCTTGCCCCGCCCTGCAATTAGCCTAAGAACACTCTGATTGGTGGGTTTAAGCCAATCAGAGTGCTCTTTGTAATTTTACAAGCGTGGGAAAGTTCTTTGGAATTTTCCCACGCTTGTAAAATGACACAGAGCACTGTGATTGGATGGCTTGAAATCCATCCAATCACAGTGCTCTGTGTCATTTTACAAGCGTGGGAAAGTTCTTTGGAATTTTCCCACGCTTGTAAAATGACACAGAGCACTGTGATTGGATGGATTTCAAGCCATCCAATCACAGTGCTCTGTGTCATTTTACAAGCGTGGGAAAGTTCTTTGGAATTTTCCCACGCTTGTAAAATGACACAGAGCACTGTGATTGGATGGATTTCAAGCCATCCAATCACAGTGCTCTGTGTCATTTTACAAGCGTGGGAAAGTTCTTTGGAATTTTCCCACGCTTGTAAAATGACACAGAGCACTGTGATTGGATGGATTTCAAGCCATCCAATCACAGTGCTCTGTGTCATTTTACAAGCGTGGGAAAGTTCTTTGGAATTTTCCCACGCTTGTAAAATGACACAGAGCACTGTGATTGGATGGCTTGAAATCCATCCAATCACAGTGCTCTGTGTCATTTTACAAGCGTGGGAAAATTCCAAAGAACTTTCCCACGCTTGTAAAATGACACAGAGCACTGTGATTGGATGGCTTGAAATCCATCCAATCACAGTGCTCTGTGTCATTTTACAAGCGTGGGAAAGTTCTTTGGAATTTTCCCACGCTTGTAAAATGACACAGAGCACTGTGATTGGATGGATTTCAAGCCATCCAATCACAGTGCTCTGTGTCATTTTACAAGCGTGGGAAAGTTCTTTGGAATTTTCCCACGCTTGTAAAATGACACAGAGCACTGTGATTGGATGGCTTGAAATCCATCCAATCACAGTGCTCTGTGTCATTTTACAAGCGTGGGAAAATTCCAAAGAACTTTCCCACGCTTGTAAAATGACACAGAGCACTGTGATTGGATGGCTTGAAATCCATCCAATCACAGTGCTCTGTGTCATTTTACAAGCGTGGGAAAGTTCTTTGGAATTTTCCCACGCTTGTAAAATGACACAGAGCACTGTGATTGGATGGATTTCAAGCCATCCAATCACAGTGCTCTGTGTCATTTTACAAGCGTGGGAAAGTTCTTTGGAATTTTCCCACGCTTGTAAAATGACACAGAGCACTGTGATTGGATGGCTTGAAATCCATCAAATCACAGTGCTCTGTGTCATTTTACAAGCGTGGGAAAATTCCAAAGAACTTTCCCACGCTTGTAAAATTACAAAGAGCACTCTGATTGGCTTAAACCCACCAATCAGAGTGTTCTTAGGTTAATTGCAGGGCGGGGCAAGGCTTTATAAGCCTTGCCCCGCCCTGCGGAGCTCAGTCTGCGCGGAGCCCTCCATGGGTGAAGATGGATTATTTTTTTGTGCGCTCGGGTTTTTTCTTTTTCGTCTGGTTTTTTTTTTGCGCTCGGTTTTTTATTTTATTTTTAGTTCGACGGCTATGATGGTTTTTTATTTGGCCTTTTTTGGGGCTGAAAATGAAGATTTTAGAAAAAAGAAGACGTCGAATGGTAAGTTTAATTTTACTTTACAGGTTAGCAATTTTATTCCCCCCTCACTATTTTTTAGGGTGAGGGGGGTAGGTAGGGGCATTTTTTATTTGGGTGGGGGGTGGGTGACTAGGGGCTTGGGCACCCCTAGTCACCTTGATGGGGGGGGGGAATTTACTTAGTGCCCCCACCCGCCGCCCAGGGGTGGGGGCGGGGGGAGGACAGTAGGTCCCCCCCCATTATCGTTATGGCCCCCACCCGCCGCCCAGGGGTGGGGGCCGGGGGGGAGGACAGTAGGTCCCCCCCCCTTTTACCATTAGGGCCCCCACCCGCCGCCCAGGGGTGGGGGCCGGGGGCTGGAGGACAGTAGGTCCCCCCCCCCTTATTACTATTATGGCCCCCACCCGCCGCCCAGGGGTGGGGGCCGGGGGGGAGGACAGTAGGTCCCCCCCCCTACTACTATTATGGCCCCCACCCGCCGCCCAGGGGTGGGGGCCGGGGGGTGGAGGACAGTAGGTCCCCCCCCCCTTATTACTCTTATGGCCCCCACCCGCCGCCCAGGGGTGGGGGCCTGAGGGGAGGACAGTAGGTCCCCCCTCATTCCCATTATGGCCCCCACCCGCCGTCCAGGGGTGGGGGCCGGCGGGGGAGGACAGTAGGTCCCCCATCCCCCCCTTATTACCCTTTCTTTTTTTTTTTTTTTTTACAGTGAGCAGCCACAGGCTGCTCACTGTTTAGTGGACATGCCCCTACTCGCGGTATAGCGAGTAGGGGCATTGGGGAGATTTTAATCTCCCTTGTGCTATTATGGGGGTCATATTGACCCCCATAGAGTGAGGAGGGGACCTGGGGGGCTTATGAAGTGGTGGGGAGCACTGCTCCCTGCCGCTTCTGTCTTTACATATTGCAAGGAGGGAGCTGCACGCCGGTAGCTCCCTCCTTGTAATAATCCGAACAAACAAACGAACACTGATACACAGTGTTAGTTTGTTCGTCTGATTTTTTCTATTCATTCATTCGTCTGTCTGATGAATGAATGAATAGGTGAAATTCCCGTTCGCATGTCCAGATGTTTCACTGGGCATGTGCGGGAATCTCAGGGCTATCTAGTGTGGGTAGATGACGTGTCCCACAGGGACTTCACCTACCCACACAAAGATGGCGGCGCCCTGAATAAAGATCGGGGCAGAAAATAAAGAATAAAAAATAGGTAATGTGGGGGGCATAGGGTCATTTGGGGGTGACTAGGGGGTCGATTGGATGTAGTTGAGGCGGGAGGGGGGTTAAAAAAAAAACGGAATTCGGCATGACAGTGCCGCTTTAAGATTTGGGTCCCTATGGACAAGCCTCTACTAGGTGCAGAGAGCAACTCAGAGAGTCAAAAAGTTCAGCAGTTTATCTATCTATCTATCTATCTATCTGTCTGTCTGTCTGTCTGTCTGTCTATAATTCTTATTGCCAAGATAGATTTTGACCCTGCACTAACTGAATTAAATTAAATGGAAATAATACACCATGATACATGCACTATGCATTTTTCGTTTGTAATTGAAAGCATTCGTGGCACATAAGAAATGTTAAAAAAATACAGAATTTCTGAACATATGAAGAAAATATGAAAATGCACCAATATATTCCGTAACTGTTACTTTTATTTGTGTGTTAACACATGCATGCATGTTTAAAGGTTCTGTTAAGGAATGGTAATTCTATTTCTTTTTGTCTTCACTGCTAGTAACATTAATAAAGATCAATAGAGGTATATTTTAGGTCCATTTAGCAAGCACAACATAATGCAGCAAGTAGCTGACATAATGATGTAGTAAAGCTACGGCATCAGCATGTTTCAGCTTGTCTTTATGAAATAAACATTGCGCTCTTGACTTGATTATGTTGCATGTATTTAAGTGCAAAGACTGATTTAGAATCAAAAAAAGATTAACACTCATGCATTTACATGTCAATAAATTAGTGGATAAATGATTTACTAAATAAATGAGTTACATTTCATATATTGGGAAATTGCACAGCCGTGATTTATCTGTTTTATTTGTTTCAACGGCTTTTGGCAAGAGGCACGAACAGTTGAAAACATGTTCTTGGAAAATTGATAAGAAACTTGTTTATGTTCACAGAATTAAAACAACACAAACAATGTAAGTTAATATAATATAATTAAAGTACATATTCTGATTTTACATTACAGTGAAAGACTGAATAGTATTTTTTACAAATATAATTTTGGGGATCAGTGTTTAGAATCACCATTCAAATAAACTTGGTAGATGGAAGCTAGATGAAAGCTTCTTTAATTAAGGAAAAAACATATTTAGACGGACTTACCCACTACTTCTGCTCTATAAACACTCAGAAAATGATAGATCGGTGATGTTCAACTGGTGGCCTGAAATCAGCTACGGCTCCGGGACATGTTATACAGAATCACAGCAGGTTTTGCTGTTTTAAAATTAAATCATTGTTTTTTATGGTGACCCTAACAATTTTTTTATGTGTTCAGAGCCAGTCTAATAACCATAGGCGCATAGTGCTCTCCTTACTGAGAATGGCTTTATCATAAAATGTGTTGTCTACGTAAGATAGCCCACCAAGGCTGTCAATCAGACAATCCAGAATACTTCCTTCTGTATTTCCAGTGTACATTTTGTCCAGTAATTTGTGTGTATTGTGTGCACAGTATTTAATGCTTTCTGGAGAGAGACAAGATGTAGACTGTGCATTCGCGATCGATGGTTCATCTGTTCATAAAATTGATAGCAGCCACATTATCACTGCTATCTATTTATTGACACGCTCCAATAACTCTATGAAACTACTACTTTGGGATTAACTACTTATTTCATAAACCCCTGCTGAACAAAGGATTATGGAATATGGAAAATCTGTGTAGACCAAAGTTAAATACTCCTGATTGGATCAGTGCCATGAGGAAATCTCTGCGGTTATACACCTTTATTTGTTAATTTTTTGCAGTTATTTTATTATTAACATTATAACGAATGAATATAAAGTCAATGTTCAACCTACTCTAACCCATAATCAACGTACAGTGTGTGGAAATGTGATCGCTGTAATTTTATTATATGGATACTTAAAAATGTGATGTTCTAAAAGTGTTAGCAGATTTGCAGCACTTTTGTTTCATTATAAAATGTTGATATCACATTTATTGTGTTCCACTATTGCATAGGAATGCTGCACAGAATTATGGGAGACAGCCCCTCTGGCACTAGATGGTTAAGGAAATGCAAGAGTATGGAGAGTAAATAAGAAACAAATCAAACAGATGACCCTTTAGAATGGTATACTGGAATTGCTTCCTGGCACATACTGACTGAAATAAATGAACCTTTCTTGACCCTTGACTCATAGGATCTTGAAAACTGCATTTTGAAAACATAACTTGTAGAAGCCTCGATGCGGTTTTTGTACTATATTTTTTTTCCCTTTATTTTTATGGGCCCTGGCAATTTCAGAGAGACCTTGTTTTCATTTCTGGTCACCACCTCAGCAAACTAATCAATGAGGCATGAACTGCTATCTGCAGTGAAAGAAATGAAAAATAAACTAGAGATAATCCCTCAGTTAAAAGGTTATTCTGTACGATAAAAGCTATTTTGTTAATTTATTTACTTACTGGTACAGGGAGATAAAGCGAAGGAACAATTAGAGAATTCTAGTTGAAAGGATTCTAAAGGGCAATGACAACTTAATATTTTATGCATTTTGATTGACAGTTTTTGTGCACGTAAATATACTTATTAAATAAACCACTTCATTGCACAAGAGTGCTTTTTTGTATTATTATATTTTCCAGTTAGAGATATTTGTAAGTTATATTCTGGCACAGTATTTTCCATGTTGATTTTTAAGCTGTTGATGTTTAGGTTGTTAGGCCATTTTGTGACTGGAATGGATCTTAAACAAACTGTTTTTTTTCATAACTGCACCAGATCAACGTGTCTGTCACATTATATGTTTTAGATTTTTTTCCTCATTAAATTTTTCTATGCAGGTTTTAGTATGCTCTGATTCAGGTTTATTCCTGGGAAGTCCCCTTTATAAACAGTCCCCCCTACAAACCATGTTCCCCTCAGTCATGTACCGCATCTCCTATTAATAAGGCCCCCATCTTTTCCTTTTCTTTTCTCACTTGTGTATATTTTTTTTTAATCTCTCCTCTCGTCCACCTCCATGTGCCACCGCTCCTAGCACAGGTCTCTTTCTCTCTTTTTCGCCTAATTAACTTTTTACTATACGCACACCTTTAATATTTTCCTCTTTCTTCTCCCCTTTTTGCACTAACTGCACTAACTTCTCTAACTTCCTAAACCCAGATAATCAAACATCATATTATCATTAAATCTTTCCTGGTGATGGGTGGTGATGCAGATTTCTAACTAGGGTCCACTGGTTCTCTTGAAAGAAGTTAAAATGGAGAGCATTCTGAGGTCCTGCACACTGTTTGGACAATGTACAGAGATTTTCTCCATATGGGACACAAATCCCATGGTTCTTCATAAACTACAAGTAGAGAGACTATGTGTATTTGTTTTATTTTTCAAAGCTGAAAGCTGCTATACCTTTCATATATCCCTTCACTACAGCAACACATTGGCCCGAGATATAAATGATATATAAGTTTACCTAAATTAACTAATGATACTGAAGTGCCAACTTGGCCCTTAAAGGGGCAAAAACCCAGGTATTTCACACAATAGTAAACTTTACTGAGTTTAAAGCACCACCCAGTTCTTCACTTTGCAGAAGTAAAACTCCATAAAAAGCCAAGAAGTGCCTCTAGTGACTGTGTGGTAGACAGCCACTAGAGGCAACCCTAACGCTTTGAAACTGCAATGTTTGCAGCTGCAGGGCTAAAATGACAGGGACACTGCACCCAGACGACTTCAATGTGGTGAAGTGGTCTGGGTGCCTATAGTGTTCCTTTAAGAACAACAAAATTGGTTTTAGGAGCGATCTTGTTATTAAAGTTAGTAGAGACACTATATATTTATATCATGGTCACATGTTTGTGAGAGTAGTGCCATCTTTCAAAAGAGTTAATCATCAGAGCTTTATGAATTGGTCACTTAGCCGTATACTACAAATGGTCTGATAAAGAATAATAGGCATTCCATATAATACAACCACAGTGCATGTAAAAACTTAAACCACTGTAAAGAGATTTTACAATGAACTCAGTGGCTGGAAATCACTTTCAAACTGTGCATTCAGGTAAGTTCACATTAACTCAATAGTCTGAGTCTCTAACTCAATATACATAAATCTATATTACATATTAAAGTGACTAAAGGGTTTGTGTAACACTTGGATTATTCGTTTCAAATGTTCACATTTCAATAAAAAGAGAGACTATCAGTCTGTTGAAACATCCAGTTAAAGGCATGTGATACAGCAGATCATGAATTTGCAAATTCATGGGGTTTGTCGAAGTACCCCTTGGGTGAAAGAGTTATTTCTTTTTGTAATCCATTTTTTAGCCGTAGGCACTAGTAGAGATAAATAAACTGTTAGCATATGATTTTGTTATAAATTTAATGATGAAATGTCTTCTCACGATAATATTGCTTCTTTTACAGTGATTGATGCAAAAATCAATTTATTAATATTAATCGATTGTGTGCATATTTTGGTACCTTTGTATTTTTCAACGTGCTATATAACATTGCATTGCAGAAATGCTATATTTATTGATTTAAATACAGGAGTAATTTCCAGATAACATTCTAGAGTGCTTGGTACTCTGGGATTGCCCTGGAATGTGGGCAGGATATTTAGACAACAAATTGGTGAAAGCAATCTTGCTTAACCCAATCTTAAAAATGGTCCCATTAACTCATGGCAAAATCTATTAATTTAATATCTAGCTGCAGTGACCAAAGATTTATGTTGAAAAAAGGTCTAGAATTTCAATGATGGGGTTAAAAACTCAATTTTAGTGAGTTTATTTCAGAAATCTTCTGCAACTCATATTTTAGCTTGTAGGGAACCTATAGTCAGGAAAATATTTTTTTTTCAAGACTGTAGGATCTCATCTAGCAGTGAGATGTCCACCCTCTTCGCTCTGTAAAACAAACGTATATTGAAGATTACTCCCCTCATTTCCAGTGCTGAGACTCCTCCACTGCCGCAACCAGCTACGTTTCTGCTGACAGCTACGTTCCTGCTGACATCTTCCACAATCTTGTCCAGTCCAATGCTTCTCATAGAGAAGCACTAGGGATAAGTACAGCTCTTTTTTGCTCAGCAGCTTTTGATTGAAGAATTGAGTTTGACTTGGTTCTGGAGACAGATGATCCTCTTGTTGCTGTCAGGAAAACAATATTATTATTTATTATTTATTATTGCCATTTATATAGCGCCAACAGATTCCGTAGCGCTTTACAATATTATGAGAGGGGGATTTAACTATAAATAGGACAATTACAAATAAACTTACAGGAACAATAGGTTGAAGAGGACCCTGCTCAAACGAGCTTACATTCTATAGGAGGTGGGGTGTAAAACACATTAGGACAGGAATTTACAATCAAATAAGGTGGGCTGCCCTTTAGGAGAGGGCAAGAGACAGGTATGTGAGGTAAGGGTTAGTCTTGGAGGCCATAAGCTTTCCTAAAGAGATGGGTTTTAAGGCACTTCTTAAAAGATGCAAGACTAGGGGAGAGTCTGATGGCGGTAGGCAGGCTATTCCATAGGAAGGGAGCCGCCCGTGAGAAGTCCTGCAAGCGCGAGTTGGCCGTACGAGTGCGGACAACGGACAGGAGGTGGTCACGGGCAGAACGGAGAGACCGAGAAGGGACATACCTATGGATCTGTGAGGAGATATAAGAGGGGCTAGAGTTGTTCAGTGCTTTATAGGTGTGAGTTAGTACCTTGAATTGACTCCTATAGCATACAGGAAGCCAATGTAAGGACTGGCAGAGGGGTGAGGTGTGAGAGAAACGACTAGAGAGGAAAATCAATCTAGCAGCAGCATTCATTACGGACTGTAAGGGTGCAGTACGGCTATTGGGAAGACCAATCAGGAGAGGGTTACAATAATCCATGCGGGAAATTACTAGAGCATGGACAAGCTCCTTGGTAGTATCTGGTGCAAGAAAGGGGCGGATGCGGGCTATGTTTTTAAGATGGAATCTACAGGATTTGGCAACATGCTGGATGTGAGGCTCAAAGGTGAGACCAGAGTCAAGTATGACGCCAAGACAGCGCGCTTGCAAGGATGGACTAATGTTGGTACCACAAACTTGGAGGGAGAGCGAAAGATGAGGATCAGTATTAGGAGGAGGAAAGACAAGGAGCTCAGTTTTTGAGAGATTGAGTTTCAGAAAGCGGGAGGACATCCAGTCAGAGATGGAAGAAAGGCAAGCAGTGACACGTTGCAGGACGGCAGGGGAGAGGTCCGGGGAGGAGAGATATAGCTGGGTGTCATCAGCGTACAGGTGGTAGTGAAATCCAAAAGAGGTAATAAGTTTGCCAAGAGAGGCAGTATAAAGAGAAAATAGAAGGGGACCAAGGACGGAGCCTTGGGGAACTCCAACTGAGACAGGGCAAGGGGAGGAGGTATCATTAGAAAAGGAGACACTGAATGAGCGTTGGGAGAGATAAGAGGAAAACCATGAGAGGACAGAGTCACAGAGACCAAGCGATTGAAGAGTTTGAAGAAGGAGAGCATGATCAACGGTGTCAAAGGCCGCTGAGAGGTCAAGAAGAATTAGTATGGAGTAGTGGCCTTTGGATTTAGCTGCGATTAGGTCGTTAGTAACTTTGATAAGGGCAGTCTCTGTAGAGTGGAGAGGACGGAAGCCAGATTGAAGGGGGTCAAGGAGAGAGTTGGAATTGAGGAAATGAGACACACGGGTAAAGACAAGTCTTTCCAGAAGCTTTGAGGAAAAAGGGAGCAGGGATATGGGACGGTAGTTAGAGGGGGTGGATGGGTCGAGGGATGTTTTTTTTAGTATAGGTACTACAGTGGCATGTTTAAGGTCAGCAGGGACGATGCCAGAAGAGAGCGAGCAGTTGAAGATGTGTGTTAGAGAAGGCACAAGACAAGTGGAGAGAGATCTAATAAGGTGAGATGGGGCAGGATCGAGCGGGCAAGTGGTGGGGCGAGAGGAGCAAAGAAGAGCAGCCACCTCTTGGTCAGTAGCTTACTGTTTTTACAAAATGAAAATCTTTATTATGAAAGGGTTAAACCTACAGAGCTACTGCACCAGGATCACTTAATTGAGATGAACTGGTTTGTGTGGTTTTTGGAGTCTTTTAAGATGTGCAAGTTGGGTCTTCTCAACTCACCAAAAACAAAGATTATGCACTAAACTAGAAATCATGGAAAATGCATACATTTTAGGGAAAAATAAGTCTAGTGGAAATACTTAATAATAGGCTATTTTTCTAGGATATTTTCAGACTATGCTATTTTTATCCTAGTTTGCAATTCCATTGTCGGTTATCCACAATTTCCATTTTAACAAATACTGTTACCCATTGTTTATATTAATAATACTGATTAAAAAAATGTTTTCACAAACACAGGAAAAGCACAATTTTGCCAAGCAAAAACAGTTATTTAAGTCTAGAGGTGATGTGTAACCGATATTTTATGTATTTAGTAATATGGATGGATCCCCTTTCCTATTTCCAAGTTCCCCCTTTCTTTCCAACCTTGAATAGTATGTTTGACTATTCTTTATTACTTGCTGTAAAACATTCTAACTTTAATAAAAACTATTTGAAAAGAACCCTGTTGTCAATCAGTTATTAAATTATGTGACTTCTTACTATCGGACGTTGCTAGGGCACTGACATAGTAACTGGACTCCAGTTTTCATAGTGCTTGGAGTTCCTTTAAAGTGAAAGTGAGTACCATTTAAAGAGACACTTTAGGCACCCACATTTTTTTGAGAAACTGCAATGATTACATTGCAGGACTAAGACTGCCTCTAGTTGCTGTCAATCAGATAGCCACTAAAGGAACTTCCTGTGGCTAGGCTACTTCTGGTCGTCTGATGCTGGACATACTCATGCTCTGCATGAGGACATTCAGCATCAGTCAAATCTCTATGGAGAGGGCCTAATGTGAGGGAGATCAGTGCTGGAATCAGGTAAGTGTTACAAGAGTTTTTTTAACCCTTAAAGCGCCGGAGGTACAATGTTTTCTTTATGCACTTTAAAAAAAAAAAGAATAAAAAAAAAAGAATAAAAATAAAAGAATAAAAAAAAAGAGTAACTGTAAGGTACACAGGTTGAAATGGCGCTGTTGATATATAAATATCCTTCAAAAACATGCCTCCCTAACATTGCCAGCTGCCAGTGATGATTGAAGAAGGGCTTTGCCCATTTATTACTGGTAAAGTTTGGCAGTGCACAAATCTGAGGGAATAAGTTTGTATTCCTTACACTGTAGAATCCCTTTAAATAAGGAAATCGGTAAAAATATATAGATGTGAAGATTTCATAACAATGAATTACAAATGACACATGTGGCTTCAGGCTGGGCCAGGAATATGTATCAGGTCAGTCATAGGTAAAGCATGTCTAGGAATAATCCAACATCTTTTCTGTGTTCTGGAAAGCATTCCTTTATAGACGAAGCATAAGGAGCCATGTTCTGCTAGATATGTTAATTAGACATGTGTAATTCGTTTAGTTTCAAATGTACATTCGTACGTATTTCATGCCATTCGGACATTTGGATGCTTATGAATGTCCAAGGTTCTGAAGCGCCGAAGTTCTGACGTGACTGAAAAGTAGCAAAACAAAAAAGAGGGAAAGAAAATTACGTGAATGATGACAGGAATCTTGACCAATAAGCTAATTTCTTTTGTGCAATGTAATGCTTGCTTGCCCAATCCGGTTTCACTATTCCCTGTCCAATGAAATAAGCTAATTTTTGTGATTAATGTTAGAGGAAAGACAATTAATGGTGATTTTGTCACTGACATTTGGCCAATGAAGGCACACAAAGTCATTGAGGTGGGATAGTATATAAATCAGGCTGTCAGGGTGTTGGCTTGCATTCATGTGACCAGACTAGTTGTGATAGCACAAAAGACTGAGAGAGATAAATTACATTACATTTATTGTACTTGTTGCAAACTTGGGGAGCCACACTGCTTTTAAGTGTGTGTCCCATGGAGAGAGAGAGTTTTGCCTTTTTTTTCTTCTGCTGCACTGTGTACCAGCCAACTGAATGGAGAATAGATGTTTTGTCATATAAAAATTAGACACACAGGTACATTTCTAGGTTTAGCTTCCAAACACCATAACCACTACAACAAAGTATACTGGTTATGGCGCTTGGGGTTTCCCTTCAATGCAGGATAATTCTTATGTAAACAAACAAGCTGGTTAATGAAACAGATCATTTTCAGAAACATGCCGTATGTAATCCTTATTTCCAGTACAGAAATATGTGATATCATTAGTCATTGTGTACTTTATTTTAGACAATTCTTTTTGTATGTATGTATGCAGCTGGCAAATACAGAAGCAAGATGTGCACACAATATGACCTGATTTAAATGTGGGACGATTTTGTTAAGTAACATGGTACATTTATTAAAAGAGTTCACTTAATAGAGCTGATAACGTTTAGCAAATTTTGATTGCATTTGCAGCAGTTGGTGTGATAGCATCAGGTTCTTATTTGGTCGACATGGTCTAAGGCCATTAGAGGAGAAAGGGTCAGGAAAAGTTCAATTCTATTGTTTTACCATGGTTACAAAACAAAAAAATTGAAGAAATCCTGCATTTGTAACATATTGTTGCCCTGGGCTCTAGAGGTTCCATTCTTTCCCCCCTTAAATTGAACACAGAAATACAAACCTTGTGATTATCTTTAGTGTAAACAAAGGAATATCCTCTGATCACCACTAAAGTAAAACACAGATGTTCTCAGTTGACTGTTGATGTCATTAAGCTAAATGTTTATCTTTGATGTATTTGATCCCATAAGCTATTGGGGTTTCTATTTGAAACTTAGTTAACAGCAAAACAAAAAAAAACACTAAACAATACAAACAAAACTTTGTAATTGAAGTAATGGTTTCAAGATTAATTATTAAAATACAAATACAAATGTCTTAACCAACTGAACACTTTTCTAAAATAAAAAAATAGAAGTTATCTTCATTTAACTAAGGCTCTTCTAGTCAATCTATTATTAGAACAGAGAACATTGAGTAGTCTATGCCCAGGAGTGCTCCTCCTTTTTTTGGATAATATGGGAGTCGGGATGCTGTCCTGACGTTTGTGGGACCAGTCGTTTAAGGGTAGTCTCACAAGAAAAGTGTATAGTCCCAAAACACCCTCTCCCCTCCACCAACATCTGCAGCATAAAGAAATATATAAGAATAATTGTAATTCTTGCTCTAGTGGAACCTCTAAGCCAGGGGTTCTCAAGGACCCTCTACCAGTCTAGGATTTAGGGATTACCTGGGGGTGTCTAAGGTGTTTAGAAAAAAAAAAACACACCTTAGGCTATAACCTCCCCACCAACACGACTAAACGAGGAACAGAAACCCCATACTCATTGGGCTATGGAAAGTCACTGTGACTTCACAGACCACCCCACTGTAACACTTCAGTTCACCCTAGCCCACTGACTCTAGTGTTTACCATATAAACGTTGTGGTAACACAGTTTAATCCACTGCAATTTTCTTGCATGTGGATGCCTATTGTTTATTAAAACTTAGTCAGCCCGGACTAACAAGCATCCTACCCCACATAAATTCTAAAAAGTGTACTCTGTACGTAAAGCTACCCAACTATCATACTATGTCATTTCTTGCATTTTCGTACCTCTCCTCATAACTACTTATAATTAACACTAGTATTCATGTCATCATACAAAAAAATGAAATGTGCATTGTGTTCCCATATCATGCTTTACTGAATCGTTGTTCGTTGTTATATGGTGAGTACATGCTGTTGGGACATGACAAACGCATATTTAGCTGCTTTTTCTTTATACACTTAAAAAAAAAGAATAAAAAAAAAGAATTAAAAAAAAAGAATAAAAAAAAGAGTAACTGTAAGGTACACAGGTTGAAATGGCGCTGTTGATATATAAATATCCTTCAAAAACATGCCCCCCTAACATTGCCAGCTGCCAGTGATGATTGCAGAAGGGCTTTGCCCATTTATTACTGGTAAAGTTTGGCAGTGCACAAACCTTCTCACCTAAAATAAGAGGAATGTAGTGGCTTCATTGATGCCAATAATATATAACTATTCATATAGTATATGGACTTTTTTTTTTTATTTCACTTTTATTTTTTGAATGGAGAAATGAAAAGATCCAAAAGATCATTCGGCATAATTTATTTACAGTTTTTTCTCTCAGTCTAATACATTCCGTTTTTTTGTAAGACTCACTGCAAAAGCTTTGGGTAACAGGAACTTATATGCATAGTAAGGTATTACATGCTATTTGCTTACAGCGTACTTGAATGGGATCATAATGACCTTTAATGTCAAAACTGACATTGAGAAAATTAATAATATCTTTACTGGTGGAAAGTGTAAAATGTAAATGAACATGATTATTATTCAAATAGGTCACAAAGCAATCAACATCTTGTCTACTTTGTTAAATAATTATAATTTTATAATTTTATCTGGATAGTACAGGTATTAATATATTGACTGATGGAATAAGTTACTATCTTTAAAGATGGAGGCAGCCTTTCATCAATGTAAAACATGGCCAGAAGAGGTGGCAAATTTTACCTTGTGGTTGTTCCACACTTGAGGAGATCAAAGCACCGAAAAATCTAAGCAGCTATACAAATTTTTTAAAGGTTGTTGAAGTGTCTTGTTTCCTCCTTATGATATGTTTGTATAATATGTTTTTATTATCTCTTGTATAGCGTGTTTGTATTGCAGGTTTTATTGATGTGTTTAAAAAAACAATATAATTCTACCTATATAGGTTTCATACCGAAATGCAAAACCAGAGACAACAGGTCTTCATAGTAAATTCAAATATGCATATTAGGCAAATTATGCAAAGACGCTTTTCTCAGTTATATGACTCTAAATACTGGGCAAAAAAAATAATCCTATTTTCTTAGTTGTTTTAATAAAATGTGCATGTAAACTATGTAGTGCACAACTTTTCAGCTTACATCCTTTATCAGGCTCTGATAAACCTTTCTTTGTTTCCCTATCTACCTACCTCCCCCACCCTCTCCCATGTCCCCTTCCAATCTATTAATCCATATTACCATCCCTGGACCTTCCCACAAAGGGAGCCAGAATGTTTTAAAGGAACACTAACTATAGTGTTAGTAATGCAAAACTGTATTCTTAACACTATAATGTCCCTCTGCCTTTGAAGCTCCCCATTTACCCACCCACACACATGAAAGGGTCTTTCCTGGACCTTTGCACTGGCTTGGGCTCCTCCTCCGTCGATGTCATGGTGATCTGGAAACCTAGCGCACATGCGAGGCAGGCTCCAAACACGCATTAGGCCTTCCCCATAGTTAATCATTGTATCAATGCTTTCCTATAGGGTAGATACTGGATATCCTCATGCAAAGTGTGAGGATGTCCAATGTTATTTTCACAGAGTTAAACTCCATGAAACAACAGGAAGCACCTCTAGTGGCTGTCTGGTAGACAGCTACTAGAGTCAGGCTTAACCCTGCATTTTCTCTAAACCTGCAGTGTTTTTTTCTGGCAAGGTTAAGGGTACAGGGCAGTGCACCCAAACCACTTTTATGAGATGAAGAGGTCTGAGTGCCTATAGTGTCCCTTTAAGAAAAATCAGGTTGCTCCAGAGTTACTAATAATTCTCTCTCTCTTTTTCTTTTTCACTACTTTTTACTTCACATACCCTTCTCCTTTTCTCTTTCTCTTTTTTCTTTTCCCACAAAATATTATGACAAGCAACCATAAAAGATTCTAGGTGTGACCCCTTGGCTGTGCAATATAGGTTTACACTAGGATTTTTAAATATTGAACATCTTGTAATGATTTTCTAGGTGCAAAGAATGTGTACTCATTTTCTCTTAAATCATGAGTCATTTAAGCATATTGTAACAGATTATTATTATTATTATTATTATTATTATTATTTAAAGTTGACTCCACTTTATCTAAGGTTACTACATGTTAGGTTAAGACCAAGGACGTGCTTAGTGTAATATAAAGGGAATTAACTGTCTATTGCTCCTTAAGAGATTAAGAGTACATTATAGCATCACCACAATATGCACTCATAATATAATAAAATGTATAATATATACAACAGCAACTTACCTCTGTCATCAACGTGTTGTAATGTTTATTAAATGTATTTTTGTGTATTGTAATTTTTAGAGTATATATTTTGATTTCAGATTAATTTGAAGAATGTAAGTCATTTTGACATGTAAAATGTTTGTTTTTCTTTTAAGTTTGTTTTCACAGTTTATTCCTGCCCTACTTCTATTACAGTCTATTTTCTTCAATATGATTTATCATCGCAAATCAAAGCTTAGTAACCTTCATAGCTGCACTATTTTAGGATGTAGGATGTCGCTGAACCAAAGCACATTGAAATGCCCATGACATTCTTCCATCATGCTGTATGAATCAAAATGGTTATTATTGGAATCAAGGAAAAGAACACCATAAAAATGTAATCACTGGAATATTACATGTATTAGTCTTCCTATGACATGGTGTGCTAAATTTGCAGCTTAAATCTGTGTTGTATTTATCATGTTGTACAGCTACTCATGTGCATCAACAGATTCAAAAAGCAGATTAAAAATAACATCATTTTATAACTGTTAGACATATCTTCAGTGTACATTCTGCAAACCTATTGGAGTTTTGTTTCAGGGCTTAGTATTTATTTGCTAATTTGTGCATTTATTATTATGGTATGTTTGTTATTGCTTAACATCTTGACTAAGTGAATCGTGTATACACAAGTTCAAAGGTATGCTTCTATAACATGGAATCTTGTACACATGATTTGCATTATTGCAAATGAAATTCATTTATTGGAAAAAAAATGATTCGCACATTATGCTATAAATACAGTCGGAGAGCTCACAGTGCAGCGGCACAGGAGCCACATCGCTACAGGCCTCTGAATGCTGAATACAGAGACTAGCATCCTGTATACAGCTCTGCTTAAGCCTACCCTTCAGTTCAACTCTTCCTCTTTATTTTAAATCTACATTGTTGCACCCATTGCGTCAGCAATGTGCTGCACCCTCGCCTCATCACTTCACTCTATTATGGCCAGCCCCCCTCTCTTCACGACCACTCCATCAAAACAGAGGAGGAGCTGGAAAGTGAAAAGAGAAGAGGGTGAGCGATGCAACAGCTGTCATGCTGGTGAACTAAAGCAAATAATGGGCACCTGAAATCTTTTCGTCCCTAATTCCAATATGTGTGTCTGTGAGTGTTTTGAATGTATGTATATCTCTGAATTAATGCATCTGTGGATGTGTGCCTTTCTGTGCTAGTATGTCTGTATGAGTTTGTACTTGTCTGATATTGAGTGTGTCAATGTGTGAGTCTACAAATGTGTATAAATGCATGTCTGTGTAGGGGCTAAATTGGGACCCTTGAATTTTATTTATTGATTGCTGTAATTTAAGATAATGTTATTCAATGTTGTATACATACACACTGTTGTAAATACTGTGTGGCCCTGGCACTGGGCTAGAAATCCTACTCACAAAATGAGCATTGGAATTAGGAGTATCCGCAAGTGTCTGGGCTCCACAGTGCTGTATACAGAAATATAATCCATATATTAAATGTGCATATACCAGTTTGTATCTGTGTGACTTTGTGCCTGATTTCCTATCAGTACCTTATTTATTCAGTAATCCTGTGTTTTTTGTTTTTTTTTCTTTAATTTTTCCAACAAAAATATTTGTTTCCGTTAAATAATGTGCTATCTATGAAGACTGGAGACTGAAAAAAAAAATTAAAATAACAAATTAAACATTACTTTACAGGACACACAAAATACTTGGATTCTAATGGTGCATTTTTTCAAACCACTAGGTAGTAAAGGGGTTTATAAGTAAAATAAACTTTAGTAGAAAATGTAGAATATATGAATTGTGAAGCAAAACAACATTACTGGGATGTAATTAGAGCTGGAAAAACATTTTATCCACTCCAGAACTTTTCCTTATATGGTCCCACTGCCCCCATTTTTGCAGCAATTCCGACAGCAACTTTCAACTTAGCAGCATTAGCACAGAACTCATTTTCTATTATCTGCTGTGATTTACTTTAGCGGAGGGATGGAACCTGACAAAAATAATCATAAATATAAAAATATATTTTTTTTCAACAATGTTTAGAACAGAAGTCAAGATATATTTAATAAGCAAAAATATGCTATAAATTCATAAGCCCTACTTTAGTGTTATTGCAGAAATGTTCCATTGATTCCTCCGAGAGCTGGTTCATACAAGATCTCAGTTTCCTTGTATGAAACAGGCTTGTGGTGGCCTCTGCTACAAAAGCGAGTGCCTTTCGGCAGCATAATGCATATATGTTATGTCTGAGTATGATACATTTTACTTTAATATTACTCTAAACCTGAACGAATGATGATGACTTTATTACAATAAGAGAAGAAAACCTACCCTTGGTGCAAATCATCTATCAAAAAAGCATATGGGCATTTTTATTTTATTCTTCTAGTGATGGGTGAAAATACTTTGATGCATATTTAGATCAATTTTGCCGTCACACTGTATAAATCTCCAGTGATACCCATTGTTACTTTTGACTTTTTGTTCAGTTATTTAAGTAATAGGATTGTGGACATTCTTAATTATGTCATGTGCAAGTCTGTTCCTCCAGGGCTCTATAGGACACCCTTACATGAATAGAGAACATTTCATTTAAATGGCTCAGTGACTGTGACTGATTTATGTATGATTAATTTCAATGAGAATTTATTTCACAGGGTCCAGTGAAATACAATTTTCCATCAAAACTGTACATTTCAAATTAAATTTGTCAACCGCAGGCAGGGTATTCAGGCATGGGCAGTACAGAATGTCTGGTTTAAAAGCAGCATGTTGGCGCACTAAGCTTGTTATATTATGGTTATGTGTGAATTTATATGATGACATGCAACACACATAAGCATGTTTCAAACACAGAATATATGGCACAAAATATGAGCAAAACCACTGTACTTTTCATTATTTGTTATGTTAGCACATAACAATATAAACACAATAGGGGCTGAAAATAGATTTTGGAATTTGACAAATAGATTATTAAACATGGCAGGTGCATCAATGTACATTAAAAAATGTATATTTTGATACTCATCTACTATGTTCGGGATGTACAAATCGTCATACTTTTGCCAAGAATTATTTTAATGTTTAGGAAGTATGTCAGTAACCCTACACTTAATAATGCCTAAACAATTACGGGACACTTCTCTCAAATACGAGCTAATAACACAAAAAAGTGACTCACTAAGAGTTATAGAGTATATTGTATTAATATACCTTTGATATATTTTCTTTATTCATCTGTTCTGTAAAAGCTTATGATAGTTGTCACGTTAAAAAATCCTGTTTAGAAGAGATACTTTAAAGTGTACTATAGGATATCTCATGGATATACCGTATATACTCGAATATAAGCCGAGTTTTTCAGCACATTTTTTGGCTTATACTCGAGTCAGTGTCTGTATTACTGAACTGCCAATGCCACTGGAACACCAGGGAAGGAGAGCATGTATCAAGCAGGGAGGGGGGACGAAAAAAATAAATATAATAATAAAATATTAAAAATAATAATAATTTAAAAAAAATAACAATATAACAAAAAAATTAAAATAATAATTAATAAAATAAATAATAATAGAACAAAAAAAGATTAAAATAAAAATTAATAAAATAACAATAATCAAAATGCCCACCCCCCACCAACACATACACAAACACACACTGCATCACACACACTCACACTTCATTCATACACACACACTGCACTCACACACACACACTGCATTCATACACACACTGCACTCATACACACACACACTGCACTCATACACACACTGCACTCATACACACACTGCATTCATACACACACTGCACTCATACACACACTGCACTCATACACACACCCTGCACTCATATACACACACTGCACTCATACACACACACTGCACTCATACACACACACTGCACACATACACACACACTGCACTCATACGCACACACTGCATTCATACACACACACTGCATTCATTATATACACACGCTGTAAATAAATATTCAATTAATATAAATTTTAGGATCTAATTTTATTTAGAAATTTACCAGTAGCTGCTGCATTTCCCACCCTAGTCTTATACTCGAGTCAATAAGTTTTCCCAGGTTTTTGGGGTAAAATTAGGGGCCTCGGCTTATATTCGGGTCGGCTTATACTCGAGTATATACATTATACCCTTCTGCTAAGGGATTTCATCATCATTTGATATCACATACAATAGACTGCCATTTCAGTATTTTTCCTGTTAAGGGTTTTGAATAACATAAAATAAAACAGTATTAAGAGACCAAGTGAATTTATACTGTTGTACACTCAAGTCAAAGTGTACTTATTATATTGACAGTTTAATCTCCACATTACAAGACTTTCATGGCCATACATTCCTGTTATAGTAATTAAGTTGTTTTGTTCAAATTCCTTTTTTTTTTTCCACAACTTAAATCCCTTATTTTTATGAGCCCATTTTGTCTGTAGAAGCTATTGCTGTTCTATCTGATGGTATCTAATTTAGTTGAATCTGTAGATTGTTTTCTGACAGCTACAGATCAATAGAATAAGCATTCTCAAAACAAGAAATGTATTGCAGTTTTCTATTATTCTAGACCAATACGAAAGGATTCCATATAGATGTGTATTACAGAATACTGGCTGGATAAAAATAATATTCTAAGACTATAACAACCATAAACTTAGAATTACAAGGGGATATTGAATATACACGTATGTGCATTGTTTTGGATTAGTTAAGTATATATAAAGCAATTACATGTCATTACTTTGCCAGACTTTATTGACTCTCATCATTAAAATGAGTACCATTTGCAGATTATATATTTTAAATTTTTTATCTACTACCAAATATAGACTTCTATACTCAGAACGCCTCTACTCAATATTCGGCAGTAGTGTGGTTATGGTGCAAGCATCTTAAATTGACTCTGAGCTATTTAATGCGTCTCGAACATTTGTCTCTACTGTTTTTTCAAGGATTCATATGGTAGGGGCGTATGCTTATTCCACGTGCAGACATATTACAATAGGTGTAGATTCCCAGTATAGGTCTATTGAGAATGTGACATGAAAAGACAATCTAGCTACAAGAAATGTAACTGTTTTGGTGGCTGTTTCTGAGTTATTGGTCCTGTCCTTGCTTTTTGAGGGAAACTATTAGTTTAAATAACACTTATTGCCAATTGCTGGCTGGTGAAATACTTTAAGAGCTGGTATTATATGTTTGTGGTGTCATGGGATTATCATAATTATTGCAGAGTGATTTAACATTTTGGCTATTTGTTCAGAAAATATTGATGAAGACTGATGTAAGTATAATGTCAAGGATCTTTGTGGAATGTTATGATAGATTTCAATTCATTGTTTTCCCTGTAACGTGAATCTAACACCTTTCTTTCTCTCTGAAACATTACTGTTGTATGACACATGTATGCGTTTGCTAGAATTGCATTCGGGATTAGAGGCTAGACGAATACATTCTGGAAATGAACCAAGTGGGTTTTTCCAGAACTTAATGCCAGCACCTTGTAGAAAATCACACTAGGAAAACACAATACCCTTGTTTCCTAGTATGAGAAGGTACTTGAAACTTTGCACCCATTTTTTTTTAAGTAAATATTATTATATTATATAAATTGCAATGGTGAATGTCCCATCATATCATTATTATATGAAATAAATTGCGAATAAAAATATCCCAATCCTATGCAAATTTATAATTGATTCATTTCTGTAAATGGGTAGGATTACTTTATTTGCAGAATAATTACAACACCGATTTTATGATAAATTCAATCTAGAAAATCCTGACTTCAATCAATTATGTTACATTAATCTTTGTTGTGTTAAAAATAATAATTGTGGCATTGACCATCATGGAAAACATGTAGTTTCATCTTAAAGAAAAAAGGGTTAAATGATAACTTGCCTAATCTTCAAATGACAAAAAATAAAGAAATACTAAGACCTTTTCACACATTAGATATGTATTGTCATTTATCATCTAGATATCAGGCTAGCAGTGCAAAGTAATAAAACATATCATCGAAAATGTGCTATAGGTCTGAATCACTCTTTCATTCCACCTCCCAGCTAACTGTAGTATTAAATCAAACAACCAGAACATTTCCTTAGGCAGCCATTGCCTTTTAATTTCCTGAAGAACCTTAAAATATCATTCATTACAAGTACTACACATATTTGGTTTTTAAAAGTCTCATAAATCAATAGCAGGCTGACTGTAATAATTATTACAAGTTAGTGCATAATTTTCATGCTGAAGGCTGCATGCAGAACTTTAGCATATGCAAACGAGGCAATTCAAACTGTGTATAGATATTAATATGAAGAAGCAGGTAACGAGGTACAGGCTATGAATTATGCATCAAGAGCGGCTGATCTTCAATGAGGAAAATGAATTCAGCACGTAATCTAATTAGTGATGGAAGTCTATTACATCTAACTGCAAAAGCAACCGTCCTTGAAACAAATTTATTTACAGTCCATGTTACTACTTGGAACAACTTCCAAATGATATCTAAGTCAGTGGCTTTGGTTTAAAATATGGTTTTTTTTTTTTCCAGCTCCAGACCTGGCAGGCCTCCGAAAAGAACTCAGAGTGTCACCTCACCAGATAATCCGCATATCATGCCACATACTGTGCCTGGTCTCATGTCTCCAGGAATGATCCCACCCACAGGTAATATTCTTCTCTCTATAAGCCATAAATTGGCCATATCTCATGATCAAACAAACCCACCTGAAGAGACTTGACCTTTTTTTTTTTATCAGTTCTACAAAACATTTTATATGTATTATTTATTTAGGTGTCAGAATCATATATTTTTGGGTAGAAACCCTACTTTGGTGTATTCAAGTCAATGGTATATGTAAATTGTAGAGTGTATTTACTCAATCTTTACAAATGTGAAGAACTAATATGTATGCTAGTGGGTTAAGACTCTGTTTTGTTTCTTGCAGTCTCTTACCATGCTATAGATGATTTTTTAGTCCTCTCTCATATCTTATAACACTGGGATTGGAGAGGGTCTGGCAGGTTAGAACTGGAGGTGAGCACTACAGTACATATCACTGGTGTAACATGGCTTCCCCTGTTAGCCCAGTGTTCATTATAGGCCTTCCTGTCAGGCCTGGCCATTCACAAGGTACTCTTTCATAGGAAAAAAAATGCCCTGAAGTTACCTGGCACAGCCATAACCAAGTTTACTGAGCTCAACTTACTGGTGATGTTGAAACTGTGCGATAGAATTCACAAATCAAGGCTGTCAAGTAGATCCATATATGTGGGAAAATATTTACCCTTCAATCACTTCCTTAGTCTTGGTTCTTCTCCACATCCAGATATAGTTACATATAGTTACATAGTTACATAGTTACGTAGTTACATAGCTGAAAAGACACTTGCGTCTATCAAGTTCAGCCTTCCTCACATCTGTTTTCCAGCTGTTGATCCAAAAGAAGGCAAAAAACCCAGTTTGAAGCACAATTTTGCAACAAGCTAGGAAAAAAAATCATTCTTGACCACAGAATGGCAGTCAGATTTATCCTTGGATCAAGCAGTTATTACCCTACATTGAAAGATTATATCCTTGAATATTCTGTTTTTGCAAGTATGCATCTAGTAGCTGTTTGAACATCTGTATGGATTCTGATAAAACCACTTCTTCAGGCAGAGAATTCCACATCCTGATTGTTCTTACAGTAAAAAAACCTTTCCCTTGCCTTAGACGAAATCTTCTTTCTTCCAGTCTAGACGCATGGCCTCATGTCCTATGTAAAGTCCGGTTTGTGAATAGATTTCCACACAATGGTTTGTATTGGCCCCAAATATATTTGTATAATGTTATCATATCCCCTCTCAGGCGACGTTTTTCTAAACTAAATAGGTTTAAATTTGTTAACCTTTCTTCATAGCTGTTATGTTCCATTCCTTTTATTAATTTTGTAACCCGCCTCTGCACTTTTTCTAGTGCCATAATATCCTTCTTTAGAACAGGTGCCCAAAATTGCACAGCATATTCAATATGTGGTCTTACCAGTGATTTATAAAGAGGCAAAATGATATTCTCGTCCCGAGAATGAATGCCCTTTTTCATGCATGACAATACCTTACTGGCCTTGGCCACTGGTGATGGACATTGCACATTGTTGCATAGTTTGTTGTCTATAACAATTCCCAAGTCCTTTTCGTGTGTTGTTATCCCTAATTCGCTTCCATTAAGGGTATACGTTGCTTGTGTATTCTTTACGCCGAAGTGCATATCTTTGCATTTTCCAACATTAAATTTCATCTGCCATTTGAGTGCCCAGTCCTCCAGTCTATCTAAATCCCTCTGCAGCAAAGTCATATCTTGCTCACATTGTATTATTTTACAAAGGTTGTGTCATCTGCAAACACTGAAAAATGACTTTCAATGTTGTCTTCAAGATCATTTATAAACATGTTAAATAGAAGGGGTCCCAGAACAGACCCCTGAGGGACACCACTTGCCAACTCTGTCCAGCTTGAAAATTTACCATTAACGACAACTCTTTGTACTCTGTTTTTAAGCCAATGTTCTACACAAGAACAAGCATTTTCATCTAGACCGATTTCCTTGAGTTTGAACACTAATCTTTTGTGTGGAACTGTATCAAATGCCTTGGCAAAATCCAAATAGATCACATCCACTGCAACACCCTGATCTATACTTCTACTTACTTCTTCGTAGAATGCAATCAAGTTAGTTTGACATGTTGGAAAGGAAATCCTTAAGTCATACATTTCCTTAATCTTGGTCCTTCTCTGTAAAGTCATATAATAATCTACATCCCGTTACATAATATTTCACCCATTTTATTCATTATTACACAGGTTAGTTAAATAATATGAATTAATTACAAATACACATGGATCTATATCTATCTAATCTATCTATCTATCTATCTATCAAAATCGCCCAATATTAACATTATTTCAATATAAGTACTATTGTTTCAATGGGTGCATCAATGGGTGCATCAATGGGTGCATCATGTATTCAAATCATGTAGCGCACAGTGTGACTCACAGGAGTGGTGTGATAATGTAACAGTGTGATTGACAGCACCATGACAATCACATGTCCCCAGCCTGCCCTTCAATAGAAGGAGTTATACTTTAGACTGCAATTGTTATTTGAAACTTCCACCATTATAACAGTTCCTCTGATATGACAGGAAAGAGGCAAAAACAGAAACAAAGTGACCCTTTTCTACCCTTTCCTGGCATGTCATTATTGAAATAAGGCTGAATTAAGGACAGTAGTTGAAAATAACCCTAGAATTCCACTATACATGTTCCAGCGCCACCCTAAGTTTAAAGAAACTATAACCCTAGCCTTAAAAAAAATAGCAAAATAAAAAAATACATGTAAGGGTGAAGCTTGTTTTGTGAGAAAATAATGGCAGTATTCTGGTCTACTGACAATTAAAGGAACACTATAGGGTCAGGAACAAAAACATGTATTCCTGACCCTATAGTGTTTAACCCATTATTTAGGTGGCTTTCCCCCTCCAATCCCCCACCCCCTTATTCCCCTTAAAAGGAATTAAAACTTACCTTATAACCAGCGCCGCGCTGTTCCACTGGTGCGGGCCCCGCCCCTGATCAGCCTCCTTTGTGACATCATCAGAATTGCTGCATTTTGTCCCATAGGGAAAGCATTGGATTGGCTAAAATTGTCAAGAAGGCGGGATGGGGAAGGGGCCTAATGCCGTTTTGGCCGCTCTATGAGGAAAGTTCACGTTTCCATGCAGAGTATGCAGACGCTGAATGGAAGTGCTACCTACTGTGCAGCACTGCACTAGGAAGCACCACCAGTGCCCATCTGAGGAGTGATGAGTGGCGGTGTCCCTAGGGGGCAGTGTAAACACTTCCTTTTCTCTGGAAGGGCAGTGTTTGCATGGAAATGCCTGTAAGTAATGATTATACTCACCAGAAAAACTACAATAAGCTGTAGTTGTTCTGGTTACTATAGTGTCCCTTTAACCTCTTGACCGTTAGTTTTATATTGTGATATTTTCTATCTTCATTCGTCAGTTATAAAACTATGGCTTTAAAAACTATATCAACTATGACCAAACGATGTACAAACTGAGATATGTTACTACTTTGTTCATGAATGTTGTTTTTCACTACTTTACCCTTAAAATACCAGTGCAGTATGCTTTCCAATATGTACACACCAAAACTGTCTCTTAACTGCTGTTGATGTATCTTATTCTTGCCATTACCGAACGATGTACTTGCTACTGCACTGCCAAAAATAAAAAATAAAGAATTTATAAAAAAAAAAAAAAAAACTATATCAACGATATAAATGTAATTCAACGGTAGCATAAAAACTAGAACCCAACAGCAAAAACTACTACCATCCCACTGACAGGGCTTGATGGGGCCAGAATGAAGAGATCTTTAAGCAGCAAAGGTCTGTATTTGACTACAATCTGACAGCCAACTTGAAGAGCTTTTTGTACGATTTGATTAGTTGACCTAAAACTGTCCAACTCTCTTTTGTTAGATCCTAGATTCCAGAAATGAGGTTTCTTTCACATTTAAAAATTGTATTTCTTTTTACCATCACAGAAGAGAGAAGTGCACTGTGCCACACTCCACTGTGGCACTGAAAAAGTTATTTTTTAACAATGGCACATATGGTTGTCAGGCTATGCTATATAGACTACCTACCATTGCTCTACCAGTGAGTACCAATGCCTGATCTCTTAAACCACTTGCAGTCTAGTAAACATAGAATGATTCTGAGACTCCTATGAAATATGTTTTCTTTATAAGACTTTTTTTGTCTCTACAGCTGAACCAGCTAGTAAATATAAGATTGGTGTACCTGTGCAATGTTTTAGAGAAAAGTAGTGTCTGAAGTGAATAAATCAGGAAATGACTCTGGTTTAAAACACAATAAACATATCTTATGACAAAAATATAAATTTTCAAGGGTAAGTTTAGTTTTTACTAGACATTTAATTATCTTATTGTGCAGATAAGTTTTTCTAAATCATTCTCAGGAGAAGTTTAAAGATAATAATGTATTATTAAACTGCTAATTATGTATCTGTGAAATATGTAATTTATTAGTTAGATACTTAAAACTATGAAAAGCGTTAATACACTTAGTGGCATACTAAAGGGTGAGAAAGGTCTCCATTGAGTGACAAATAGCAGTTGGGTGCACAGATTACGTCTCTCCTGGCTTCTTGCTTGGGCAGGTGTCACGTGGCAAGTGCCTGCTTTGCACCTGTTTGAAGTTGCTATGGTGCAGAGCCCTAGCTGCTAGGATTACTCTGCAATGTTTCCCAGCTCGCTCACGAGTCCTGTACTTTTGCTGGACCTGTGATATGATGTCATCCCAGCCCCAACAACAGTATAGAGCAAAAGGGAGTTCAACATGCACAGAGACTGATCCAAGCAACACCCCATTGTACCTTAGGGATGATGTTCAACTCCATCTTGTCAAGGTAAGGTGGATCATACTGTTAAAAATAAATAGATAATTTATTAAAATGAGGTGTGTGTGCATGTATGTATGTAATTATGAGTGTGCATATGAATATCTGTGTGTGTGTATGAATGTGTGTATGAATTTGTGTGTACATGAATGTGTGTTTATGAGTCAGTGTGTATATGAGTCTGTGTGTGCACATGAATGTGTGTGTATGCATCTGCATGTGTATGTATCTACGTGTGTATGAGAGTCTATATGTGTGTCTTTGTATATTTATCCATGTGTGTATATGAATGTATGTGTGTACAGGAATGTAGGTATGTGTGAATCTATGATATTCTTTTACATAGAAACATAGAAACATAGAATGTGACGGCAGATAAGAACCATTCGGCCCATCTAGTCTGCCCAATTTTCTAAATACTTTCATTAGTCTCTGGCCTTATCTTATAGTTAGGATAGCCTTATGCCTATCTCACGCATGCTTAAACTCCTTTACTGTGTTAACCTCTACCACTTCAGCTGGAAGGCTATTCCATGCATCCACTACCCTCTCAGTAAAGTAATACTTCCTGATATTATTTTTAAACCTTTGTCCCTCTAATTAAAGACTATGTCCTCTTGTTGTGGTAGTTTTTCTTCTTTTAAATATAGTCTCCTCCTTTACTGTTTTGATTCCCTTTATGTATTTAAATGTTTCTATCATATCCCCCCTGTCTCGTCTTTCCTCCAAGATATACATGTTAAGATCCTTTAACCTTTCCTGGTAAGTTCTATCCTGCAATCCATGAACCAGTTTAGTAGCCCTTCTCTGAACTCTCTCTAAGGTATCAATATCCTTCTGAAGATACGGTCTCCAGTACTGCGTACAATACTCCAAGTGAGGTCTCACCAGTGTTCTGTACAATGGCATGAACACTTCCCTCTTTCTACTGCTAATACCTCTGCATATACAACCAAGCATTCTGCTAGCATATCCTGCTGCTCTATTACATTGTCTGCCTACCTTTAAGTCATCAGAAATAATCACCCCTAAATCCCTTTCCTCAGATGTTGAGGTTAGGACTCTATCAAATATTCTGTACGTCCAAGATGCATTTTTACATCCAAGATGCATTATCTTGCACTTATCCACATTAAATGTCAGTTGCCACAACTCTGACCATTTTTCTAGTTTACCTAAATCATTAGCCATTTGGCTTATCCCTCCTGGAACATCAACCCTGTTACATATCTTAGTATCATCAGCAAAAAGACATACCTTACCATCAAGACCTTCTGCAATATCACTAATAAAAATATTAAAGATAATGGGTCCAAGTCCCTGAGGTACCCCACTGGTGACAAGCCCAAGCTTCGAATATACTCCATTGACTACAACCCTCTGTTGCCTGTCACTCAGCCACTGCCTCATCCATTCAACAATATTGGAATCCAAACTTAAAGATTGCAGTTTATTGATAAGCCTTCTATGTGCAACAGTGTCAAAAGCCTTACTGAAATCTAGGTAAGCAATGTCTACTGCACCACCCTGATCTATAATTTTAGTTACCCAATCAAAAAAATCAAAAAGATTAGTTTGGCATGATCTCCCTGAAGTAAACCCATGTTGTCTCTGATCTTGAAATCCATGTGTTTTAGATGTTCAACAATCCTATCCTTTAACATGGTTTCCATCACTTTCCCCACTACTGAAATAAGGCTTACTGGCCTATAGTTGCCCGACTCCTCCCTATTACCTTTCTTGTGAATGGGCACAACATTCGCCAACTTCCAATCTTCTGGGACTACTCCTGTTATCAATGATTGGTTAAATAAATCTGTTAATGGTTTTGCTAGTACACCACTAAGCTCTTTTAATAGCTTTGGGTGTATTCCATCAGGTCCCATTGACTTATTTGTCTTTACTTTTGACAGTTGAAATAGAACCTCTTCCTCTGTAAACTCACGTGTAATAAATAACTCATTTATCCTTTTTCTTAACTGAGGTCCCTCTCCTTCATTTTCATGTATAAATACTGAACAAAAATATTCATTGAGGCAGTCAGCTAGACCTTTATCCTCTTCTACATACCTTCCTTCTTTTGTTTTTAATCTAACTAATCCTTGTTTTACTTTTCTTTTCTCATTCTCATTTATGTATCTAAAAAAAAGTTTTGGCCCCCTTTTTTACTGACTGTGCTATCTTCTCTTCTGTGTGTGATTTGGAAGCTCTTATAACTTGCTTTGCCTCTTTCTGCCTAATCTTATAGATCATTCTGTCTTCCTCACTCTGTTTTTTTTATAATTACTAAATGCTAACATTTTGTTTTTTACTATTTTGGCCACATCTGCGGAGTACCACAGTGTTTTTTTGAATTCTTTGCTTTTACTGACAAGCCTAATGCAATTTTCTGTTGCCTTCAGTAGTGCAACGTTTAAATTTACAGTTTGGGGTAGGGTGCAGATTACATTTAATGTAACATTCATTATTTCATTGTTAATGTAGTGGTTAACACATCAAAAGCCAAAATCTATAACCAGTTGCATCATAAAAGGGATCCAATATTCTTGGATAATTAACTATTTTTTGTCAGTAGTTACTTATAGTTTACTACAGAATTCTGTAATGCCATCTGCCACGGTACAGTAATCAATACTTTATTAATCAACTCCGAACATAATTATTCTTTTTCATTTATTAACACCATTTATATTCTTTACTGTTATTTCAATTTGATCCCTAAGGATCTTATACCAACATAAAAATCCCTATATATAGGGAACATTGGCACCTCTACTCTAGATTTATAATGTGAACATTCCATTTTGGAATGCCATCCTTAAGCATCAATTCAAGGATCCCTGACCATCATTTTAAGTATCTATTTTCAGAATCTAAAATTATGCCTTTTTGTGATCTACGCTTATTAACCCCTTAAGGACCAAACTTCTGGAATAAAAGGGAATCATGACGTGTCACACACGTCATGTGTCCTTAAGGGGTTAAACTCTTAAACTACCCAGTATATTCCAATGTGTTTTCTATGATTGTTCAGATCCAGTCTCTGTGCCTCTGTTCATGGGGACACTGACAGATGTTTGTGACATTTGCGTATGATTTCAGAAAAAAAACCAACCCAGATTTAATAGCAATCAGGTGTAACAAAAACAGGTTCAATGTGTCAGTTCCTGATCTCTTTGGGTCTATCGTTAATTTGTGTAGGTGATGTGATTCAGTCTCTATAAATAGATTTATTCCAGGCATAAAACATCATAAATTTAAATAAATTAAGCAACATGTTTCACGTAACCCCTCAGAGTTGAGTGTTTCTAAGCAAAAATTTAACCTTTAATGGTTACTCCAAGCATCATAACAACTGCAGCCTGCTGTAGTGGTTAGGTGCCAGGAGTAACCTGGTCCTGTTTTATAACTTGGCATATAATAAAGGAATTCTCCCAATACTAATTGCATTGAAAGTGTGAAAGTGGCATTATTTTAATTCCCTTTCCTTGAATATTTTTTCACAAATTATTGATTAACATGATGTATTTATCATAAAGTGATTTTTAATTTTTAAATATCCATCACTTTAAAGTTACAGACTTACCATCTATTTATATGATACTCTCATGATAAGGGATTCTCCTATCATTTGGTCCCTTCTTTAGGGATGTTCTTCTGTTTACATATTATATTAGGGATAGGCCCTATTTGGAGAATTTAACCCTTTATGAGACCTCTTTCCATATTAAGTTTTTTTTTAAAGATGATATGTACTCTGATTGACTGAAAAGTCAGAGGATAACCATATAGATACTAAAGGGATCCTGCTAATAAGAAAGCTTTTCATTTGTGATCTTGTAGTTCTAGAATTAATTTTGTTGTGAGTTTTCTTTCTTGCTTGAGATTTGTTTTCTATTTTCTAACAGTTTTGTTGAAGATTAAACTTTTTAATAACATCTTATAATGCTGAATACCTTATTATTCTGATTCCCATGGCACATAGGGTTAAGGTGTAGGGGCACATTCACTCATTGCTAGCTGGTTTATCAATAACTGTAAACAGCATTATGCATAGGACACAAGGTCACACATTTAGACTGGAAGAGAGGAGATTTAGCACAACGCAAAGAAACATTTTTTTATAGTAAGAACAATAAGGAAGAAACTGAAGAGGTAGTTTTATCAGAGTCTATACAGATGTTTAATCAGCAACAGGTAGAATACTTCCAAAAACATAATATTCAGAGTATAATTTTTAATATACAGGGTAATTGCTTCTTAAATCCAATAAGAGATCCGACTGCCATTCTGGGGTCAAGAAGGATTTTTTTCCCCCTAGTTTGTTGCAAAAATGGAAAGTGGATCAACAGCGTAAACAGATGTGAGATAGCTGAACTTGGTGGACATGTCACTTTTATGTAAAAACTGTGGGTGGCCACTAGTTGTTTTAGTAGATTGGTTCTATTTTGCATTTATGTCCTTTTCTTGATAGCCTTGGTGGAGGATTGAAGTTAAATTCTGTAATAAAAGTAAATAAATAAATACATAAATAATGAGTTATACTGGGTATCACTAACTGTTCAAAATTTTCCGGGCACTATAGTGCCCTGATGGTGCCCCCACCCTCAGGGTCCCACTCCCGCCGGGCTCTAAGTGGAGGAAGGGGTTAAACACTCACCTTTCTCCAGCTTCCTTGGCGCTGGGGACTCTCCTCCCTCTTCGGCTGAATGCACATGCGTGGCAAGAGCTGCGCACGCATTCAGCCAGTCCATAGGAAAGCATTCTCAATGCTTTCCTATGGACGCTGGCATCTTCTTACGGTGAAAATCACAGTGAGAAGCGCGGAAGCGCCTCTGGATTAACCCATATGTAAACATAGCAGTTTCTCTCTGAAACTGCTATGTTTACAGCAGGCAGGGTTAATCCTAGACCACTTCAATAAGCTGAAGTGGTCTGGGTGCCTATAGTGGTCCTTTAAGGTTACATTACTCAATAGAAGGCCAACAATACTATTTTCACAGTTGCATCACAAGGTCACAGAATAATAATACAGTATTTATTTCAGCCTCTTACCTGGATTTATAGGAAGTAAACACTCCTTGTACTTGTTTTAACATGTAGATTTATTTCCTTTATCACACATGACAAAATATGCATAGATAAAAATCTGAATATTTTAAAAGCAGATGTATAATCATAACCCGTGTAGAGATAAAGTGTAGAATCTGGATGTTTATGAATATCTCCACCTTTGGCAGGAAAAGAGCACATTTACATTTGCAAAATGTTGCCTGTGTTCGTGTTGTGTACGTGTATAGCAGTAACAGTAATACTTGGCATAAGGTTCCTTACATTTAATTAACTGTACAAAGAGCTCAGAATAGTTTGCCTTTGGAAGCGCTCGTATTACTTGTAAGAAGATTGTATTTCATTGCTATTGTTTTATTTCTTTCCACTGATGAGAAAGACATTTGCGATTGTTTACTACCAGATGCAGAAAATAACTTCATTGTGGTCAAATTGCTTTGTCTGTAACAAAATTACACTGACTAATGACAAGTCCATCTTTCATTGCATGATTTAGATAAGTAGAGTCATTTGTAAGGGGAATAGATTCTAAAAATATGGCATATGTTTAAAGCCACATTTCAGAGCCATGCAGTGGTTTCCTTCCTGGATACTAATCAAAAGGAAAAATGCTGTGCTACTGGAACATAAAACATTAATAAATAATGTCCCAAATGAATTTTGGTTATGAGTTTTATGAGCGGACAAAGATAAAAATCATCATAAAAATTATTTTCTCAGTGAAGACTTTTGTTCACATTGTATTTTTAAGGGTTATTTAACGCACTTGTATGTATGGGAACACGTCGGTTTTAGGTTTAATTAACATCTAAAATATAATAGAAGTTCTAGCTTTGTGATCTTATTTAACATCTGTGAAAAAGCTTTCTTTTCAGCTAAAAACGGTTTAACCTTTTTGTGAACATAGTAGTGAGCAAATGGTATGGCACACAAGGGCAATAGAGAAAAGATAGATATACTCCATGGAAGACATCTGCAGGCCATTGTAGTAAACCAATCTGAAGAAGTCCACTGGTTCATTTTTTTGTTCCTGTTATAAATTAAGTGGATTTTATTTGCCTATCCTGTTGAACCCATGAATGTCTTCATGCTCTTTTTGAAAACATACGTGTCCCATGCATCTGGACCATAGATTTGTCAGGTTCCAGTCTTAGTTTTATGAAAGCACTTCATTACATGACACAAAAATTAGACAATTTATTATAATAGTAACCCACATTCTAAAGCCAGGCTTGATGAGAGAAGGATATGGCTAGTAGCATGCCCATTCAATGGTAGATATTTCCTTTTACGCATTCCATATACATAATGGCAGTATGAGTCAGAGTTTCCGTATGCTGTTGCTTGTGGTATTCTCTCACAGTTATGGAGGCGGAAGTGGGTAGGAGGACTTTACGATCACCTATTTCCTGAGTTCCTCAAATCACCTTGGACATGGAGTAGGCCAAGGAATAACAGCTTCTTCATAAACCCCATTTTGGTTTGCTAGTTTAAAATCTAAGCAATATTCTTAAGGGAGACAATTACTTATGCTTCTTTTACAATTAATTATACATTTGTTTGGCCATAAACATTTAGCTTTTCAGTTTTAAAGCGTACAATTCAATGTTTCAGAAAACAATGCAAACTGACAGCTCATTACGCTGTATGCTGATGTGTACTAGTCCCAAAACTGCAATCCTTCTACTTGCTATATTTATATCAGTACCTTTCTGTTAATTCATATACAACAAAAGATTGTTTGAATCTATATATATTTATGTCTGTTTGCTCATTCTGTATGTAAAAGAAATGAAACAAAAGTATATATACTTACAAAACTTACAAAAAACACTGAAAGGAAAACTGAGATTCCCATCTTACTGGGTCCATTTTATGACTGCTAATGCCCTTTGCAAGTAGGAAATATGGCACATTTGCCCAACAACACATAATATTGGCACTTGTATTGTAGTAATACAAAAATAGACTATTGGAAATCAGACAATGATATCTCAAAATAATATGACAAGTAAGGAAGCTCTCTTAATTTTTGTTATCCGTTAGCATTTTAAGAAAGGCCTGTTAGGGTGCGGTTTTAATACAAATACATTATTTAAAAGAGCACTAACGACAATCAGGCCACTTCATCTCAATGAAGTGGTCTGGGTGCAGTGGCCCTTTAGTTTAAATATTGCAATTTAAAACATTGCCATTTTCTTAAATTTGGCAAAGTAATGATTGCACGGTTAAGCACACCTCTAATGTCTGTCTTCCTGAAACCACTAGAGGTGATCCCGCTGAAAAACTGAGTCAGTCTCGATTATTCCATCAAATGCTGCTCAGTTTAAATGTTCAGTGCAGCCTTTTGCCGCCCATGTGCATTAGCCTCCTAATGCTTCCTTATGGGAAGGCAGGACTGCTGCAGCAAGACCAGCAGAGCAAGGTAGTAAAGAAAGTAAAATTACTTTTTAAATCCTTATGGAGAAATGCATCTAAACAGCTAGAATAACGCTATAGTGTTTTTCTTTACACTAATGTTTTTCTTAATACATAGTCTATATGAGGTCCTGGAATTCCTTTCAATTCCTTTTTTCATTTAAAAATTAATCATAATACAAAGTATATACTATACGACAAATTGATGAAGGCAAAACAAGTGTCTGGGGCAAAGGACAAAATGGAAAAATGATTCTATTAGTTGCCATGGTGATCTCTCTTTATTTATCAGTTTGCTTTAAAAAAACAAACAAAAAAAAAAACAACACCTATTTTATATTGGCAAATATGAAGTATAGAGCCAATACAAGCATCATTGTTGGCATTGTTCCAATGACTTCATATGCCAATCATGTAGGCCAGACATCATGGATTCATCAGATGTAATTCACAATAGATAATTATGGAAAATCTACGTGTAATGAGAATGTCACGCTGATACTCAATATGAAGCACATTCTGTATCCCTGCTCATGTGTGAAAATACAATGGTCAATGAACGTTTTCTGATACTCAGAAACATACATTAAAATGTATATAGAACAAAATATGAGGTAGAAAAGTATGTTTTCATGAACTTTTTTTGTTTCTTTTCTTTGAATTTGTAGTTCGGTGTTTTATCTGTTAGTGCATATAAACGTAACATTAGACAAATAATAAAAAAATGTAAGCACCTTTCTCTCTAAAATGGAAGCATTGCATACCTTTATGATCGCTGCCAGTTTATGGAAAGGTGACCCTCCTTAACATCAAGCAGGTGACTCAATTAACTATAAATCAGGCGTAAAATGCCCGTCATGAGGCAGTGCAGTGAGTCAAGGAAATTTTAAAATGGCAAAACTCATTCTGTGCTTTGGGCAGTGTAAGCTGCCAACACGTATACATCAAAACTTCACTCACTGTAAGATTGATTTTATTTTATTTTGTTTGTTTTAATTCCCTGCAGCCATCTATGAGAGTCTTGTAAATTCAGCCTGCATTATTTGCTTTTTGTTATTTTTCTTTTATTTTTAGGCAATATGTTTTAATCTTTTTTCAAGACACACTTAAACACACAAATGGAATCTTTGTAATAGTCTGTGAATAAGGCAGTTTGTTTATAAATGTCAGTACTTTACTGAGAGTGCTATGCAGGGCCGGACTGGCCCACCGGGATACCGGGAAATTTCCCGGTGGGCCGTCGGCACCTGGGGCCGGGGAGACATGTGGGTGTCCTGCGGCCGCATGGAGAGCTTGGATGGCGGCCGCAGGGGAAGCTCTTCTTGCGGCCGCAGGGGAAGCTGTTCTTGCAGCCGCAGGGGGAGCAGGCTGTTCTGTCTCTGCTCCCCCTCCCTCGCGCGCTAGAAAGAGACCGGCGCCGGAATATGACGTCATATTCCGGCCCCGGTCTCATTAAGCTGCACGCGAGGGAGGGGGAGCAGAGACAGAACAGCCTGCTCCCCCTGCGGCTGCAAGAACAGCTTCCCCTGCGGCCGCAAGAAGAGCTTCAGGAAGGCTGGCTGGGCTGGAAGGTGAGCACAGGAGGGGAGGGGGTGGGGGGTAACAAAGGTCACAGGTAGGGGAGGGTGGGGGTAACAAAGGGCACAGGAGGGGAGGGGGCTAAGAGGTCACAGGAAGGGGAGGGGGGTAACAAATGGCACAGGAGGGGAGGGGGCTAAGAGGTCACAGGAAGGGGAGGGGGGTAACAAATGGCACAGGAGGGGAGGGGGCTAAGAGGTCACAGGAAGGGGAGGGGGGTAACAAATGGCACAGGAGGGGAGGGGGCTAAGAGGTCACAGGAAGGGGAGGGGGTAACAAAGGGCACAGGAGGGGAGGGGGCTAAGAGGTCACAGGAAGGGGAGGGGGGTAACAAAGGGCACAGGACGGGAGGGGGCTAAGAGGTCACAGGAAGGGGGGTAACAAATGGCACAGGAGGGGAGGGGGCTAAGAGGTCACAGGAAGGGGAGGGGGGTAACAAAGGGCACAGGAGGGGAGGGGGATAAGAGGTCACAGGAAGGGGAGGGGGGTAACAAAGGGCACAGGAGGGGAGGGGGCTAAGAGGTCACAGGAAGGGGAGGGGGGGTAACAAAGGGCACAGGAGGGGAGGGGGCTAAGAGGTCACAGGAAGGGGGGGTAACAAAGGGCACAGGAGGGGAGGGGGGTAACAAAGGGCACAGGAGGGGAGGGGGCTAAGAGGTCACAGGAAGGGGAGGGGGGTAACAAAGGGCACAGGAGGGGAGGGGGCTAAGAGGTCACAGGAAGGGGAGGGGGGTAACAAAGGGCACAGGAGGGGAGGGGGCTAAGAGGGCACAGAAGGGGAGGGGGCTAAGAGGTCACAGGAAGGGGAGGGGGGTAACAAAGGGCACAGGAGGGGAGGGGGCTAAGAGGTCACAGGAAGGGGAGGGGGGGTAACAAAGGGCACAGGAGGGGAGGGGGCTAAGAGGTCACAGGAAGGGGAGGGGGGGTAACAAAGGGCACAGGAGAGGACGGGGGGGTAACAAAGGGCACAGGAGGGGAGGGGGCTAAGAGGTCACAGGAAGGGGAGAGGGGCCAAAAGATGAGCACAAAAGGGGCTGAAGGGGGTACAAGTCGGAAGGGGTGCTAAAGAGGGCACAGGATGGGCTAAAGAGGGCACAGGAAGGGAGGTGGCTAAAGAGGGCACGGGAGGGGGCTAAAGAGGGCACAGGAAGGGAGGGTGCTACATAAGGGCACAGGAGGGGAAGGGGCTAAAAAGCACACAGGATGACAGGGGGAAAAAGAGGGCACAGAAGGGGAGGGGCACCTATCAGTCTGCCCACCCACCCACCCACACAGGTAACAACAAGTATGTATGTCAGTGGGAGTGTGTCTGTCTGTGTCATGCTGTGTGTGTCTGTCTGTGTCACGCTGTGTGTGTGTGTGTGTGTGTGTCATGCTGTGTGTGTGTCTGTGTCATGCTGTGTGTGTGTCTGTGTCATGCTGTGTGTGTGTGTGTGTATGTCTGTGTCATGGTGTGTGTGTGTGTCTCTGTGTCACTGTGTGTCTGTATCATGGTGTGTGTATGTCAGTCGTAGTGTCTGTGTGTGTTTTGTAAAAATAGTGTTTTACTCACTTTTTTTTCCAACGTCATGCTGGTCTCTGCCTCTATGACTGAGATCATCAAGCTTGATGATCTCAGCCAATCCGCACTGACACAGGAAGCGCCTCTAGTGACCGTCTGAGTGTCTGTCACTAGAGGTGTCACTAGGAAGCAATGTAAACACTGCCTTTTCTCTGAAAAGTCAGTGTTTACATTCAAAAGCCTGCAGGGACAGGCTATAGACACCAGAACCACTACATTAAGCTGTGTGTGTGTGCGCCTGCTAGTGAGTTTGCTTGCTTGCATGTGTGTGTGTGTCTGCTAGTGAGTGAGCTTGTGTTTTTATGTCAATGAGCTTATGTATATTAGTGAAATTTTTGTCTATGAGGCTGTGTATCAATGAGCTTGTGTGTGTCAGTGAGATTGTCTGTGTCTGCATGTGAGTATGCTTACTGTATAATTAAATGTTTTACTCTGAAAGGACCAATATATTATATTAGAAAAAGCAATATATATATATATATATATATATATATATATATATATAATTACTCAATCATCTGGGGTGGCAAGACATAGCCTTACATATTACATGCGACAATATATGGCGCAATGACTTATGGGGCTGGCATAGATTTTTTTTCCCAGGGCTGCTTTGTATCCCCAGTCCGGCCCTGGTGCTATGATATATATATATATATATATATATATATATATATATATATATATATATATATATATATATATATATATATATATATATATATATAAAAAAAATCAAATGCAGTTGAAGTTTTACTTCTTTGAGGCAATTTGCTATCACTTTGCAGATATTTTTGAAATGAAAAATAAAAAAAGAGAATTGCATTCATGATAAAATATCCAAACACATTCTGTATTTCTTAAATTACAAGATCATCCCTGACTCTACAGACACCAGAAGCCCACACTGCCAAATTGTATGATTTTGCAAGACTTAAAAAAAAATTTTATTGGCAAGCCTATACCTGATAAATTAAAAAGCCACTACTAGCGATCTTTTGTTTGAAGAACAACCAAGATTTCACCCTAAACATTGCTAATTAATATTCCTCTTGGTAGTGAGCTACCAGCTTAATTAACAATTTTCATAAATAGTTCACTTTACATTTTCTGGGTCCGGAAATCTTTTGCAATTAAGGTAACATCTGTGTTCACAAGCCAGTAAAAAAAAAAAAATAGCTATATAGTTATATAAAAAGTAATATATCAATGATATGTCAAAGGCCAAATAATATTTATACACAACATATGATGTAATTAAAAAAAAAAAAGTTTACTTATTTCACAATTTATGCAGTCTTTACCAAATAAATACATGTCTGTATCTCTGCTACCTCAAAGGAGAATCTCTAACCAATGCAATCAGCACATGTTATAAGTAACACCCATCAAAACAAGGAGTTCAAACCTAGCCTGATTGGAATACAAATCACTCCATAGGTTAACTATTGATGTACTTGTTTCCATCTGGGTGTGTTATATAGGTAGCACTAGCTGTGTAGTCATAGAAGTAACAGGATCTCCAGAACTGGTTGTCTGTGGCTGTTTTTGTCGACATTGAGCAGTCTGTGCTTAAACAGGATATCATATGGACTCAGCATACTCATAAGGCTTTTCCAGATCCCTGATAATAACCGAATAAGCAGATATAAACCTAAGCATATACCCAAGTCAATGTAATCCAGTATTGGTAGGTTCTAACATGATTTTAACATAGAAGATAGCTGAGCAAGCTTCATCACTTGTATTACTGCGTACACTGCTCCTTGATGCACTCTGCTGCATTACATGCCTCTCTGTACATTTATTACTGGGCTGGGCATCTCTGTGTGGATGAGAAGGGTGCATAATCAGAACAGCCAAGGCTCAAACTATGGAAAGAAAAAACAGGAATTAGGATATGCTACTCAGAACATAATGATAGGCTTAGCACAGTATGACAATATGGTGTGGTTAAATGTTTTTACACGATAAGAGTACCATCCCAGCCCCTGTACCCTCCTTTATCCATCCTAGACCATATGCCCCCATCACCATCTGAAACTCTATGCCACCCTTCAGCCATCCCAGGCCATATGCCCCCCTTCACTCATCCCAGCCTCTATGCCCCTTTATCCATCTGAGCCCCCTTTCACCTACCACAGCCCCTCTGCCCTCTTTATCCATCTGAGCCCCTATGCCACCTTCACCCACCACAGCCCCTATGCCCCCTTTACCATCCAAGACCCCACTCCCCCTTCAGCCACTACAGACCTATCACTCTCATTCCTATCCCTCCCTGTACCCACCACAGCCTCTGTGTCTTCTTGCAAACTCCTCAGCCTCTCTCGCTCCCTGTTCCCACCTCACCCCTATGCCTTCCTGCACCCACTGCTGCTTGTGATGTCCCCAACAAACACAGAGGAAGGGTGTAATTAAATTTGCTTTATTTCTTTATTTTAATGGGGGTTGGGGGCACAAGGCAAGCTAGTAAGGGGTACCCCACTCAAAAACAATGTTTTATTAAAACACTGTTTTTGGTTGGATTAACCCTTTAAAGTATATCTGGCCCTGTTTGGGGGACGTCAGGACTCACACAGCCATGCTGGGTAGCGCGCACATATTATCTGTGTGAGAGCTGCACAAATACCTTGCACCAGGAAGGGGGCCCTTGATTTTCGATTGACCGAGTGCCCTGTGAGTTGTCAGTCCGCCCCTGGTTCCTACACATCCAGGCTATGGCTAGTCAAAGTGGTTAGTATCCAATGCATTTTAAGTATATATATATATATATATATATATATATGTGCTAGCTACTTTCTACCCAATGTCAGCCCAGTGTACCACTTGACAACCAATCTCTGATTAAGCCTTTCTTCTTCCAAGCCAATCCGAGTTAGTACATTCTCTCAATATTGAGCTTGAAGTGAACGGAATGAATATATAATGAACTGAAGGCACTTGCTTGAATCAACCTAAACCAACTAATTTCAGCTGTTTCTGCATAAGTCAGAACAAAGTATTCTGGTATGACATTGTAAACACTAATAAGCACAGTCCTACTCCTAATGAAAAATAGGGTCTATGCATGTTGACATTTATATCACATAATCCGGAGACAAGGTATTCAGGCAGGAGACAGATTATATCATAAATGGAATTATTTATACAATTTGGACATTGTGAATGTGAGTGATATATTGTTCACTCTATGCAACATATATTAACTATTGTTTTACAGCTTTTAGTACTCTGGAATGGCTTTTTCATTCTATGCAGTAAGTAATCCTAAAGCTCTCACGACACTCCCTAAAGTGGAGATAGCTCTGTCTAAATCTAGTTTCTATATCTCTACAATAGCACCACTAGTCTATAAAAAGGCAAACAATGTTAAATCATGATCACGAGATAAGTATATATATATAAACAAATCTTATGAAATATATAATATATTACGTTAAAATATAAATATTATAAGTTAAAATATTAAATTCCACCCTGAGTGCTAACTTCGGTATACCTCTGAGCAGATGATTTTCATATATATATATTTCATATATAATTCTTGGTTTTATTGAAAAATATTTATTCAAGAACTTATGCAATCCATTGACTGACAGATAAGAAAATGTTTTTTTTTTATATGAAAATGAAATGTTTGCATATTTTGCAAACAAAGAGGTTAAAAATTTCTTAGAAAACTATGCAGAAACAAAGTGTTCCGCTTCACCACCACAGACAAGACAAAAACTGTTCATTGTGTCAAACCTTTCCTTTAGGACAAGGCATTATGGCCATCCCTTCATCTAAACATACAATTATTTAATAACAGATACATTATTGAGAATTCAAACTAAATTATAAAAAATATGCAAAAACTACCCATGTCTGCAATGTTTAAAGGGAAACTCCAATGTCCATGACTACTTCTTCTTTTTGAAGTTGTCATGGTAGAAGGAATATGGCACTGCACAGCCAGAGTTATTTGCACTTTGTGCAGGGGGGTAGTAACACTCCAGGCACACATGACTGTGTCCTGAACTGCCAAATGTCAATTCTGTGAATATTTTAAGTTTTTTGTCAGCGTACGCTCATCTCCCTGCAGGCCTCCCACATCGATATGCCCTGCACTCAACTTCTGTTTCACGGTATCACTGCACACTCTCCACCTTCCCTCTGTGCCAGTTAAAACATCCAATCAAAGTCTTATAAGGTTATAAGGGTTGGAAGAACCGTCTACCGGTATCACTTTTGGCCAAAAAAAAACAAATTTACTTAGATTTTACTTTGTCTTCAAGACAAGTCATTCTTTAGTAAATAACACTGTCTGTATTGTAATTCAGCGTGGTTTCACAATTCATATAGTTTTGGCTGGGATTCTTCTGGATACAGTTCCTATGGTACAATCTAAGCGAGCATTATTACGCATAGAAAGCTCAATGAAATCAACAAAGCTGCAGTACAACTAAACAGGAACACAGCATGGCTAAAAAGCAGTATTGCACATTCACTGAATGCTAAACTAGTGAATTGTAATGAAAATTGGGAAATTGGTTTATGCCCTAAATCCCTCATCTATCTTTTCAAAAAACTTTATGTTGCTATAAAATGTTTCCAAAAACCTCAGCAAAGAAGGCTAATGCCTGCTTTGTGGTTATTTAAATTGAACATAATGCTTTACAGCAGGTTTAATATTTTTATAACTCAAAAGTTGTTAACAGCCAGCTGGTTTGTGTCTGCTTTTTATGGTTATTCTTGTCATATGCAGCCTCCACAATTTTTAATTATATTTTATAGTGTATGTTTTTCCTCCTTTGCATTCCCACAGCCACTTTTTTGCTTCATAAGAAATTTTCCACTGGGAAAAAACAAGTATGGTTTAGGGACTCAATCATTAGATTTTTGTTTGCTGTATAATTACTTTTGCAGTGAGTGGGAGAATGTAGAAACTTGTTATAAAAATAGATAAAATAAAGCATATACTAAGTAAAATAAATGAGCTTTTGAGACTTGGCTTGCTTTATTCTTTGATGTGAACTTATTAAAAAAATAATGTTTAGGTTCTGAAAAATCACTTTTGATGCACATTTAAAGTATCACGCTGGGCTAGGAGTAATTTTAGAATCTGCAAATCATATCTAAGTCTCATTTACCCTTAGTACATTTAATTATTCAAGGAAAAATAGAATCGGACGTAGAAATGAAATGAATTTTAGATTTTTAAAGTTATATTTATTGCCAATACATTAGGACATTTTATTTTCATTCTAGAAAGGGCTGAATCAAAAATTGAGCTGAGTGGACATACATATAAATGTCAAGTTATTTCTCTCATTTTAAATAAAGCTTAAATTGGATTTTAAATAAATCCAAAATTCTACGTGTATTTTATGCAGAACTGCACAAACACATTTAAATTAAATTGGACTAATATTTCAAGGTGACAGAAGACTATCCAAAAGGTAATATTGTATTTCTGAAATACACATACGCAGATAATATAATATATGGGTCTAGAGACCTGTGTATTTGGAGTAGTCTGCATTTCTTTTTCCTAACTCATCTAGCTTGAATAGATAAATAGTGTGAGACATGTCGATTTATTTACTAAAGATTAAGTTGAGGTTAGCTGACTGTTTTTGTCTGGACGGAGCATCCTTGACAAAACACACATAGTGAATGCCAACATCCCTCTTCTAGCAGACAAAGTATCTCACCCAAGAGAAAAAAGTGGGAAAGTAGGTCATTTTGTATTGCTGTGTGCCAAGCATTTTTAAATTGTGTTGAGAATGACTATATACGTATGTTATATTTATTATATATGTTATATTTGGAAACTTCCTAAAGTTTCATATCGACTTTTGCAGAAAAATCAGGTTAATATGTGGATATGATCCAGTGGAGAAAATAGGAATCCCCATATATTCACCTGCCTGATTATTTTCATTTCTAGAGTAAGTGAGCGCATTTAATAAACAGTCAATTGTACTTATAGTCTTTGTGCTATCTAAGGGGTTGAGTTTATAGGGGTTATCCACCATTTCTATGTGAAACCAGTTAGAAGAAATTGGACAAAGTCTAGAGGTATTCCCCAGCACCCTTAGCCACATTAATAACGTGGAATTAAAACTTCTGCTTTATCAATATCAATGTTATCCAGCCTGGACAATATTGATAGACTGTGTGGTCTGGGCTAACCCACCCACAGCACTGTCGGCCAATCACCGTTTCATCCGAATTGGATGAAATTAACAGTTATAATGTAGATATGGAAATTTGCCATTTTAAATTCAATGTGATTAAGGAGGGGATGATCTCCAAGTACCACAGAGAGCCCAGTTTCTTTGCCAGTCCACTTCTAAATGGTTTGATAGAAAACCGAGGGAAGGAGCCCACAGACTGTAGAAAACATAACCACTAAACCAGGCTATCGCTTTGATTTTCCTTTAACCCCTTAAGGACCAAACTTCTGGAATAAAATGGAATCATGACATGTCACACATGTCATGTGTCCTTAAGGGGTTAAGGTAAATATATAAAGTCTTCATGAGCAGTAATTTCCTGTTAATATTATTTTCTTGTTTGTTGAGTTTCTGATTAGTGTTTACATTCTAACTATATTGTAATTCAGTCACAATGCTTTTGATTTTATCAACTTGTGAAATATCTCTGACTAAGTAGAAACATTGTTTTTTTGATTGTGAGGACCTTAATAAATTTGGAGTGCATTCACCTACTGGACAATTTTTGTTTGGATTTTTTTTTATTTCAGCACGTTATTTTCTCCTGTATCTCCATATTCAGTTTCTTCTGAAACACAGCATGTGTATCGATACTAAATCCAGGCTCAATCATCTTTATATAAATATGAATACGTTTAATGGATATGTCTTTTATCTTATAAAACCATTAATATTAGGGAATTTTTATAGTTTAGGAGCTCTTTGGCTATTATCTAATCTCACAAAAAGCAAACATTAGTAAGAGAAACATTTGGTTTGCCGTGTCTTATATGTTATCTGTCTTGATCAAAATACACAGCAGATATGTGCTAAAATTAAATTATCAACAAAGACGTGGCTCATGTATTTATTTCTCTGAGCCGCAGTATTTAAAAATAGAAGATGAACAACATAAGCTTTCAACAACACAAAATAGAGAAAAGGTGGCCTAAGTCATCAAGAATTTGGCTGTACTTCAAACATATATTTGTCTATCCTCGGGACCTGGTTTTAAAAGTTTCACCAAGTGCATGTAATACGAGTATTAACAAAGAATGTGAGACCTTATTCACACAATTCACCAATACATAGTAATGTTCATGTATAAGACTATTACAATAATACAATCATAACATTAGAAATTGCTATAGAACTTCATGTTGGGGTTTCTCAATGTTTCTCAACAGCTAAGTTCACCTAGAAGGTGTCGCCCTGTTGAATTATATAGCTTGTTGGATTATAATAAGTCTTTAAGCACAGCTAATGGGAGTTGTAGTACAAAATTACATAGATCAGTAATCTTCACCATCACATGAAGTGCAGTTTTTGTTTGAATATAATATGTGCTTATTTTTAACGACCCACCATCTCTTAATGTCAAGAGCATCTATTATTTTATTTTAATTCCAATTGCTTCCCCTCTCTGTTTTCAATGCATGTTTATATTTAGAAGGCCTGATTGCATCACATGCTCAGGCTCACAAATTGTTTTGCATCTTAGTTCCCAGAAATTTCAATATGTCCATTATGTTGTAATACAATGAGAGTAACAGTGCAACTGGATAAGATCAAATTGTTTCCATTCCCTGCAATGTAATTTTAAGATTTGGCATTATTTCTGGATGAAGATAGCTTTACCTAAATAACAAATATTATTCTACAAATTGCTAACTGATGATTAGCTTGAAATTGGAAAATGAGTGACCTACTACGACTTTGGAGCAGGTCAAATATTTTGAAAGCAAATACTGATTTTGCTTGTGAATTATGTTTTATTAAATTATGCTTTTACCTCTTGCTGCTAAGTACAACAATGCTCCACAATCTCTAGAAAGAACATATTCTCATTGTAAAAATATGACCGCTTTGATGTATGAGTAAATGTTAAAGGTAATATAATCTGTATACTGTAGTTCCTAATGATCTTATTACAGGGATAATCCAATATCCAAGTTAGTACCACAATAAGCTATTTCATATTTGGACTACAGATTAAAGGGACACTATAGTCACCTCAACAACTTTAGCTTAATGAAGCAGTTTTGGTGTATAGAACATGCCCCTGCAGCCTCACTGCTCAATCCTTTGCCATTTAGGAGTTAAATCCCTTTGTTTATGAACCCTAGTCACACCTCCCTGCATGTGACTTGCACAGCCTTCCATAAACACTTCCTGTAAAGAGAGCCCTATTTAGGCTTTCTTTATTGCAAGTTCTGTTTAATTAAGATTTTCTTATCCCCTGCCATGTTAATAGCTTGCTAGACCCGCAAGAGCCTCCTGTATGTGATTAAAGTTCAATTTAGAGATTGAGATAAAATTATTTAAGGTAAATTACATCTGTTTGAAAGTGAAACCAGTTTTTTTTTTCATGCAGGCTCTGTCAATCATAGCCAGGGGAGGTGTGGCTAGGGCTGCATAAACAGAAACAAAGTGATTTAACTCCTAAATGACAGTGAATTGAGCAGTGAAATTGCAGGGGAATGATCTATACACGAAAACTGCTTTATTTAGCTAAAGTAATTTAGGTGACTATAGTGTTCCTTTAATAGTAATAATGCTGCAGTCTATGAGAAGATCGCATTCTCTCTAGTAAGTGCCAGTTTTGGCCAATTGTGTATACTACTTTTAAATATAGTATTTTTATAAACGGGTTACATTATAATGTATCTTTCTTGCTCTCTTTCTCTATTTGCCTTGTTTGCTTCTAAACAGGTACATTGTTTTGTACACAAACACTTTTCCACAAGGTTTGTAGAGAGTTCCAGATGTCTGAGTGATTCTCATATGCTTCTACTGTCTTAACCAGGTAGAAAATAGAAAACGCTCCAGGCACTCCACGATACAAAAAGGCAAATTTATTAAACCCACTGCCACTCACCAGTTGTATCCTGGAGTGCCTGGACCGTTTTCTATTTTCTACGTATTCAAGTGTTTGGTTCCTGGTACTGGGACTGGCCTGGCTGCACCCAGATACATATTGTATGGGGTTTGAGTGTATTTCCACACCCTTGTTTTTTGGTCTACTGTCTTAACCAGCACAACTAATTTAATCCATAAAATCACATGCTGGTGAATGACAACCACTACTACAAATACAAACGTACATTACACAAGACAATGAAATATTACAGAGTGAACAGGAATTGAAAAGATATAAACACCCAATATAGCTTACAGCTTACCATATCTGAACAAAAATAATGCAAGATTTAAAACTGAAAGGATTGTACGTAACATGAGTGCAATGTGAGTGAGGAAAGAATAAAAGCAAGTATTTGATAGTAATGCATAGTACAGATAAAAATAACATACAGTAGCAAAAGAATGTACATAGTAAAGAAAGCCATCTGTTACTTTGAAAGTACACCTCTTGCTGTCATCTAAACAATTCAATTGTTATCTTTTTCTTAAGCTATACATGAACTATTTCAACCCCCATTCAACCCCCCCCCCAGTGACACTATTACTTGTTTGATTGAATATCCAGGTGTATCTTTAACATTAATCCTAGTAATGTCTCATCATGGGGAAATAATTTGGTTACGTTCATTCTGAAACTCACTAAAGATACTGAAGGATACATCAATATTCAGGGAGGGATTCCCATACGAGGAAATGAGTAAGGGCTCCTTCTTAGTGTTCTTACCAAATGTTACTGGCCAGGCACTAAGCACTTAACCAAAGCAAGTATAATATGTAACCCAACAGTAATATCTTATCAATGACTGAGAATTACTGGCTGACATTGCTGTTAATGACTTAAAAGAAGGTCTCCCAACTATCCTGCTTTCAGACAGACAGTCATGTTAGGTTCCTCTCCCAAAGTCCCGATTTTGTTCCCAGGTGTCGGGTATCCAGGGATACCATAAAACTGTCCCCAGGGACAAAAACCACAAGCACATCATTGGATGCCATAATGATGTGTGGTGGTCACTAGGACCATGCAGATTATGTGTCTGTTAGTCCACCCATTGTACAGCGCTACGGAATTTGTTGGCGCTATATAAATAATAATAATAATCACTTCAGCACTACTCTCTGTATGGTCTTATATGATGGGGCTTAGTTGTCAGGAGGCTGTTTGTTAGCCTGATGTGCTTGACACCAGACTGCCACACCTCTTTAGTTAGATTACTGACAATGCCCTACTGAAGACCTGCCCACCAATTGTAATTTCATATCTCTCAGTGTTGGAACACATGTACAAAAGAAGGAATTTTTTTTTTATTCTTTATTTTTGTATTGCGTAAGCGTATAACAGTTGCTTGTGAGGTACCCCAAAGGCAATCCTCTAGCACAGTACGAACAGTTGAATATAGAGGTACAAGGTAGAACAGGCACATTTTTATATATAAGGATAGAAACAGTATAGCTTTACTTTGTGTAGGCTTTTGCTTAACATAACATAGAGTGATCTCGCTTAATTTCCTAGACAGGTGATTATTTTGCTGTGTCAAGAGCTATTCAAGCTGCAAATTACCACATGTTTTAGAGCAAGTCAGTGTAAGTCAGTAGGTTAGTTATTGCTAGTGACCACAGCAAGAGGTATGGTTACAGAATATGTAATGACATGGCTGGTATGGGTCAGTAGCGTGTTGAGTCGAACCTCATCCTAACAGGCTGATATGTCTACTTATGCATACTTGTTGAGCTAGTTATTTACTGGAGCCCTCCTGGTCGTTACGGCTATAGATTAGTAGTCACACTGGTGAACGTGTTGGGCTAACCTTGGGAACAAGGTAGTGAGGCTATGTTCGGAGAGGCTCAGTATGTAGTTGCTCATTCCTGCGTGGAATTCCCCCCATGGCCCCTGGCGTGGACAGAGCTGTGCGTCAAATTAAATTGTGTGCTGCAAGTACCCAGCGCTAATAAGGCAGTTATAGTTACAGTTAAAGGCAGAAATACAGCTAAAAAACAATAAATGATTATCAAGGTACATATTTGCTCTTTTGCCGTAACTAGAGTTCTCTGTTGTCTGTAATTCGAAATGTCTGCATTATAAGTAAGGTCAATAAGTGTCCAAGTGGAACCCGAAGTAGGTGTCGAACTCCGGTAGCCAGTTTAAAGTGGTCACCTACCTGACTCCAGATCTCGGGGCCTGCAGCTTGGCGGTATGGTGCATCCGTCTACTTTGGTCGGTGCGAGAGGTCTTTGCGAAAGTGAGTTCATAGCCCCGCTCTTGTGGGGTAGACCCGCTAACCAGTGAAGGTCTGTGTGAGGTGGTTTGCTGCAGGTTGTGGTGTCGCCTCCGAGATATGCCTGGACGCGGGTCCGCCTCTGTGTGGCGTTTGTAGGGGAGTTGCACCGTGATCTGTTCGGGACCCCACGGTCTTGTCCGGCCATTGTTCGCTGTAGTGTGTCGCTGCTGCAGGGTAGACTTTTCATGCCTCTCATGTAGGTTTAGTTTTGCCGGGCCTCGGTATTGGTGGGTCGCTGTTATAGGCAATGGTAGTCGTTTTGGCTTACATGCTTTTCGGATTTTCCGTCCACTGGCTTTGTTTGTACGAGGAGGTGAGCCCTTTCATTGGGGGATCGCCGGTAGGATTGTATCAGGTTGGTATGCCTTAGCCTGTTGCTCCCTGGAGGCTATTGTCCTCCAGAATCTGGCAAACAGCTTGTCCAGCCTGGCCTCGAGGTCAGATTTCTTTGTGTCTCGAGCACACGTGGTGGCCGCCGTTTCAGTCGCCATCTTGCCAGTAGCTGTTTGCTGGATGGGGGTATGATTAAGGTCATTGCCCTCTTTTGCGGTCCATGTATGCATGTGGTACTCGCTGGCGTGGACTGGGATAACCTCCACCGGTCCTAAGGGGGGTGGGGGGGAGGAGGCCCAATACTTCGGGTGCTGCAGTGTTAGGTGAGCGGGGAGAGCGGCCGTCTCTTTCCCGCTCTGCATGATGTAGGCCCCAAGCCTCCGGTCCAGTTTCCCAGTGGGCATTTGAACAGGCGATGTGTCCCCCGGTACCCCTGCCTCCATATAACAAGGTGAGGTGCGGTGGGATCCTGAATTAGGAGATTTTCTTCCAAAAATCGGGTTCAGGCTTGGGAGCTCACAGAAAGCATGTCTGTTCAGCTTCCCAGTCAGGCCCCGCGCACACAAAAGAAGGAATTTAATGGGTTCCAGGCACATTGCTAACACCACGTAGCTCTAAGAGCTTAAAATCTGACTCTGCATGGTGGAAACATACAAAATAAAGTTTATAATAGAAAAGTCCCCAGTACATCTTTTAAGAAAAAAAATGTTCACTTTAAGACCAAAAATTACAGCTCTAAAATACATATCAAATCATGTCAAATAGCAATTGTTACGGTTGCCTCCAGGCTGGCTGGAAGTTGGACCGTAGAAAAGGATGCTCCTAGCGCTCACCAAAGGACCATCAGCACCGCAGCCACCATAGGCACTGCAGACTCCACGAACCACCGCTGCTGGGCTGGTATCTCGCCGTCTGCTCTGCGCCCTGGACCTACGACCAGGCTCCAGGTTCCAATAGGCGAACCTCTTCCTTCTGTAGAGCGAAGCAGGATCAGGAACAAGAGCTCTTACAAGAGCTCAGTAGCTAAGGGAGTATGAAGAGCATAGCAATCCCTGTAGTGATTATAGCTGTCCCCTACAAACATGAGTCGAGGCTGCAAGTTAGAGGGTCAGAAGAGGTCTGAGATGCTGGAACACCCAGCCTGGCTTTTATTGAGGTTACATGCAAATAGGACACTCCCAGAGGGAGGCATAAAATCACCAATCACACATCTGGTGCAGCCCACACATTCCCTCCCCTCAGATAAACAGTTAAACCAATTATTACATACAATAAAAATACAGTTTTTACACACACACTGTAACTTTAAAACCATACATCCAATTTCAATAAAAGCTGCATATTCAGACTCAGCATACATCAAACATAAACACTTCCAAAAATCAGCCAAATCCCTCCAGTGGATCAAAAGTTAGCTGGAAGTCCTTAATGACCGACCACAAGCACAATTTCCTGCCCAAAACAGTTCCATAGATTCGGGCTGTGCGGTCGGTCAATTTCATGCGAAAAAACGACTAAGTCCCATTTCGAACGGGACTTAGTCTCTGGAGCTGCAAGTTCCGTATGGGAGAAGGTAAGGGTCAGCGGTGTTCGGCAGAATGTGTAGCCGATTTTAGTTCCACAGAATCTTTAGCATACACCGCTGACCGCATTCGAATGACCAAAATGGCCGCCGCCACGTGTTCGGCTGCCGAATGGCGGCCACCCAGCGCTCGGCAATTAACCTGCAGTAACCTCACAGCTTGGGAGGTAATTTGCCTGCACACTTTAACTTCTGGGTGATCCGCCTGTGTGGTACTTGGTTCAGTAAGCCCTATTTACTGAACCAAGTGGGGGAAAGCCAGGAACAAGTTATTTTAAAGGTCTGGGGACATAGTCTTAAAGGGGCATTGTTCAGCAAAGTCACAATATGTCCCCAGACGGTTCTTAAAGGGCCATACACACCAATAAAAGTTAATACATTTTCAGGGGCACAATCTTCTAGGGGCCATAGTCATGAGGCAGGAGGCTGGCAAATAGGCTTCTCCACAATCCAGGGAAGCAGGGCAATTTTTCATTTAAAGGGCCAGTTACAAATAGCCATTTGTAACAGCAATTAAAATAAGGCCAGACATGAGTTTAAAAAAATAAATTTTTCTTTATATGAGGAATTCAAATGAAAACTTGCCATAAAAATTCACCTCACCAATTAAGATAACAAATAAGACTAAGAGGGCCATCACATAGATATTTACCTGACACTTCAATACAAATATTATGCATGTCCTAAGACATGTACATCAACCATCATGGGCAAATACGTTTTGAAAGTTCATATAAATTAATCTAAATGTGTAAATTAAGCAGATTGTAAAGTAATATTACTTAAAGGACCACTCTAGGCACCCGGACCACTTCAGCTTAATGAGGTGGTCTGGGTGCCAGGTCCTTCTAGGGTTAACCCATTTTTTCATAAACATAGCAGTTTCAGAGAAACTGCTGTGTTTATGAATGGGTTAAGCCTTCCCCCTATGTCCTCTAGTGGCTGTCTCATTGACAGCCACTAGAGGCGCTTGCGTGCTTCTCACTGTGATTTTCACAGTGAGAGCACGCCAGCGTCCATAGGAAAGCATTATGAATGCTTTCCTATGTGACCGGCTGAATGCGTGCGCAGCTCTTGCCGCGCATGCGCATTCAGCCGACGGGGAGGAGAAGAGGAGGATCGGAGGAGGAGAGCAGGAGGAGATCTCTCCGCCCAGCGCTGGAAAAAGGTAAGATTTAACCCCTTTCCCCTTTCCAGAGCCGGGCGGGAGGGGGTCCCTGAGGGTGGGGGCAGCCTCAGGGCACTCTAGTGCCAGGAAAACGAGTATGCTTTCCTGGCACTAGAGTGGAACTTTAATCTAAAGTCAACCAATCATCAGTTTTGCACTCAAACATAACGCACCTTACGATAAAAGAGCATTTACAAAAAAAATGGTCATTAAATTCAAAATAGCATTAAACAATGCATCAAACATAACATAAATAAGCATCATTCGTTACAAAATAGATTGTGTCCCAGGTTGAGAAAGAGGCTGCTGATGTGATGCTAATTAAATTGAGTGGGTTATGGCTGATAGATATATTAGATAAACATAAGGAAACAACTATCTTTCACAGTGGCACATCACATATTGGAGACTAAGTATGGAATTAAGTGCAAGATATCTGGATAAGACTTCCTAGCATCACCTTATACTCAGACAAAATGACTATAAATATATGCTCTCATTCATTCATTAGATATGTTCTCATTAATTACAGAAATGCATCATCATTAAGTAAAACGTATAATTTGTGCTGACAATTTATTTGACACTATCAGGTGTCTTCATGGTAGTTTAAACTATACCATTTTTTTGGAATACAAAACATTACTGTAACAGATCTCTACCAACCTCTGGTGGATGTGAAGCAAACAAGGGAATTACAACTTACACATCCATTCGTTTCATTCCTCTGTTCGTCTGGTTCCGTGCGAATTTCGTGTGTAATATATAGGTGGCCGCCATTTCGGGACTTTGCACGTGTTCGCGGCCATCTTGTGTGCGAACAGCGGTGTTTGCCTGTAACCGCATGGAACTGAAAACGGATACGCAAACAGGCGAACACCGCTGAGTCCTCCAGACCTCCATAAGTTCGTACGGAAACTACCGAACGTCCCATCATTCGGTAGTTATACTCAATCATCTATGGGGATTCCAGCGAACCCCGCGATTCGAATGGATGGCAAGATTTTCGTACCTTTTTACCGTGCGAACGGAGACCGACCGCAAGGCCAAAACTCATGGAACTAATTTCGGCTAGTTGGTCTGTGCGGTCGGTCAAAACTTTGGAACGTTGTATCTCCCGAACTATACATCCGAATGGGTTGATTTTTGGATATATTGTCCCCCTGAAGGAGAGCTATCCAGCGCTACCGGATTTAAAGCTGTACCCCCTGTTTTTGGGGTACATCCAGAACTGGTGGAAAAATGTGGACATTTTAATTGTGTTATGTAGTTATCTGAGGGGAGGAGACGTGGGGGTGTTACCATCTGTATTATTGGTTGTTTTCATCCTCCCCCTGGGAGTGTTCTGTATGTATCTGTTTCTAATAAAAAGCAGGCTGGGTGTTCCAGTCCTCAGTTCATCTTGACCCTTCAAAACGTAGCCTCGTCTCGTTCTTGGAAGGGGATTATTTGGGAATATTATTCTGCTCCTGTTTACAGCTGAACCTGCCTCTCTCTCTCTGGATATCGTGGATGGGATTACACCAGCTCTACTTCTCCACAGCAGCCTGCCCCAAAAAGGACGTCTCCAACGGCTGATACCCTCTATCTCATTGGGTAGCCGTTACAATTACATATGTCTGACACAATACTTGTCTTATTGGCAAAAAAAAGTCTTTACCTTAACATTTGGTGTTTGGGCAAAAGGAGAAGATGCTTGGAGTTCGAGAGATGTTGTGCCTTCATGGTTCAATGCTGACAGAGGGATACTGAAAAGCCTATGGCGAGCTCTGAGGGTGCCAGAAGTCATGTGGAAGAGGCAACAGAAGGTGTTGGGGAGTGAATCACCAGAACAACATGCAATACTAGCTTTTTCTCTCTTGCATGTCCCAGCTCTGGAGCAGCACCCTCAGTTTTTGCAGCATTTCCATTTCTATGTATAGATTGTAAGTTGGCATGTACCAGAACCAAAGGAAAGGGACCTGAAGGCTGTGATGAGGGTGATGGTGGAGTAATTATGGGAGGAGGCAGTGGGGCCATTGCAGGAGGGGTCCATCATCTACACTAACATCTAGTTATACAACATTTCAATGGCTAGCAGCACAAATGAACAAGCTACTATCAACAGGCTTCCACCCTGGCTATCTCAGGGTAGAGCAATACTGGTCATGATAGACTCTCACAAGGGATCAACACCATCTAACTACAGATCAATTAACTGTCTCCCTGTAACATGGAAGGTCAGGCATCATAGCTTCCAAGATCAATGAGCATATGAGGCAATACATGTGCAATACTCAGAAGGGGTTTGGAAAACAACTCCAGAGGCTCAAAACACCAACTGCTGGTAGACCAAGCAGTCACATGGGATTCCAGGACAGACATACCAATCTGTGCACAGCCTAAATTAGCTACAAAAAAGCCAATGACACAATGCCACACAAATAATTACTGGCAAGTTTTGCTCTATACAAGGTCAATGAGAAACCTATGAACCTGCAACAAGAACATGATTGGAAATAAAGAACAATTCTAAAAGCCATTTTCAGGACAATTCCACAAATCCACATCAAATCTGGCATAAACCAAGGTGATGCACTATTTCCAATGCTGTTCTGCATAGGCTTCAATACCCTCAGCAATATCATCACGAAGAGTGGATATGGATAAAGATTCAATGGAAAATATCAAGTTGTATGAAAGATAGCAGTGAGACACCAATCCTAGCAACAGAGGAACAGGCACACAGCTTCAGATCAATAGAAGCAATGATCTACCATCATGTGTACATGCACACCAAATATCTGCACAGTCTATGGGCTCAACCTGCCTAAGTCCAGATGGGAGACACCACAAAGAGTATTTGTGAATGACAGGAGAATGACTAGAGGGTAACAGCCAAAGAAATTGGTCACTGCCCTGAGATAGAACCAGAAGGTGCTATGGAAATATATTAACATGTTTATTTCCTCCCCCTACTTTGCTTTAGAAATGAGTGGCATTGAAATGACGGTCCTGAGAGTGATTGTTCTCTTTCAATGCTTTTCGGTGGCACTACTAAAGCAAGGTTGGGGAAAGAAAAACAGAAATATAGTTTTTAAAAATTTCTTTGGCCCTGGTGTCACCCACCCGCTGGATCTGCCTCTGCAGTCAACCCTTGAATGCAGTTTCAAATTATTTTATTGATTTAATAAATTTCCCTGCATTTATCACTTTGTTTCCAACACTTCTTTATTTGTTCTTCAAATGAAAGTTACTTGGTAATATAACTAAAACATAATTAATGAGTAACTATTAATTGCCATGCAAGCTCTTTGAGTTAATCGACGTATTTTTTTTATCATTTAGCTTTTAATAAAACACAAAAGGCTTAAATATAAAACACAATGTAAATTCAACAATAATTACTGAACTGTTCAAATAATGTTGCAGCATTATATTATCTGGAAAATCTGATGTCAAAAATGATCATTAATCATTTCTAAAGAAAACAGCCCACTTTCATATCAATCATTAGTACGTTAATAGAATTTATCATAACACCATGGAAGAACTGTTGTTTCAAAAGTGCATTTAAGTTTACTTATTAAAACTTTTGAATTCCTCACTAGTATAATTTCTAACTTGACAAGAAGCCTACGCTATCATAACTGCTAACAAAACAAATCAGTATGTAAAATTAATTTTATAGAACTTCCAGTAAAACTATTGGTGAACTAACTTGGGATGCCACTTTTTACACCAACTATTAAAACAGGTGGGGTTTGGCATAACAACAAACGAAATGTTAGCTATAGATTATGCTGATGTTATTTAAAGGGACACTATAGTCACTGAGAGAAAATGCAGTGTTTACATTGCCCCTAGGTGCACCCCCAAATGGCCACTCCTCAGATGGCCACTGGAGGTGCTTCCTGGCTCAGTGCTGCACAGTAGGCAGCTCTGCCATTCAGCATCCCAACGTTCTGCATAAGGACGTTGTATTTTTCCTCATAGAGATGCATTGCTTGTGCATGCGCATGCACATATCATAATGGATCCAGGATGTAACCCTGTATATGGAAGTGCTGTGGAGACAGGTGTGTTTTATACTTACCTTCTCTGCTTTACTCACTCACGCCAGTAAACCGTTCCGGGGTGAATGAATGAGGAACTCTCACTTCCAAAGAAGTGACATTTCCACTTTTAATTTGGATTATTCAAATTGTTAGGATTAAAGATTTCAACTTGCAATAAGTCATTATGAAATCAATATGAAAATGTGTTATCATTGCTGTAAAAAGGAAATGGGGGCACAGAGCAATACGAATATTTTTAAGAAATATGCATTAAAAATTAGCCCCCCAAAATAATCATTTCATAAAGGAGCACTCAGATACTGCACTGGTTAAAAATTAATTAATCTGAACCTTTAATTCAGTGCTGGTGGAGTCTATTCACTGCAGCTTTGACCCTTCTCATGTGAAGTCATAATTACTTAGATTTGCCAATTGAAACTAATGCTACTTTATGAGAAGCACACATTCTACTTTGAATTATACACCATATATATATATATATATATATATATATATATATATATATATATGGAATATGTATATTTCTGAAATTAGTATTGCTATGGCATTTATAGCTGCCACCATTTTAATTAGACACTTGTATGACAATGATATTATTGTCAATAATATGGCAAGGTACCATGACTTATAAATAGTAAACTAAGCATTATAAAAAAAAGTGTATCAGGGCATACAAAATTGTGATATTAATAGAGCTCATAGTGACTAGTCTGTTATTTGCCAATATTTTAGAATTTTTTTTTTTAAACAAAATAAAAAGAGTTAAACAAAAGAGTAGTAAGCACAATTCAGTAAGCATAACTAAAATAAATACGATAAGGAAAACAAGTATGATTGGACTATCCCAAGCTCAACCTCTGAAACCTTGTTTACAGAACTGAGTAAAATGGTTTCTCATTGGGCACAGAACACCAAATCTCCACAGGACACTAATGCCTCGTTTCCACTGAGCGGTACGGTTCGGGTCGGTTCGGTATGGTACGCATTATCAAAGTGGCCCATACAACCGAACCAAACCGCACCATTCCTGATCCCCCTTCAGATGTATGGATCTACTGGCATCACACTGCACAATCCATTGGTTGGCTGCCAGGGAAACGTCAATGCTCACGACAAATGACACGCTAGGCATTTGGTCTAAACCCTGCATGCCCCCTGACGGTCCGACTTACAGTGGAAACGCTCACCTGAATAGGCTGGACCATTCTAACCCTTCTGAACTGTACCGACCCGTACCGTTTAGTGGAAATGAGGCATTAGTCTAATCACAACTGTACCACCTTCAACCCCTATTGTTAAGTCATTTTGTAATGTGCACTGGGCACCTGCTTAGGTACAATATATTTTTTCTTCTATTTTTATGATTTTCCAGACAGAGCTTCTCAGTTAGTAGAATTGATTATGTATATCATTTATCTTTCCATTTCTAGACTGTGGAGGTGAAGATAAAAGGAATGAATGCTTTAAAACTCACACATGGCTGTAATTTAAGATTTTTTTTTTTTACTTCATTGTCCGGAACAGTTGAAAGAAACCTTCAATGAAAGTTTATTAACTAGGCCAGTGCCTAAGGCTATAAACGATCATTTATTACCAGATTCTTGCATTTTTTGCCTTGTAGTTTTTGACTAAACCCAATGTAAAATAATACTCCACAAAATGAAACCTTTGACCTTCTGCATTATTAAGTCTGCTTTGATTAGATAAAGTAACAATTTATGATCTAGCACAAGGTTGCACATAAAAGTAATAATGCAATGATTAGAGTGTTCTCTGAAAATCCACTGATGTTTCATGCTGTAAAAATGTTAATTTAACATATATACAGTGTTCACACACACATATACACATTCATTTGCTGTAGAACACATAATGGAAAATATAACCTAATGCTTAAACTTTGAACAAAAACTATTATTTGGTTTGCACAAAAATGTAAAAAAAGAAAGTTAGTTTTGCTAAATTAAATAAAATAGAAAAGTTCAATGTTTTCCTAATGTATTACATTACTTAGTCTGAATAAGTTCATATATTGTATATGAAATTAGATTTTTTTTTTCCAGCACAGTCCCTACTCCAAGAGGGCCCCGGTCACATATGTTTTGGTTGCATATTGGATTGTTTCTTTATCACTTGGAAATTAAATTGCGCCTTCACACTTTATGCTGGCTGAGGCTGATGTTTGTTGTAGTGCTCTCTGACAGTGAGATGTATGACCATAAGCGTTAGAGGACAGGACTAGCCTAGGATATTTATCAGCTTAAGACCAAGAACAAAATTGTGCCTTTCACATTAACACACATAGTTAAACACACTAGCAAAGATAAACAATCAGCCAATCTAGCATGCACATGTAATTACCCAAACAGTTACTCTTCTATAGTTAGCCAGTCAGTCCCAAATATACAGTTAGCCACACATGTTTATCTGAGAAATATGAAGATCGCATGGGGCCCTAGCCAGGTTAACAGTTTAGGCCCACTCGTTCTTTATATAGGGATGGCTAATGTGATCAACCAATTCTGAGGCCTTTGTCTAAGCCCTGGACCTTAGGCAGTAGCCTAGGGTCACCTTATAGCTAACCCTACTCTAAAATTCATGACTTACTACAATTAGCTACTCACAAATGAGCAACTTCCATGCTAATACTTAACAAGTCATTTACATGCAGCTAATTAGCCAAACACATTTATAATTAGATGCTAATAAACTCTGAGTAGTATATACTCACAATATACAACAAATAGGTAGCACAAAACTAACCAGCCACTTACATACACCACTTATTAGCAATGCACGCATACCAATTTGTAGAACAAGCTGTTCAAGCATTTATAATTAGCCACATGACGATAACATACATTATTAACCTATCACTCATATCACATTAGACACATACATACATATCTTTTTACACACACATATGTAGCCATTTGTGCAGTCAGACACATACAAATATATATAGCCACTCATAAACATAACATTATCATTATCACATGACAGATGTTTACATACCAAACCCAATAAAACACACCAAGAGCAGGAGTAACAATGAGGTGATCATAGGTAACTGCCTATGGCAGTCACCTAGACAGGGACTTTGGACATTGGACACCTAGACAGGGACATTGGAACCATGACATTTTTTGGCCCTGTTTTGCCACCCTGTTCTTTAACTGGTAAACTGGGGTCCTTTTCTGAACACAATCCCAATTTAGACTTGATTTTTGTTTTTTGTTTTTTTACATACAATATTTGTGTTGGACTGCATAAACTAAGCAACTAAGCAACTAAGCTCAGACCTGTTACAAAAATATGAAGTGTAGACCAGGCCATCATTCTGACAGCTGATTCACCATGGAATGAAATCATTCTCACCCGGTTGATGCTTTGTAGATGCAACAGGAGAATCAGGAGAGCTTGGATTTATTGCTCTGGAGTGTGTTTATACATTTACCACCTACATTTCTGGCAACTCTACGGGGTGTCTTAGAAGGCTGAGAAGAAATATAATTGGTACCAGAGATATGAAACATTCAGGCTTGAAATGGAGTTTGGAATAGTGAGGAGAACTGAGGAGGCATTTCATAACTGGTCAAAACATGTTCAGGGCATAGAACACAGAATCTTTTGCTGCATGCAAGAAAATACCATAGAGAGAGGAAAAGTAAACATAAATTAAATGGGTATTGTACATAAATATAACATACAATGATCGATACAGACACATACAACAGAAAAACCATGTACGTCTAAAGTTTCTTTGGGAGTTACAATTAAACTTAAATAAGGTGTATACATTTAGATTGATGTCATACTGCTGTTGTTCATACATACGTGATCACTATACATCTCTATAGTGATATCTCTAGCTGTACTATTGGGTCTGAGTGACCTGTTCTGAGGCATTTGTGACATAATGTTTAACACAATTAAATTATTTATTATTAATATACATTTATCATCTTCTTAACAATATCATTATTATAAATATTAATATCCATATGCTGTATTATTATTAGTTTTGTGTATTTATTTTATTGTTCATCCTAGTTCAAGGTTCCACAGGAATGCAAGTTAGCATTCAACTAAATTTGTATATTCCCTTGATTAATGCACTTGATTTTTAGGTCTAAAAAAAAACAAAACAAACTATTCTTTTTTTCAACAGGTGTTACTTTGTTTAGATATTTAGTGCTTTGAGAAGGTTTCATCTTTAATAAAAGTGACTATTGCTTTTCTTTTTCGTCAATAGCCTACAGAAAATAAACTGTGTACAATTTAAGCTTAAAATTGTAGTGCCCTCTGGTATTCATTTAACCTCTATATGAGTCTCACTACTACAGCATCAATTGACTTGCCCTATTTAATATCTTCTGTACATTTTCAGAACTGAGGACCATAATAGTCATGGATTATTGCCATTTTGTTTTACCGGGCCCATGAGTTGTAACTGATTTAAAAGGGTCAGATTTATCTCCAGGTCTTGGAAACAAACACTACTGTGGCTCAATAGCATAGACAAGTATTGCATTTAATAATTTCAAATTTTCCAAAAGAAAATAATGCTAAACTTACACTCACCTATCTGTGTGGCTCTTTAATTTATATATGCAAACACTTTGCATTAAATACTGCACAGAGATATTTTATGATATGAATATTATATATCATGTATATACATTTATCTTTTTTGTCTTTATCTCTAAGGATATATATAAAATGTAATCTGTAGATTTATAAAATAAAGTAATGTCATTCTTGATTTATTATAGCTTTTCATTTTATTTATTAACTAGTGTATGTATTTGTTGTAAGAGAACTTATAGATGGTGCACCCAGGCATAAATACAAAAAAAGTCTTGAAGTGTACTTTAGCAGTCTTGGCCCATTCTCTAAAAGGAGTCACGAAAACCATTTTGCATTCTGTCTTGGCGCTTTCTCAGAGTCTTAGAAGAAAGGATACTGCCGGGGTGATGTGTGTCTTTCAGATAGTATGTAATGGGATTGTTTATTAACAAAAGGTTCAATTAGTGAATAAGAACGATGGCGTTACATTCCAAATTCTTCTACTGTGTAAGAGATCATAATAGAAGATCTTAGGAGTTTACAATCATATGAACTATGTTACTGTGTTATTATTATTATTAGTATAAATATTTATAGACACCAACTTATTCTGCAGCATTGTACAAAGGGTGGACTAACAAACAAGTATTTCTAACTAGATGAGTTGGACGTACAGGAACAGAGTGTTGAGGACCCTGCATCAATGAGCTTACATTCTAGAGGGAGTGGGGTAAAGTGACACATGAGGTTATGTTATGGTAGAAAAGTAGGTTGCCTGAATAGTTTTCAATGAGGGTTTTATTGATGACTCTAACTCTGCATTGCGATAGTATTTTGGATTGGGTGAAACGTGACAGCTTTCAAAAACCACAGAGCCATATCCTTACACATGGAAAAAATAAATATGATTGCAACTAACTAGACTGCTCAAATAATGCCATGATGTATTGTGTATATCAATATGGCTCTGGTAACAGTTAGAATGCAAACAAGGTTTTAAATGATGCACCCCTTCATTTCAGATTGAGAATCGGTTCTATGCCATCTGCCTATCAGATGTTTAGAACGCAAGACTGCGTATTAATGCCACATGTTTGATTTTCTTCCCCTTGTAATGGTTTGGTTCAGATTGCTAATAGCATTCCATGAGTACTGTCAATAAAATGTCTGTGATGGGAGAGTGATGAGATATTTATAAAGCTGCTTGTCTCTCTGAATAAGAAGAAAAGCCAGCTGGAAATATTCTTGCAGATCCTCAATATTAATTCTGCGAAGCCATGACACTAATCTGCCGAGTGTTTCACACCACTATCAATTGATGGTAAATCATTCACAGTTGCTACAGGCCAATGTCCGTTTGTAATAAGTTAGTTGGCAGATGCTGAACACAAGATATTTACAGTGAAACATTTTCTGGGGTTTTCCTGTACTGTATTATCATGTAGGCCAGCGTTCCTTCATATTTGTCACTTTTATACATTTGAAATGTTCTATTTCCTTTTCTGGACCAGGATAAACAAAGGCAGTGTTTTCCTGAACTTTTTAACAAATGATTAGTCTTTTTTTTTTTTTTTTGTTAACTTATAATGACTGCTGTAATGTATATGAAATTTAGAAATCTAGCACAGGGACTCATTTGAGAACACATTCTTGGGGACAAACGGGACATTAAATGAAACTGTACAGAGCACAGAAAGCCAATTCAATGATAAAGGCGTATGGTATTATAAGAATAAATGTTACAGAAAATGAGTTTATAAGCAGTATTTATTATGGAATTTATTATGGAATCTGCATAGTTGAACAATTGTCAGATTATTTAAGAAGAGAATGAACTAATCACAGTGGAATAGAATAACATGAACTAAAGCTTATGTTACATCATGTTAGGCCAAATACCAACTAAATTTTGAAGGGACATTCCGAGCACCATTACATTACTACAGTACTCTACCCTGCTACTAAGCCTGTCATTGCTGTTCCAAGTTGGACAAGCTAATGCAGGGGTATACTTATTCAATAGCACAGCTTACAGCTTTTTGTAAAAGCACTTAAAAATAGTATAACGCATGTTTCATTGCATCCAATGAGCTGTAGTGAATACAGCACATAGAACGCCTCTTTACTAATAATGATACCAGAATAGCTTCTCCATTGATCTCAAAAACATACACTAAAAAAATAACTGCTTAAAACATTTCATTCCACTTTAAATAAACTGTTTATGAGCTGTGTTTTTGCAGACTTTGTCTTCATGTAACTTTTGCAACATGTCTCTACATTAAGTCATTTAAATAATGAGCAAGAAAAAATTAATATAAACTGTTCAAACATTTTAACATAGCTAAGGGCTACATTTGCTGCATAATTTGATGTACAATAGAATTGTCTTCTTTTATGTTACAATCTTTATTTCCACTGTTGCATCAACCACAAATTTTCAATAACAGCTCTGCTAATATTAACTATGAAAATCAATGCAACCGTCACCTTAAATAGTTGAAGAGTTTAATAATGATTTGATATGTTTGCAGTTGTGTCAAAATAGTTTTTTGCTTTTTCATTATGGGGTATTGAGTGTAAATGGAAGTTTAAAATAATGATTTTTTATTTATTTATAGGTTTAACAGCTGCCGCTGCAGCGGCAGCAGCTGCCACTAATGCAGCAATAGCTGAAGCAATGAAGGTGAAAAAAATCAAGTTGGAAGCAATGACCAACTATCATGGCAGCAATAACCAGCTTGGAGGAGACTCGGACAATGGCGATCTTAATTCTAGCGTTGGTAAGTTTACAAATGGAGATTTGGAATGGCATTTTAAAGGACACCTTTAGGTATGACCTCCTGACAAACTGGTGGTAGGACAGCATGGAACAGGAGATGAGTGTAGCTGACAACAAGCCCAACATTACTGCTTCACCATTTATCAATGTGCATGCTTCAGCAAATCAGCATCATTACCATGGCGATTTCAATGCATACAAGCTTAACTCCATCTCCCAACACACCACAACTCTGTTTTTTCTTTACTGCAATGGTGAGCTGTAAAGAAACTGACAACTGTAGAGCAAACATTTTGACCAAAATTGTCACATTGGTAGCCAGTTGCAATATTAATTGGATATTTTATCTCTTTTTTTTAAGGGTTTGCCTCAATTTTGCATGTAAATTATCAACTCACATATTCGTGCACTAACCATTTTATGAAACTCAAAATCAGATACATTTGAGTAAAAAAGATCATTTGAAAATAAATAAATAAAAACTGTTGTAGTGTCTTGTCCTATGACTGTTTATTGTCTTTCACTTTAAATATTTAATTTAAACTTCTATTATTGATTTTATATATATTTTTTAATATTTTTATTTTTATTTTTTTTATGTACAGTCTGTTATGGATGAAATTAGTGCATCAGAGTTTCCAGTTAGTGAAACTACTGATTTTACATCCACAAACTTGGTCTGTTGGTATTGCATGCGCGAGAGTACAACAAAATTTAATTTTCCTTACAGCCATCAAGAGTAACTGCTGGGGGAAATAACAAAACTTGACAGAGGCAATTCTGCCTTTTGTCAAGTTTTTTAATATGTACGAAATATATTGACGGAGAAGTCAATACTTTGTATTAACATATTTTTGACGTCGTTTAAACATTCTGCTAGTGCTTCTAAGAGGCTGTATTGCTAACGATGCCATCAGGATGCCTACCATTATCCATAAACAATTTAGTTAACATTTTTTTTATTTATTCTCACATGACAAACATCCTATTTTTATTTTTATTCTAATACCATTGAATGTCTAAAATATCACCACTATTTCTAAAACAAAATGACAGTACAGATAAAAGAGAAAAAAAAGTAAATTATGTTTACCTTTCCATAGGTCTTTGTATACAAATCAATATATGAAATTGCTGTTTCATCCTACATGTTTATGCTAACTTTGCATCCTGTGTTTCAAATGAGTGTTATGCTAAACATTGTATTGAATATAAATGTATTGTTCTGTTTTTCCTAACTGAGCAACTTTTAATTCATACCTGTTAGTTTGCACCCATTCTTGCTACTGAGAATAATGGGTGATATCAACTCAAATTTGGCAGCCACTTTGAACATTAACAATTTAAAAAATGGGATTGAATTCTATCTTTAGCATTATTCTTCCATCATTTATGTTAATACTCAACATGTATGCACAGAATATAGGTATCTTACATCCCCGTGTGTTCAGTGATTAAAATGTAATAATGTCTTAAATGGGGTAACTTGAGATTTGTGATGTTTATATATTGTATATTGGATGTAAGAAGTCAGATTTAAATTTTATGAAAAGTTTTAACATTGTCCAATTGATTTTGAATTTTTTAAATACATGTGAGCAAGTTCTGGAATCCCAAAGCTTGCGAAAGTGTTTACAAATGTGCATTTGTTGGAGGTAAACAAATCGAGTTTCTCTCTTTTAGGCAGGAACTTTATTCCACTCATATCTAGTTTAAAGTAAAATTCTAAGCAACATATTCAATATAACACTGTGTAGTTGGTATGCTGGAGTCCCTTGGTGCTGTCCCAAAGGACACTCTACATCCCTAAAACTCTTTAGCTTGCTGAAGTACTTCATGTGTGAAGTGTGTGTCCTCTTTTTCCATATTCAAAAAGTGTAAATTTCAATTTAAATTGGCACTTTTATAAATTAACCTTGTTACATCCCCTTGCTGTTAATCAGACAACCAGTCCTGTTACCTCCTTGTTGTTCAGCTAAACTCAAAATGGCAGGCAATTAGTGCACCTACTTTGCAAAGACTTCTCATTGAGCTGAATTACGAAGCCTGTGATTGGACAGCCTCAGAAATTCTGGGCGGTGTTAGAAGGGGAGGGCATACAAAGGCTTCAGACAAGAGATTTGCAATTTTTGAAAGCTGATTTTAGACATACCCCAAAGAATATACAGTTGTTAAAAAAAATAAAAAAAATAAAATACTGTTCACTATTGGGAGAAAAATCCTTTTCTTTCTGGGAGCTTGGTGTGTTTTGCAACAAAGAACAACAAAGATAACAAATCATTTTGCCTAGCCTGGCTCATTGTCTCATGTGTTAGACTAGGTTGCCAATATAAAGTTGTTGGTTTTTTTTCTTCTTTTTTTGCTAAATGGTGAAAGAGCATTCTTTTGGTAATATTGTGTGTTTAGTAACAAAGAAAAAAATATGTTTGCCTAGCCTGGGTAATTGTGTCTAGTGAGACTTAGGTTAACTTGCACCTGAATCTAGCTATTAGCTGCTGCTATGGGCACATGAACACCTTTGAGTGGGAGATAGGCGGTTAATTTTTTTTTTTATTGTTCCTAGTCTGAGACTATGTTACTAATATACAGTTACATTTTTTTTTAAACTGTAGAAAGAAACTGGAGAAAGAAAATCCTATATGAATTTTTCCTGAGTGTGTTCAATCCAGTGTGTGCGATGCAAGTGTGTGAGTATTGTGCTGTGTTTCTTAATGGCAAACACAATAACATTACAGCAGTAAATCCACCAAGCCAGAGGTGTAACTAAGAAATCCTGGGCTCCAGTGCAAAAATTAATAAAGCCCCTCCCCCTTACTTCCCTCCTCAATCCACACTAAGCAATACTCTTGAGTGGAATGTGTGTGGTGACTGTGTGCGATTGTCCTGGGGTTGGTTGAGTGTGACTGTATGTAAGGATGTCTGAGTGTGATTGTGTGTGGAAGTTGACTAAGGGGAAAGAAACACACACACACACACACAAAGAATGATAGACAGAGACGTCAAAAAAAAGAGTGCCAGAGAGGGCAAGAGAGACAGAGAGGGAGGAAGAAACATAAAGAAAGCAAGACAGAGAGGAAAACCCAGAGGAAACAAAGAGGGAGGGAAAGAGACAGATGAAGAGACAAGGATAGTCATCACCACCATCAACAGACATTGGGATCCCAATTTTGGTATTCTACGCTAAATCCTTACTAAAGAGAGGCTTTGGTGGCCCCCACAAAATAGACTCTGTTGTGCCCTTTTTTAGTTGCTGCTTGGGAGGTTCTGCACCAAAAAGTTACAACGCTTGAACTAGCTGTGGTAGAATGATGCTGCAGTACCAGTGAGAATAGAAGCATGTCCATTATGTCTGGTTCAACACCAGGAAACCATTTTTCCCCCATCTTTTTTTTATACTTCAGTATCATGACAATAACAGACATTGCACTTTTACATCTGACCAGGATCTACTCAACTATGAGTATGATGAAGAGTTAGAAGAGGACAGATAGCACCCCAGTATTTTTTCTGGCAAATAGTATGCAGTAACCTCTCCACCATCTCCAAAACAATCTTTACCTGCAAAAGCATTGCCTTATCCAATGGAGACAGTTGTGAGCTCACCCACTGTGAATATTACCATCACCAACAACACCAATACCACCACTATCGACATCAACTGCACAATCAACATTCCTATTAATATTAAGTAACTAAGTGTTAATGTACAAGCTAGTGTTGTGAAAGTAGATGCAAGGCTAGTGTCGTCTTCAGCAAATGCAAGGCAAAGAGTGGAGGGTATCACTTTGAGTGCCTCCAAGAAGGCCAACTTACATTTTACTAGTGCTGGTATGAAGCAACATTTGCAAAGATACCAGTTTGGTCTGTATTACTAAGGGAAGAAGCAGAACAAGAAAGTACTAGGGCTGGCAGTAAGTTAACTGTATAGCACAGTATCTGATTCTGCGCAACCAACTACCAACAGTGGTCCCTCCTCCCTTTGTACTATCACACTGTTAGGAAGAGTAGGAGGGCTTGTGAGCATAGCGACAGGTTAGACAGTGCAAGCTTCTTATCTCAGTAATATACATAGTGTGTGGCTGCGGTTTACTGCACAAGTGAACCCTTGTTCACCCATCTAATAAATAAATACAATCAAAAAAAAATAACTGCTGCTCTTCCTTTATAAAAAATACCTTTCATTTTAGTGATGTAACCTTGCCTGGCTGAGACTTGTGGTGTGGCTAAAGCTGCTACATCAACCTGAGAGTCACTTCTTTCTATAAGGAAACAGTAAGTGGACCTGAGCAATTGACAACGCACTCTTTCCACACTGAGAGGAAGAAAGCTTTCTCACACATCCAGTTTGTGGTATGATTGACAGTCTTTCAGTGTGGGGGGGAAAACAGTGCCCTATCATCTGTTTCTACCATCTGCATATGAGGAGGTAGTAGGCACTCAGCCAGGCTGGGCAAAACTACTGCAATGAAAGGCATTTGAAAACAAACGTACTCCTGTTGCTGCTAGGGAACAATCATCAAGTTCTCTAACTTCCACTTCTTTTAAATCCAGCTATATAATAATCTAATTTTGGAGACTCAGAATTGTCTTAACAAAAATGGCAATGTTTTGTAAGCCATTAGGACAGTCAATTTGTATCTATATTTGCATGCCAGCATAGTCATGGGCACTATTTGTTCTCTGCACAAATCTAAAATACATCTCAACATGCACTATAAGAAATATGACCACATGGTAAACCCCCTATTTTTGTTTGCAAAGTGCTGTTAAGCTACATTTACCATATTCCATGAAAACCCCAATTCTTCAACTTGTTTTTATTAAACTTAGGTAATTCAAGTGTTATTTCATCACAGCAGCTCCTTTACAGCCCTATTCATTGATATGTCAATACAATGAGATGACATATACCCATGGGCATAGATTTGCTTCTGTTAGCATATAGACTATGTTGATGGAACAATAGCCAGTAAAAAATGGTTCATTTGCAATCTTTATCTGGCAATGAGAGACACACAGGGTCCCATTAACATTAAAGACGAGTCTGGATTTTGGTTGCGCAAAATGAGTTTTAATAGTGTATGTCTATTTGTAGTTAAAAAGGGAAGTGACATCTCACATAGCTGAAGCTGCTTATGAATGATGCATGGTACATGGCTGCATTAAAATCAATAAACTCAGTTAAGATGCATCTTTCATAAGGTTTCAAAAGCAAGTATGATTACACTTTCCTGATTTATTAGACTCTGTAGTTCTGTCATAAAACAGCCATGTCAGCCTTTCACTCATTCTTTGGTTTAAGAGATGGGAGATAATCAAGTGTGCTGGGTTAGCCTGGATTTTTAAAGGAACACCCTAGGCACCAACAGGACTTAAACACATTTAAAAAAGGTTTGGAAAAGTTTGTAGGTCTGCAGCATAACCCTGTACCTCTAGCCATGCTTCATCTTTTCACAAAGCAATTCCTTTATTAAACATATTTTGAGTACATATTCAGCTCAACCAATAAAAATACAGTGTGCGCTGAGCTGCTGACTTAAAATTAAAAAAAATGTTATGTTAATGCATAGAGTATGCCAAGTGTCCTTTTAACTAATCAGGAGTAAGCCTGCTCAATATTCTTCCCTGTGTGGATGGTGCATTAATCCATTGACAAAATTAGGACATTTCATGCCGTTCTAACGGCGTTACAGAACACTTTGTAGAGGATGGCATAATGTCCTAATTTTGTCAAGGGATTAATGCACCATCCACATTAAGGTTAAGATAGGTGTATGGTTAGAGTTAGTGTAAGCAAAGGTTTAGGGGTAGGTTTGGTATATTATTTTTAATTAATTGCACTCGATGTGTAAAAAAGTATATGCAAATATGTGAATGCAAATATTTTATTACATTTGTTTTGCATTTTGTTCACACATACTCTTGTGTTAGGTATACATATAGGATATATATATATTTTTTAAAAAAAGCTCTTTCTATTATTTAAAAATAGTATAAGGGGTATGGCTAAGGCAGAGATTACATAATTCCATACAATACTGATTTATACCTGAAATGCACATTGTGAAAGGCTGATTGTGGACAGTTGGCCCTCTCAGCCAATCATAGCCTTCCATTCCTGTCCAACTTATGCCTTCTCATTAGCCCAAGCAGAATAGAGAGGACGGGCAGTTGGGGACTCTTGTTTAGTATTAAAATATTAAAAATGGTTTGATGCTGAATTGGGAATCCCAATGTCCACATCTTTAAAAAATCCCAAATACTACCACTGCGAATGATTGAGATCAGTGGAACTGAGAAGGTTGCTCCAACCAATCGAATCAATACATTAATTCCCAGTGCAATTTGTGTTTACTGTTCTGGTGAAAGTGAGCCTTTGTCTTATGTTTTATAATTGCTGTGAATATTTGTTGAACTTGCAACAATGAAAAACTAAAGGTCAGCATTAAAAGGGGAGTAAGAGGCAAAGCAAAGATGCTAATATGCAATTATTTCACCTCCCATATTTAATACAATATAATAACCTTGAGCTCACCCTCTTCATTTTCAGGGGAGAAAATAGTCTTAATAAATAGATATAGATATGTGGCCATGGCACTTTTTACTCATCCAGAATCAATTGGATTCTTTTAGTTTAATATTTACTTGCTAAGATGAGATGTTAGTCTGCTTGGTGATAAACAGCCTGCTGCTGGCATCTGAAGGTGACCTGTCAGTTCATATGGACAAATCTCCTGCTTACTGAAATGTACAAAATAAATCATTAAAGCAGGCAGGTGCTCATTCCTAGATTTAAATCACCATAGATTTATGATTTGAATTAATGCTTCATTTGGTCATAGAAATAGATGCTGACAAAATGATATGCAGTAGCTGAATCTTCCATACTGTAGCCGTCTTAATATTGATTGCCGAGGTGTCTGCAATCTCTTCTTTATATCAAGTACTTTCTTGTGACAGGTTGGTTGATAAGGGCTATATTCTTGATAAGACAATGCTGCTGGTGGCATTTACACAATTCTCCTAAGCATTAATATAAATAGCCCTAGATATATCTGTATAAAATTCTACTTGTATTCAGCATTCATCTTACTTTGGTTTTGAGGTGTGAGGTTACATTTTTTTTATTTTTTTTTTAAACATGAGTCTCTATTGTTTCCTAAATGTGATTCTCTACTCCTTTTCTGTTTCAAAATACTGTATTTATATACAAACTCACTTCTCAGGTTAATAAGTCTGTTATTTAGTTGTGATCTTATGTTTGCATTTGTTATAGTATTACCAATGACCTATTTTGTCAATATATCGCCAAAAGCTAGCCTGCCATCTGTTGTAGGATAATTCGCACAATGCTTTACATAGAGCAGTATGGGGTGATTCCGTGGCTCCAATTTTAAATCAAATTCACTATATGTATTATAAGATCACTTGATGACACCAAACTTCAAAATGAATTGAACTAGCAACAAACTCTAGTATTGATTCAAATGGCGGCTGAATAACTCAAGGATTGATCCCTGCATTATTCCTAAAATATCTCCAGAATAAAAATGGCAATAAAAAAAAAGCAACGCATTGTCCAAAGCACAACTGCGGTATTGCCATTGGTGAGAAAATGATATGATGTCATATCCTCCCAGTGTCATGATTTAGGATACATGGAAGGGATAGTAGAGGCAGATGTTTGCTGCCAAAATAATATTCATAGCATGCTCCCGGCTGGATGCCAGTTATGTGCCAGCTCTTACCCTTAATAAGGGAAACAAAATGGGAGGGTGACCATAATGATTAAAATATAACAAAGAGTAAAAGTCTGTTGCCATTTTAGGGATATAAAGTGTATTCAGTGTATGAGTATTATTTAAATTTAGGTATGATTTACTGTTAGGGAAATTATTTTTGGAATGGGGTGAGTAGCTAGTAATAAGCTTGGTATTTAGAGTAACAGACATTAGTTCATATTTGGGACAGTACCTAGGATCTAAGGTTATGTGTAGTTGCTAAGGAAATATTTAACGGCAATCATATTATTCCGGGTTGTGGCAGTTGAGATGTAAAATAGAACATGGGTAAGCCACTGCCCCAGTTCAAAAGAAGAAAACTGATATACTAAGAAAATGTATTAGTAATGTGCTCATAATAAAAAACACCTACTTTTGCATGGGTGGGCACACAGGATTTCAGTGTCTCAGGTGGCCTAATTTCCAAAATCCACAAATAGAAGAACACAATCCAAACACTGCATTCAGAAGACAAATGGACCACTTAATATGAAGTGATGCTTCTACTCTCATTCTACCTAAAGCATTTCTACCTTTTATGTATCTGCTTTGTTTTTGTTGCATTTTTGGGTTGGATTATGCCACGTGATATATTTTGTTCAAAAAACCAGGACAGGTAAGGAATGCTTCATATTCATTGGTCTATTTTTGTCATGAGTGCGGTGTTTGGATCCTGTTCTTTGATTTGTCGCATTTAAGCTTACAATAAAATCTATAGTTAGCTGTATATTTAAGGTTAGGGTTGAGGATATTGTTTATGACTACAGCTGGTATGAATTCATGGTTTGGGTATTATTTAAAGTTAAAGTTAAGCATAGGATTATTGATGGAAATTATGTTTAGAGTTAATGTTTAGATTTAGGGATATGAATACTGTTACTGTAAAAGACAGTCTCAACTCCTAGGGCCAGATTAGTGTATTGGAGCAGAAGCTCTAGGCCCATACCATAATATAGGTCAAAACTGCCTAATTTCTTTGGATTCTGTAGTTGTTGTGGAGAGTTGAATGTCATAATCATGGTATGTGGCCAGGAAGCTACAAATATCCTCCTTCGCCTCGATGAGCATTATAGAAAGCACTAACCATAAAACCTCAAGTGTCAATGGTAGTTTGGGCTCTATATTTCATAACTGACATCTGATCTGTACCTTTATTAACAACTGTGCCTAGACTCATTGCCAATAGGAGGTGTCTATCTCTTCTCTAAGCCTTTGCACATGGATCCTGTTGTCTCAAGGGCAGGCAGTGACCACTTATATATATTCTCTGATCCCCCAATTGACTTTCCTGTGCTTCAGTCTGCTTGTAAAAATAGATTTTATTCGCTTAAAATTCCACTTTTGACTGCATGTGGAAAAGATTTTTGTAATTTTCCCCTCACTAAAACTCAGCTCCAGGCCTATGCAGACCCTTATGCAGCATTGTTAAACCCATTCTTTTGATTGCCTAGAGATTAGTTTGGAATTTGGCATGAAGGGGAACGTGTGGCATGGAAAGGAAAGGTGGGCTGTGTAAATGAAAACAGTGTGGCTAACTTAGCCATGCTCATAAGATGCCAATAAAGTTTTTACCCAGTCGTCACAAACCCCTGTGTCCAAGTTAAAGCTGTCCTCAGATGCCCCAAAGCAACTCAGCTTACTAAAGAACTTTTTGGGGCTGTCTGCATGTCCCTACAGGCTTGTTTTTTTAAAAAGGGCTAATGTCAATAGACATTTGCACTTTTTGAAATATCTGCATAACTCTTCTCAGTTGTTAAGTAGACAAGCAGAGGTCACTGCTTCAAGTTTCATTTTAATGCTTCACTGTGAGAACCTTTGTTGAGGAGTGTCCCATCAACATCTGATTGGACACAAGTCATCATAAATAACGACTTCACTGGAGGTAGATTGGGTAATAGAGGTAACTTTAATAGATATTAACACCATTAATGCCAAAATGGCAGAAGCCATGTAATCTAAAGAGTTTATATTATTTTATAATTGCAGTATTCCTTGTAGGCATTTGTGGAAGATTTCAATATGCTTATGTTGAACTCATTTGCTGAAAATCCAAGGGAGTGTCCTACCAAAGTTATCCTAAACTGTAGATAAAATATGTTTACTGTGAGATTAAAGTTTTTGAGAATCATAATTATGAAGTTATTCTCAGTTGCCTTGGGATTATCTTGTGTTATCAACATACTGTGTATTGATGCAGAGATTTGTAGAACAGAGAAGAGCAGTGAGCAAAGGAAAAAACTAAAACAAACAACAGGTGTATTCCAAACAATACGAAAAAATGTATCTCTACAAGCAGACCTCTTCTGATAAGGCACCCTAAAATCATGTCAGTCTTCTGTCTGACAGATATTATTTGCACATTAGTAATAAATGCCCTTTTATTTGATAACTATTATAAAACAAACAGAATGAGACCATTACAATCTAAATACATTCTTAAAACACAAAAATCCCAACCATAAACATGTCTATAAACTATCTATCTATCTATCTATCTATCTATCTATCTAACTATCTATCTATATGTCTATCTATCTCTTACTTGTTTACTGATTTTATTAGTATTATACATTTTTAATTAAAGAAATATAACACTTAATCACTTTTCAAAGACAACCATTTGCCGCTTGTTAGTTTCTGACTCAGAGCTGTAAACAGATATCAACAATAGTAAATGGTTTCCTTTGAAGGAAATTAGTTCATATCTATTCAAAACGTGCGCTTAAACCAGATGTTCCTAGAAAATCTCATTGTTTAAACCACATTCGCACAAATGTGTTATTATTTCTTAAAGGAAGTGAATCAATAAAAAAGACTTGGGGTTTAAGGTCTTAAAACATAGGAAACGGAGGACATTATAATTTGCTGAAATAATAAGATCATAAACATCCACAAAGTATCATTTTAAATGAACAAGGTACGTCACGATTGCAGATTTAATGTTTTTCCTATATATGTCTTTTGTTCTAAAATCACTACTTTTATGTGGATTAACCCTTTGAGTGCTGTCACATATCAGGCAATAAAAGTCTCGAAAGCTCATATCTTTTCAGAATACTAACAATTTATTAATGAAATAAACATAATATTTTAACTAGAATAGAACTGTTTATGCAAAGAATGCTCTTGTATAATCTCCTGTCCCCTGATAGATTTATGGAACATCATATGAACATGTCAACATGAAATAACCTACTATATGATGCCCATAGTGCCTTGTCTAGAACCAATATAAAGTTATTGTTAGACTATCCATTGTGATATTATGTTACCAATTATAGGGGGAGTCTCAGGTTACTTTCTATAAAACTCAATCCACTTGACAAACAGTGCTCAATCTACTTTTTGTATCCTTACTAGTCCACAACAAATTGCAAAATAAAAAGACCCTATGCAAGAAGGGTATTATATAGGAAGTTTTGATGTGGGGTCCTCTTCACAGGTGGTTAATCTGTGAATACCCAGTGTCAGCTCAACAAAGACCATGGGAGTATTACAGTTCTGCAATATAAATATTAGGTAGTATCTTACTTTGTCTGGTCCTCCAAGGTTGACTGTATTGTTTAACTGTCTTGTGCCATTGATGAATGAGTTACATTAGTAGCAGGTTATTAATGTATAGTTCTTGTTGTTTATTTGATATATAAGATCCAAGATCTGCTATTTAATACTCTGTATTTTTGTGTTTTTTTTTTTATTTGAAAGGGTTACTGCTTGTCTTCAATATCAAATATTTGTGCTCTGCATCTAGTTTACTATTGAGCAATGTATGATATGTAGATGGAAATCTTGTACTTTTTAATAGAAAGAAAATCTTAAATATAGATGTCATAACATTAGTATTATACCAGACAGTAGAATATTTTACTGTTCTGTTTAAATGACTGGCTGTAAATAGATTTCTTATTTTTTGTTAAATTCTTTATTTTTGTGGTGCATACATGAACAAATAATCAGGTCTATAACTTTACAGATACCCCTAAGGGTTACAAGGTATTGCAATACAAAGATTCCTATAGGGAAACAAATAAACAAATATGGTGCAATAAAATAGTGAGTCAGATGGTGAAAATAATTCCAATAGGGATCCACTCACATGGTACAGAGCCTCTTAAGGACAGGCTCTGATCTCTTCAACTTTTGTGTACTGAAAGGTGACACACACCCCAGACATCCGTATCAGGCGAAAACCTTATCCAGAGCCCCTGACTTGGCTCTAAGTATGCAAGCGAACGTGGCAATTCAGGTTGTCACAGCCCTTCTTTATAGCAGCATGGAGCAATCCTCAGACATGTTTAAAAAGTAATTAACATTTATTATATCCAAATAAAATGAATAAAAGAGTAAATACAAAAAAGTCCAAGTATCCAGATGTCCAAAGATGTCCAAGACGCGTTTCGTTGATCTGATTCAGCTTTCTCAATTGGTGGTATCCATGCTGACGGTCCTCGTTTAAATTTCCTGTATGGGAGGAATTACTGCGTAACGTCCGTGATACATCCAATCACGGACGTCTTCATCAGTGGGAGTATGGGTCATCAGCTGTGTGCGTTCTCTCACCCCCAGTGATGTCATCGGGCACTACGTGCTGTGCGCGTGACGTCACTTCCGGGTTTCGTATCTCCCTCAGTATGTTCCACTCCTCCGAAGTTATCCATCTAGTGCATTTCTTTTTAGTCCCTCCTAACTCCATGATTGGTGTAGGTTCATTTGGTGAGGGTATAACTGTAGTTCCGTCCGCCATTGTAGTTAAGGGCAAAGTGTTGGAAAAGGATATCTGTCCACATTGTCGTTCTTCATAAAATAGGAGGTATTCCTAAAGGGTTATGTTCATGAAGAGCATATTAGCAAACATAAAACATAGGTATTAGAGTAATATTTAAAATCACAAATATACTTTGGCATTCCCCTGTACATTCTCTGTGAGATGGTGTCATAACAGAGAGATTCCTTATCTGTGACTATCCCAAATTGCTTTTTGGAGAGTGATGTGTGATATGCCTATAATGACGCTTCAATATGTACACTATTACAGTGTATATCTGTATAGTGTATATAATAGAATATAAACAAGTTGACAAAAACAGATATAGTGATATAAAATTATAAGATTAAAAAAGTATACAATAAAAAGAAATATATATGTATATAAAAATAGTTATACTGATGCACATAAAAAATATGAGTTATAAATTGAAAAATTACATAATATTGTAATAATGATAAATGGTTGAGGGCTATACCTGTATGTTGACTAGGGATATGTTATATAGAATGAATAAGAAACAGGAGGGGTGGGAAGGAGGAGAGAAGAGAGGGGAACAGATATAATATTCATGATGGCAATTATACCAAAGCCTTAAACAAAGAAGCACTATAAACTTTTTTTTAGGCTGGTATTGTCTGATGGTGTTTATTGTCATCTCAAAAAAAAAAGACATAATTCGAAGTTGTCATTAAGTCCATATGGTTGCATAGTATTAAGGTTAAAAATCCATTGCATCTCTGTTTGTCCTATACATTTGATCAGGTCCCCTCCTCTCCAATTCATGATGACTTTTTGGATTCCTGTAAATTTCATTAGGTGGGGGTCACAATTGTGTTTTTCTTTAAAGTGCAATGAGACACTATGCTTTTCAAAGCCTTTTTTGATGTTTCTCGTATGTTCCTGAATCCTTATGTTTAGTGTGCTAGTCATTCTCCCTATGTACCCCAATCCACAGGGGCAGGTGAGCATGTATATGACTTTAGTAGAGTGACATGTGATCATCTGTTTGATTTTGAACTGCTTTGTTTTATCTCCTGGGTGGTTGAATTCTTTTATATGTCGCCTTATTCTTTTAGTGTATAAAAGAATTCAACCATCCTGGAGGTCGGGGAGTGTTAAGCAGTAGTTCGCTGCCTGGACCTCGCTGTGGGTGCGACTAGCTAGTAATGACAGGTAGTATGCCGTGCTGGGTTGCCCCTAACCAAGGGGACTGCGGGGGTTGGGGGGCTGATTAGGTATCATATTGTGCTTATGGCTTCGAGTAGCATGTGCTGGGTGAGCGCTCAGTGGAGCTTACAGGCTCGGCTGTAAATAGATTTTTTAACTGATTAAAGTTAAACATTTAAGTTAATATTATTTAGTTGCACATTTTTACAACATAAATACAGACAGGATAGTATTTGAAAGGAAGCAATATATTCATTTTCACCTGTTTGTTGATTTAGGTAGGTGATAGTTTAATTTTAATGTTCAAAATCAAACATTCCTTACACTGGATTTGCAAGAGCTGCATAGCTTTTTGTGACTGGTATAATAAATGGATGCAATGTGCTTTTATTTAAAGATTCACAAACACAATCTGTAAACAATTACACACAGCTTTTCGTTTTTCATATGCCAATCTGTGTTTAGGTTTCTTTACTATAAACCTGTAAGCTAAAGTGGCACTAATAAAGGTAAACTATAAGACTTTATCTTCATTAATGCTGTTTTTTTCTGTTTATGGAGCTATATTTCTCACAAATAATAGTTAATGAAGCCACTTTCTATTAGTTTAGAAAGCATAGTTTACCGTTCTAGTTTCTACAAAGACACAAACACCTACAAAATAAAAACCAACATAGAAGATTCAAATATCTATATACTAATATATTTTACTTTTATTTTAACAGTCTTTTTAATAAATAATTGCTTACCTGCATTTATGTTTTTCTTTTTTTTTTTTTTATAAACTGCCAGATGCTCACTTCGGCATCGCCCCACTTGCTCAAATAACACTTGTTGTTCCTTAGAACTTGAGTAGCTTCAAATCATGCATTTTAAATGTATACATTATGTCTTATGTCTTATAAAGCAGTATACAATTCATGTATTAAGGCATAACATTTCACATTAAAAACACAAGTATATGTTCATTTTGTTTTTTTGGGAGCTGTATTTCCAGATGCATGGGCAATTTTTAAGTTTCTTGTTTATTGGAGGACATTTGTTTCTTTCTCCACATATACAGTCTGATTCTCATTATTTACTGTTTTCTATGCTTTAATGTTTCACATAATTTATAGTAAGTGATTTGCATATTTGACTAATCCGTGACATTGTTTGGTTGTCATTACGAAGGGTCAAAAGGAAAGAGAAAGTAGACTATCACTGCCCCAGTGTCAGGGTACCTGAGGTCTCTACCTCTAAAAGAGGTAGAGACTTAGTAATTTATCCGTCCAAACGAGCTGTTTCCTTCGGTCCTCGCGGTTCATCCAGTCACTTAAACACCGACCGCGAGGAATCCACATCCTTTTCTAGCGGGACGCTCAATACGTGACGTCATGACGCTATCACGAGCGACCTGTCACTCAAGTGTCCGATATCCAATCGGTACTTGTCAGAGGCGTGATTACCATCCAGAGCCAGGGTATTTAAGCTTACTTCTCACTTCAGCTCATTGCCCTGTCGTGGTTCTAGCTTGTCTAGTCACTCAGTGCTCTGGTATTCTAGTTTGCTCTATTGGTTTTGACTCGGCTTGTTGTACTACCCTGCTTATCTCTGTTATCCCTTGACCCGGCTTGCCTCTCGCTTATCTGTCTTCTCGTTCCCTCGACCTCGGCTTGTCTCTGACTATTCTCTATTACTCTCGGTACGTTAGTCCGGCCATTCTAAGGCCCGGTATACGTACCTTTCCACTCTTTGTACTCTGCGTGTTGGATCCCTGTCCCGTTCCTGACATTACGACAGGGCCAATGGATCCTGCAGGTACAAACAGTCAGCTTGGTTCTTCTGATCCCAGGTTTGACGCCATGGAGCATAGGATGGATCAGATGGCTCTAGCACTACAGGCACTTTTGTCTCGTGCTAGTAACCCACCTGAGGAGACACGTACTCCTTCTATTTCTCCTGCAGTCTCAGGTCTAGAGGTAGCCACTGTAGGTGCTTCTTCCCGTATTACCCCACCAGTACGTTATGGCGGGTCACCGGAGAAGTGTCGTGGCTTTCTGAACCAGATTAGCATCCATTTCGAATTACAACCCCGCTCTTATCCTACAGATAGAGCGAAGGTTGGATTTGTTATTACTTTACTCATTGAGAAAGCTCTGAGATGGGTCAATCCTTTATGGGAGAATGATAATCCACTAGTCTATAATTATAATGCCTTTGTAGCTGCGTTTAGAAGAACTTTTGACCCTCCTGGTAGAAAGGTCAATGCAGCTAGATTACTGTTGCGCCTTAGACAGGACGATCGAACACTTGTGGATTATGCACTAGAGTTCAGGTCCTTGGCGGCAGAAGTTAAGTGGAACGAACAGGCTTATATAGATGTGTTTCTGAATGGGCTATCAGATGTAATTCTTGACGAGGTCGCTACTAGAGAACTCCCTGAGAATTTGGAGGATTTAATTTCTTTTATATCTCGTATTGATGAACGCCTAAGAGAGAGGCAGAACACTCGAGATAGGACCCGTAGACCCTCCTTTAAACTAGCGCCTACCTTTCAAAATTCTGAGTTCGAGGACTTACGTATTTCTGAACCTATGCAGATAGGCAGTACTCATCTCACAGAGAGGGAGAGACAGTACAGAAGAAGGGAGGGTTTATGTATGTATTGTGGAGTCAGAGGTCATTTACGCCTAAATTGTCCTAATCGTTCGGGAAACGCTCGCACCTAAGTTTCTCTAGAGGACAGGCCTTGGGTGTTTCTACTTTGTCCTCTATTCACAACTACAAAGAGTTCAGGCTTCTGTTACCCGTTTCTTTAAAGTGGGAAAAGGGAGTAGTCAAGACTATGGCACTAATCGATTCTGGAGCTGCTGAGAGTTTTATAGATCAGGGTTTTGCTGCCAAGCATGCTATTCCATCCCAGTTAAAAGAGACACCACTGGCTGTTGAGGCCATCGATGGTAGACCGTTACTTGAGCCTGTCATTTTCCGTGAGACCATACCGATTAACTTAACTGCTGGCATCCTACATAGAGAGGACATATCCTTACTGCTCATTTCGTCTCCGTCTATTCCCATAGTCCTGGGGTACTCCTGGTTGAGGAGACATAACCCTATTATTAATTGGGAGTCAGGGGAGATAGTTTCATGGGGACAGAATTGTCAAGAGAAATGCTTGCGGAAGGTCTTACCTCTCTGCTTAACCAACACCGCGACTAACTCTGACAATCCTACAGAGACACAAATTCCGTCTCAGTATCTAGATTTAAAGGCAGTGTTTGACAAAAAGAAAGCCGATACCTTACCTCCACACAGGTCCTTTGATTGCAAAATTAACCTACTCCCTGGTACCATGCCGCCCAGAGGTCATGTATACCCGTTATCTACGAAAGAGAACTCAGTTCTAGAGGAGTATATTCACGAAAATTTAGACAAGGGATTCATTAGGAGGTCCTCCTATCCTGCCGGGGCTGGATTTTTTTTTGTTAAAAAGAAGGATGGTTCTTTAAGACCTTGTATTGATTATCGAGGCCTAAATAAGATAACCATTAAGAATGCCTACCCGATTCCCTTGATCACCGAACTCTTCGATCGTTTGAAGGGTTCTACAATTTTCACCAAGTTAGATCTCAGAGGGGCATATAACTTGGTGAGAATCCAGCAGGGACATGAGTGGATGACGGCATTCAATACTCGATATGGCCACTATGAATATACTGTCATGCCTTTTGGGTTATGCAATGCACCAGCTGTATTCCAGGATCTGATAAATGAGATTCTTAGGGAATTTCAGCAAGATTGCGTCATTGTATACCTAGATGATATACTCATACATTCTAGTGAGATTGAGACTCATCACAAGCAAGTCAGGAGGGTTTTGCACAAGCTTCTCCAGCATGGCTTATACTGCAAGTTGGAGAAATGTAGCTTTGATCAAACCCAGGTAACCTTTCTCGGCTATGTGATCTCGGGGGAGGGATTTAAGATGGATCCGGATAAGCTCCAGTCCATTCTAGAGTGGCCTTTACCCAAAGGTCTTAAAGCCGTACAGAGATTTATTGGTTTTTCTAATTATTATAGGCGCTTTATTAAGGGTTATTCTTCAATCATCGCACCTATCACCAATATGACCAAACAGGGGGCTGATACTAAGAATTGGACTACTGAAGCTCTTCTTGCGTTCAAAACTCTCAAGGAACTTTTCGCTTCCGCTCCAATTTTAGTTCACCCCGACACTTCTCTGCCTTTTCTACTTGAGGTAGACGCATCAGAGACTGGTTTAGGTGCTGTCCTATCTCAAAGGTTGGGTATTGATAAGCCATTACATCCATGTGGATTTTTCTCTAAAAAATTGTCTGGTACAGAGAGCAGATATGACATTGGTGACAGAGAATTACTAGCGGTTATCAAGGCTTTGAAAGAGTGGAGACATTTATTGGAAGGTACATTACATCCTGTTACCATTCTAACGGACCACAAAAATTTGTCTTATATCGGAGAGGCCAAGCGTTTGTCCTCCAGGCAGGCTCGTTGTTCGTTATTTCTTACCCATTTCAATTACGTTCTGACTTACAGACCTGGGTCAAAAAATTCTAAAGCCGATGCGCTATCTCGCCAATATGAGCCTTCTGCTTCAGTTGAACCACTTTTGTCCTCCATTGTACCCAAATGCAATATTATTGCTAATACCAGTCTCAAAATCCATTCTCCGCTACTTGACCAGATCTTGAAGTCACAACATCTGGCACCCGGAAACACTCCTGAGGGAAGAAACTTTGTCCCCCCTGAACTCCAACTGGAGCTCTTACAATGTTTTCACGAAAGTAAAGTAGCTGGCCATCCTGGTATTCGCAAGACATACTCTCTGATATCCAAGGATTTCTGGTGGCCTTCACTACGAAAAGATATTGAGGAGTTCGTCGCAGCTTGTGAGACTTGTGCTAAGACTAAACAACCTCATACATCTCCTTGTGGTCTGTTACACCCCTTGGACATTCCTGAGAAACCTTGGTCCTGCCTGTCCATAGACTTTATCGTGGATTTGCCTGCTTCCAAGAGACAGACTGTTATTCTCACGGTGGTGGATAGATTTACAAAGATGGCCCATTTCGTGCCATTACCTAAACTTCCGACTTCCCCTGAATTGGCAGAGATTTTTGCGAGAGAAGTTTTTCGCCTACATGGGATTCCTTCGGAGATTGTTTCTGATAGAGGTTCTCAATTTGTCTCACGTTTCTGGAGATCCTTTTGTTCTCAAATGGGAATCAAATTGAACTTCTCCTCTGCCTATCACCCTCAGTCTAACGGAGCTGCTGAACGCACCAATCAAAAGATTGAGCAGTATCTACGTTGCTTTGTTTCCGAACACCAGGACGATTGGGTCGGTTTGATTCCTTGGGCGGAGTTCGCACACAATAACCTTGTTTGTGATTCAACTCGCTCTAGCCCTTTCTTCATGAACTATGGCTTTCATCCTTCAATTTTTCCTTCGGTTTCCTCTTCTCAGGGGATACCGTCGGTTGATGATCATGTCGCCAACCTGAAGAAATTATGGGATCAGACTCGGCAAATTCTGTTACATAATTCCTCGTTGTTCAAGAGACACGCTGACAAGCATAGAAGAGCGGCTCCGGTCTTTGTTCCTGGGGATAGGGTGTGGCTGAGCACTAAGAATATTCGCCTAAAAGTTCCATCTATGAAATTTGCTCCTCGCTACATAGGTCCTTACAGGGTTCTCACTCGTATCAACCCGGTTGCGTATCGCCTTGCTCTGCCACCTGCCTTACGCATTCCTAACTCTTTTCATGTCTCCTTGTTGAAACCTCTTATTTGCAACAAATTCTCCTCTAAGGTTTCCTCACCTCGTCCTGTTCAGGTGGAGGGTCGGGAGGAGTACGAGGTCAGCTCCATCATTGATTCCAGAATTTCAAGGGGAAAATTGCAATATCTGGTCAACTGGAAGGGATATGGTCCTGAGGAGAGGAGTTGGGTACCTCAGGAGGACGTTCATGCTTCTCGCCTTCGCAGAGCATTTCATCTCCACTTCCCATCTCGTCCCGGTTCCTTCCGCCCGGTGGGCGTATCTGAGAGGGGGGGTACTGTCAGGGTACCTGAGGTCTCTACCTCTAAAAGAGGTAGAGACTTAGTAATTTATCCGTCCAAACGAGCTGTTTCCTTCGGTCCTCGCGGTTCATCCAGTCACTTAAACACCGACCGCGAGGAATCCACATCCTTTTCTAGCGGGACGCTCAATACGTGACGTCATGACGCTATCACGAGCGACCTGTCACTCAAGTGTCCGATATCCAATCGGTACTTGTCAGAGGCGTGATTACCATCCAGAGCCAGGGTATTTAAGCTTACTTCTCACTTCAGCTCATTGCCCTGTCGTGGTTCTAGCTTGTCTAGTCACTCAGTGCTCTGGTATTCTAGTTTGCTCTATTGGTTTTGACTCGGCTTGTTGTACTACCCTGCTTATCTCTGTTATCCCTTGACCCGGCTTGCCTCTCGCTTATCTGTCTTCTCGTTCCCTCGACCTCGGCTTGTCTCTGACTATTCTCTATTACTCTCGGTACGTTAGTCCGGCCATTCTAAGGCCCGGTATACGTACCTTTCCACTCTTTGTACTCTGCGTGTTGGATCCCTGTCCCGTTCCTGACACCCAGTGACTGGGCTAATAGTTATTCTTGTACATGAGGGAGCTAGCCCAGCAGCTCCATTTAACATTTGCATACTTACATACTTACATAGTTACATAGTTACATAGCTGAAAAGAGACTTGCGTCCATCAAGTTCAGACTTGCGTCCATCAAGGCATAAAACCCAGTCTGAAGCGCTTCCAATTTTGCAACAAACTAGGAAAAAATTCCTTCTTGACCCAAAAATAGCAGTTTAAACATCTGTATAGACTCTGACAAAACCACCTCATCAGGCAAAGAATTCCATATCCTTATTGCTCTTACTGTAAAAAAACCTTTTCTTTGACTTAGATTAAATCTCCTTTCTTCAAGCCTAAATGTGTGACCTTGTGTCCTATGTATAGCCCTGTTTATGAATAGATTTCCAGATAATGGTTTGTACTGACCCCGAATATATTTGTATAATGTTATAATGTTATACTGCATTGCCATTGGATGTAAAACAGAGGGTAGGGTTGCATTGGTAATGCTACACTATGATTACTGTTTACATTCAGGAATTTACATTGTCCATATATCCAAAGCACAGCGCATGATAGTTCCAAACATCTTAACACTCTACATGTGTAGACTAGATGAAATATGGAACAAAAAAAACATTAACAGACATGTACATTAGTAGGGAAAGAGAGTTTTATTCTTTTGTACTCACACACACACATTACATTTTTGGCACTCTTCCCCCATAAACCAAAAAATATATATTAATAAAACCAAGGTGCTATCCCAGCGCAAAGTATGTAACCATTAAACAACGAGAGCACTCACTGGATTTGGTGAAAAAAAGAATTGTATATATGTTTGCATTAATAAAATCAATGTTTTGTCCGACAAACGGCCTTTTCAAATCAACGTTTTCGACAGACAAAACGGTCTTTATATATATATATATATATATATATATATATATATATATATATATATGATGAAAAAAGTCTACTAAAGGTCTGAAACATTTAACTTTTTGTTGTGACACCAGATCTGTTTCAATATAAGGTAGCTATATTCACTTGAAATTCATCTTGAGTGATCTATCTATCTATCTATCTATATTAAGAGAGTACTCACAGGATGAACATATATATAGATATTTATATAGATAGAAATATAGATAGATAGATAAAAATATATCTCTAGTTTTTGTCCTATTACATTATAGAATACATTGTGCATTAAAAGAATATATGTTTTTTTTTAACATTTCTACAATGCCCAAACCAGTAATGTATTTTTGCTACATTAAACCATAATCTTCTGTATTGCCTAGTACTTAGTTAAATGCATTTTCTATTGTCAGAAACCAAAAGGACTTCCCTGTTTTCAAGGAAAAGTCTTCGAGACCTTGAAAAATCAAATAAAAGGAAAACCGAGATTTCAGGCCACTGAGCACAGCTCTGCAGTTGAACATCTGATTCTCTGCCTTGGCAATGTTAATGAACCTAAAATCCTCTCAATAATTAGATGAGGGAATTGCTTATATTTTCAAACAGATGATGCAGCTATAATGAAACGATTGACAGGGAATTTAGGAGTGTCTACAGTACTAATTTAGTTTATGCAAAAATAAAAAGAGCAAAAAAAGTAACTTTATAAATTGTGCAAAAATGTAACACTGCAAATAGGTCATTATCACGGTTGGCTGTTCTTACTGCTACAAAGATAGGCTGTAATTTACAAAACAGTTAAATTACACTAGTTGACATAGTTTTTTCTTCTTCAGTTTTTAGCTCACCAAACATCTTTCTTCTGCATTTATTTTGCTTGGGTCCCTTAAAAAGGACTAAGACTCAAGAGATGGAGTCGGATTGAGTGCACAGCTGTAACTGCTGATGAGCTAATTGCTCCTTATCTCTCAGCCCCATTCATCTTCATTTTTTACCAATTACAGAGAATTATCTGTGTTCTCAGTTGGATATGAGAGTTAATCCTTTTTGGTTAAGCTGGCAGTGCTGTGAGCAGATTCTAAATAGTCGGGTGAAAAAGCCATCAGAAGCTTGCTCGGCAACAGTCTACAGTTCAATGACAATATTTCCAATTCCCATTAGAAGCTTGCTCGGTACCAGTCTACAGTTCAATGACAATATTTCCAATTCATAATATAGTTTGTATTACTAAACCCATTGTGTAGCATGAAATCCTTCTATAATGAGGCAAAGTAAAAATAGACAAAAATGTCTTAACCAAGATGAATATAAGATTTTTACAATATAGACTGTTTTCCTGTACAATAAAGTATTAGTGTGAGTTGCAAAAAAGAAAGTGATATTTTACCTCTATTTTCTTTAATTATTTAAAATACAAAACATTGTTTTATTAAGAACAATACTGAACAGAATGTATGTTCACGCTAAAACAATTGACTCATGCATGTAGCAAGCTGAAACACAAAAAAACAATGGGAATTATATTTTCATTTTTTGGCTTCCATTGCCATATATTTTTCCAGAAGGATTAAACATAGCTTTAACATGAAATTATTAAAGGGAAGCTACTGCGAACATGTATAAATGATGCTCTCCATTTAGCAAACACTCACGCGTAACTTAACTTTAAAATGGATTTTTAAAATAAATACTTATGTTATCTAATTTGCAACTACATATTTTGAAATAAATACAGTGAATAAACAAAAAATATAATACTGACAGATATTTGTAGATTTGATGTCTGGCAGAGCATCATGGGAATTGTAACAGGCCTTTAAATTGTCTTGCTTTTGGTGGAGCAAACACGGTTTTAGGGTCCTGTCCAACCACCCTGATTTAGTTTCTTGGTGTCTCATATCCAAGAGACAACAGGGACTTGTCCTATGGCAGCACAGCATGAGCTCATCATTAAACATATGGGCACTATGATCATGCAGAGAGTGCTTCAACAGTTCTCTCTGCATGGTCCAGGAGGCTGTGCATCCCTTCATTATGACCTTTAAAAGCCTGCCGGCTTGTCCTAATTCTATTGCCATTGCTCCCAATGTTGGGAGCCATTGTGTAGTTCTCATACTTCTGATGGGCCAATATTATACTAGATTAGATGCAGAGGTAGGCAATATGCAACCCTTAAACTACAAGTCCCGTGATGCTCTACCAAAAGCCACTGTCTCTTCTACTATCTGTGTCTCTGAGTTATCTGTATTTTCAACTAAGCTGTTACCATTTGTATTTTCTTCATAATTCCTGGTTAGATGCTGTTTTTCTGGTCACCCATGAAGAATACTTTTACAATTGATTAAAACAATGTTTCACTCATTCATGCCAATGTGTCACCCAACACATACAAATTGTGTGTTGAGATACTACAGATCTTGCACCTTTCCTGTTTGAGAATCCTACTATCCCAAGCATGCTGTTTGTATCACATTTAGTATGTCTAAGCAGATATTTTTAATATTAGAATATTTTTATTGTGGAAATAAAACACCAAATGTTCTGCCATAACAGTGTAGACAAATATACCAGTAGCAATATATACAATAAATATATATTACTGTAGTTCAGAAACTTAAGACCAAAAAAAATATCAAGCTCCGCTCTTCCCTCCTCTCAAAATCTAGTATAGCTGGAATCAGTCAGGGAATACGCTAGGTCATCTTAGCTTAGGCAGGGAGCAGTGCCCATACACAAAATGATAGGTCAAACCATTCTAAGATGTTTTGACTACTTACAGTGGAGGGATGCTAAGGCACTCCTGGCACCAAAGCCACAACAATGCAATGTAGAGAATAATCTGTTGAGTGGAATGGTCTTTTTTCAATTTGACAATTTTTATTTTCACCATATTCATAAAGGTAGGGGTACAGAAAGGAAAGGGGGGAGGGGTGGATAGGGGGAGTTTCAGTCATGACATTGCATTTGTACGGCATTGCTTTACATCAAACTGGTCATTGACAATCATGGCATTACACTTGTACGGTTTTATATCAAACAGGTCATTGTGATGCTTGCCACCGTGTTGTTTGGTTGGCCAAGGTTACGTAGTATATTTGATAACAAGGCAGCACAATAACATTTGTTCATAGGGGTTTTAACTCTCTCTCTTGACTTTCTCGTCATCCTGGGTATTGTGTCATTTCGCAAGTCTATGTATCTATATGTGGGGTTTTGAATATTGTGTAGGGAGAGGATGGCATTTTGGTAGTGTGAGTGGAATGGTCTTTTGATAAGAAAGTATTGCCTTAGTATTTTCATTCTTAATGATTGAGAAAAACTCATGCCTTTTCTCCGTAACATCTATTCAAACATCAGCATGTGTGCAGTAGTAAAGTTTGGCGCTGTTATGTCTGCTTGCATTGCAGGTGTGAGTAAGAATTGCCTTTATACAGTCTTAAGCTACATAATTTGGAAAAACAGAAACGAGAGTTGGAATATTTCAGAAAGATATATTGTAGTTTGAGCTATTTATATTTTTTTAAACCAAATCCTTGTATATGTTTATTAGGTTGGTGAAGAGATCTGCATCCAGTTTTCTGAGTGTAATATAGGGTGTGCCATTTTTCCAAACCTGGTGCTGATAATTAAAAGAACAAATAATTATAAAGAAGTTTAAAATCATGTTCCAAAATGTTACCATTAAAATCTTGACTTCACAGCAAATTGCAATGTATCAGATCACTTTAGAACATAATAGAATGTTGGCACAAAGTTCTAAATAAGAGTCATCACTACACAAAGAGATTGGGAGAGATTTAGTCATGCACATAAAATGGTAATATAACGATAACATTGTATTTACAGTTTATAGTTGTGTTTATGTGGAAATCTGCACTTTTGTAAAATGAAACAAAAGAGGACACTCTTCACACGCAAGTTAAAGTGCCCCATTTAAGTAATACATACTTTCCCTATTTGTTGACTGCACAAGAATGCTCACTTGGCAATTAAAGTACTTTTATAACATATATTAATTGGATTACTAACTTTATACAATAGATTATTAATATTTCTAAGAGCAGTGAAAGTATGACAAATTGTATTAAGGAATATACAAGGATATTTTTTTTGTTTGTTTTTACTCATCAAGATGAAGAAGCTAGAATAGTTTAATCAGTGTATAACATGTATTGTAATCTGGAATGGTAGAACACTTGACACATTGATGTCAGACTAGAGCAATCAATTGACAATTTGGATTAATATCTGATTTGGTAGGAAATCTATCCCTTGATATTACCACGGGGTTTCTTGACATGCCATAATGGCATTGCTTTTACAGGAGACACAATATTTCTGCAATACATTTTACTTTGCAAAGGGCAAAAAAGCAAAATGAAAAAAATCCTTGGTAGCATTATAAGTGAGTCAATCAAAATAGGGTGGAATGAATATCTACGTCCTCCTATGATCATTGATTACTAAAACCTTATGCATTTAGATATCTTTAACATGATGAAACTTTTCTTGGCAACACATGCTGGCAATAGGGGTAGTTAAGGTTGGCTGATTAAATGTAAGGATCATTAAAGATTAGGTAGTCATAGGTTTAAGATGTCCTAGGTATCATTTCATGAGAAATGAGGGTTAGACAACATGCTATGCGTTGTAGCTCTAAGATATCTCATACCGAGGCCCTCTCTAAACCTACATCCATCCAAACCTTCAAGGGTCAATCTAGGCACCATAACCACCTCTTCTTCATGCAATTTAACTTCCTAACTCCCTGATAAATAAAAAACATAAATTGGTTCCTTCATAGGTGAAGAGGTCAATGGGAAAAAAAGCAAAAACAAAACATTTGCCATTCAGTTGGAAATGTATGTCCCGTCAATTAAGTGCAAGATGTCTCTTGCTGCTGGACTACAGCTCTTATTATGCTCTGTGAGATTCTGGCTGAGGCTGGTGGAATTTAAATAAACACACAATGTTACTGAATAGTGAAGGAATCACTTACTAAATAGCATATGTGGAATATAACCCAAATCAACCTCAAACAGTGGTTGGTTGGGCCTGATAAGAATTTTAGTTCTTCACAGCTTTATGCAGCAAGTCACCATTTTAATGGACACACAAAAATTACTAAAGAATTATTCTTGTTTTGTATGAATCTCAATAACATTTTCAAAATATAATGCTTTTCAACATACATGCTTTTCAACTATACCTAAAGGCATGCAGTGTTTGTCCCTTCCTATTGCCATTCACCAACAAGAGTTTGTTTCTACATTACTATGTGTCACCAGATTGCCATATGTGAGTTTCTTATCCTCACTTTAATAAAGCATTTCAGTGACAGTGAAACATATTAAACCATGTGTGTGTTTTTATAGTGCACATTCCAATAAATAGGTAGAATAAATTGTGTTATCATTTTACTTGTTTCCGTGCGAGTACATTATTTTCCAAAATAATATTCAACAAACACAGCCAAAGCTTTACAACACTGTAATGCATATCCTGATATTAGTAAAAAAAAAAAAAATTAATAACGTGACCTTGAAAATTAATCTGCTAAATATGTGTATCTCCTAGCTTGTATAAAATCAGCCATCTGCGGTCTGAATCCTAACATAAGTCTGAAAAAAGAAAACACTTGCCACTGTGGAATTTTACATCCATAACAAATATGTTAAAAAAAAAAAAAAAAAAGTTGACTTGTTTCTTTCTTAAACACGGGGCTTTGCTAAGAACATAGACATGCATTTGTAAATTGCTGAGAGAATTACTATTCTGATAACAATTTGGAATGGTCTTATTAAAACATTACGCTCAGTTCATTTTCAACAGTTTTGAATTAGACCCGGACCTAATGAAAGAGATACGGTTTCTTTCAGAAAGGACTGATCTCTTAGTTAATATAGCAGCAGTAAATCGACGTCCATGCCTATAGCTCTATTTGTGTTTCACAGCGTGATAAGCAAAGAGTGTTGATTTTCAAGAATCCTGCTGATGAAAGGTAATGGAATTATTACGTCTTTATCACACACACACACACAAAAAAATCCTGAACTGTTAGGTAATGTTTTTTTTATTGCCTTTTTACAAAAGCTCGGTGGTTATAAAGCCTCTCTTTTCTTTCTTGAAATCATTTTATCCTTGGAAATGATATGCTATTATTTAATGTCTACGCAGCAAGTCTGAGAGCCTCTAATAGTGAATGGATTGGAAGTGAAGTGTCTCCTGCTTTCAGATATGGATCAGCTCAGTCACGGGCTGTACCAGCTGTCATCTCAGCCATACTGCTGTGATTTAATTAGTCTGTTTATGTCCTTTCTAATAATATTTCCTTCTCTATGAAAGGGCAAATGCAACAGGGACTTTTTCCCTCTGTGTTTCTACAGACTGCGGAATGTGGCCTACATTTAATATTCCGAGATGTGGGATTGAATCGCCATATCTGTCACTTCAAGCTGTTGATTAATTGTTCCGCCAAGAAGTGTTTTTTTGTTTCCTTGGGGTCATGCGTATGCTTGAGAGACTTTGATTAAATGGAAATACAGAATATCTAAAATAGTTTCAGTAATGTTGAGACCAAGCCCTTTAGCGCAAAATAAGTGTGTTTCTGGCCTCATTTAAAATGCTTTCTGTCTGAAGTTATTTCTACGCAAAGCACTTTGACATAGTTGCTACCAAAACATTCAGACCCAGGTGGACTTAGAACAAAATGAAACAAAGTCATCTGAAAAATATTTTTGAAGATGGGGCAGTGGTTATAGTTATGCTGAGCAAGAAACATGCTCATGAAGAGCGAGATTTTTAAATCTGTGTTTGTGCTGATGTATGTAATCTGGTCATACATCATTGGTGCAGTATTTCCCATAATGAAGGAAGAGCAAAATATGATTTACCACCGTGCATTGTGGAAGGTCTCAATGTCACCATGCAGAATCTGGACTTTCATTTTCTAGTCTACCTAACATAAGTGGGAGTTAAACTTTAAATTTTAATTTAGCTCCTCTCTTGTGTCTTGTGTGTTACTCCTTCTAACCTCGGTCTTTCACTTCTAGTATTAATCCAGGATTAAAAGTGCCCTAACTTTTCCACTGACACCTACACTAAGCTTAGCATTAACAATCATGCTAATACCGTTAGTACCTAAATTGTGGCATGTCGTAACCTTATGATTGCACTTACAAGATTGATTCACTCTATGGACTTTCCATCTTCTGAGGATTTCTGCCATACATGTATTTCACAGGGTCATGAAATGAGACATCAATAACAGTTCTTTTACTGTAGTTTCTTTTTTTTAAAGGAACACTTCAGTAATATTTATTTTAGCAAGTTAGTAGATATGCCCCAAAGAAAATATGCATGTATATTTTGCAAGTTTTTCTTTGCAGGTATATGAAAAATAGCAAAGTGTTTCTGCCCGAACTATAAAAGTGTTGATTTCTACTACTAATACAAATATGACACTAGCTGAATTGCTTTTATGTGATGGAGTGTTCCTTTAACTGGAGTTGGTGAATATTTCATATATTATATAAAACATAAATGATGAGTCCAAGATGGACTTAATGTTTGGTCATTAGACCATTCAGATCACAGCCCATATTTTGGCATAAAACGTTGTGCTTTCAAAAAGTGTATAATTTCTAAGTACGCCTGCATAATTATGAGTTTTAATTGTTAAATAGTAATATATAGATAAAACAACACATTGGGAAAAATAATAATTGGGACACTATAATCACCAAAATAACTTTAGCTTAATTAGGCAGTTTTTTGTGTATAAATCATACTCCTGCAGTCTCACTGCTCAATTCTCTGCCATTTAGAAGTTAAATCATTTTGTTTCTGTCCATGCAGCCCTAGCCACACCTCCTCTGGCTGTGACTGACACAGCCTGCATGAAAAAAAAAGTTTAATTCCAATCAGATGTAACTTACTTTAACCCCTTAAGGACACATGACATGTGTGACATGTCATGATTCCCTTTTATTCCAGAAGTTTGGTCCTTAAGGGGTTAAATGTTTTTATCTATTGCTCTGTGAATTGGACTTTAATTGCACACAGGAGACTCGTGAAGGATCAAGCAAACTATTCACAGAGCAAGAGATAAGAAATTCTAAATTAAACATAATTTGCAATACAGGAAGTGTAAACATTAGATGACTCTTTACAGCAAGTGTTTAGGAAAGCTGTGCAAGTCACATGCATGGAGGTGGGCCAAGGCCTGCATAAACAAAGTGATTTAACTTCTAAATGGCAAAAACATGATCAGTGAGACTGCAAGGGCATGATCTACACACCCAAACTGCTTCAGAAAGCTTAAGTTGTTTTGGTAACTTTAATGTCCCTTTAAGCATAGGAGCAACATGAATCCTTTGGAATCTATGAACTATTACTGCAAACTCTGGCTACCAAAACCACGATTTCTATTCCTCACACCTAAAAATTCTTTAAAAATCGCCTTAATTGCTTAATCTGTAATGGCATCATATGTTTCATTACATCCCTCCAAAAACAACTTCTTCAATTTGTCTTTAACTTGAGTCTTTATATTTTCCTCACACCATACACCCTTTCACCTTTATCTAAATGTTCTTCAGGCTAGAGTATAAAAAAATATTTTGATAAACTCTCTATTGTTTTAGCAGAGACTTTGTCATAGCAAATGTATAACAAAGTCACCATTCTGTATGCTTCCATCTATAACTATACATTGTGCTGGTGAAATTGGTAGGAAAATGTTTAGATTACAATATGTATGTGATGACTTCATTTAGTTCTAGCCTCTATGTCGATTGCAAAGAATGTGATTGAGTATATGCAGGTCACACACAGCATCCCATAATTTCAAGTGTACAGTCAAATAGCAACAAACTACAAAACGCAGTATGAGATACAATGACATGTGAGAGACGGAAAATATATATTTAGCTGCAGTATGTGTTGTTTTTTTAATCATATGTGCAATATGTGTTTATCTTATCAGGTGCTAGGTTGGGGGCACTTGATTTTAGCAGCTCGGCAGCGCCAACGTCTTGAAAGTATGTCTAGAAATTTAAATAATTCCACGCCTATTCTTTTATTAGCTAATGATATCATGGTATATAGCTCAAATTATTAGATCATTTAAATGGCATTCCCTGTCATATCAATGGCGATTTTATAAAAAAGACATTTGACAAATAGTGATACGTGTGGATATGAATGGGGTTAATCGAGAGGTTTGAGGCATAGGATATAAGAATGTGAAATCCTTTAACTTTATCCTGTCATAAGGGAATTCCACTTTATTTTCTAAAGTATTATATAATGTAAATTGTGTAATAAAAATGCAGTTTTAATGGTTTTATAGCTGCACTGCATCATTTGCGTCCCTGAACAATCCCTTGCATTCAACAGTTTTATTCTCAGATGTACACTGTTTTCATTATGTCAAAGATCCCCGATTAAACCAATTCATATATTATAAATGAACAATCAAAAAGCTTTCAATGTCTCTGAAGTAAAGACGTTCATTTGTTTTAAAACTCCCAAATCAAAATTTATTTTTTTAATTTGCAAATATGGGTGTCTGGGCAGTTATAGAACTGAGTTTTTTCCGAGTGGTATAACATTCAGTGATTCACATTGAGAAATCCAAAAGAGATAAACTGGACCTAATGGTGAGGTGTGAACATTTAAAACATATTAATACACATTAAAAATGGACACAGTATTGCAGAAAATCAAGAAGCATTTGAAGCCTGTCTCATAAATAGGTTCATCAGCTGTCATGTTTACTGCATCATGATTAAGTAGTACCTTCGAGCCATGCTGAAAAACAACAAATCCCAGACTTGTAATATTTCCCAATGCTTTATTAATACTTTTGATGTATGTTGCTATATATTTAAATACTGCAAAGCCAATACCTAGTCATTCTAAATGATTCTTTAGAGAACCACCCTCCCGCCCCAAATTAACTAATGTTTCTTGTATAGCATATAAATAAGTAGAAAAAAATAAAATAAAGGAACACTCGAAACACCATAACCACTACAATCTACTGTAGTACTTATTGGTGCAAGAAGTGCCCTGGTGCTCCAACCCATTGTAAATACTAATTTAACTTTTTATCTGTGGTTTCCCAGGTGCCACTGCCCATCTCCATTACAGCTACAGGAGGGCTACCAATAGCCCTCCTCAGCTAAGCATTGCTAGTTTATTGACTGAAAGTGTCAGCTGATCACACTCAGCCAATGAGCTAAGCCCGGTACCACTGGTTTTAACTCAGACAGAGAGCTCCTGGCTCTCTATAGGCTGTGGGACATAAAGGCAAAGACCAGGTAGGAAGTCTAAAATGGTTTGACTACTTACATTGGGGAGGGTACCAGGGCACCATAACCAAAACTTGGCACCGTAACCACAACAGCACTATTAAAAAAATCCCAAAGGCAATAATACAAATGTAGGCACACCATTAGTATCCAACTTAATGGTACTTATTGTATTTACCTTGGAAAAATAAAAATACCAAGTTGGCCTTGCCCATAATCATGTGACTCATATATGCTGCAGCTAGTGCCTTTCCCAGTCTGTCTAATTGGCTATATATTGGAAACATATGATTGCCCTATATATAAATCATAGAATCATTTCTGCTGTTTGGTAATCACCAAATGTAAGAGGAGGTGGTATTGTTAATCAATTTGCCAAGCATTACCTATACATGGAAACAATACCAATTTTTGAATATTCAGATTTATCAGCATTATTTACTACATACAAACATTAATGTCATTAACACCCTAGCATTAACTCTCAATCTTGATTTTGAAATGTATCTTCTGTATCCTAATATTACGCATATCATTTTGGCATCATTAATACCCAAACCAATTTATTAAATCTGCCATTATAAACAACCAATTCCAAATCTACCATCTTAATTATGACTTAAATGAGCATAATTATGAGCCTGACATTAACCCTTACCTTAACTTCTTTGGCATCAATAATTGTTAATATTCTACTAAGCAATTTTAATATATTAATCTAAATGTAATATTTTTAAAATGTGCACTTTTACATTAGATTCATGCTCACAGCAAATAATTAACTGTTAACTGTTGAGCCAATTATGCAAAAAATGTGTATCAAAATTTGATGCGCACATACAAGTCCTTCATGTGTCTGCCATTATATGGTGACTGTCTCATTACCACATAAATTCATTAATATACCAAAAGGAAAATATTTTATAAAGAAGAACTGTATCTTTAAATTAACATTGATCCCTTCCATGGTATTTTAAAAGTTGAAAAACAAATAAAACGGTTAAACGTATTGTGTGTCTATTCCAGTAACATCACTGATTAAGCCATCATAAATGAACTACTTGTGATGGCTGCGAACAAACTTACTAATAGGAATGTGACAGTGTTTTAGTAATTAGATAAATGAATTATGAGTGGAGTGATTGCACAGTGATATGCTCGTTTAGTTGGCCTTTTTTTAGTCTTTGTCTGTCAAGTTAAATTTACAAATGGAACTGAATGACCTTTGAAAAAGTGATGGAAATGAAAAGATAAATAGAACTGGAAAGGACAAACCAATTAATACAAATGTGTTGCCCATGAACATACAAATCTGATTTTGTTTCTCAATGAGCCTTGTAAATGTTTTGATCCACCATTAGGCAAACAAGTGTTTGTGAAAGAACAACATACAAAAAAATGTTTTGTTTTTTGCTGAATAGATCCATTATTGAAAATAGAGGTCATGATAATGTTACATTGGGGTTCTCTAGTTGTGCATAATAGTAGTTTTCTTAACTGAACCCTATCATGACATGTTTATTACCCAATTTATTTCTATGCGTAGTTTTAAGTAGTGTAGAATATGTCAATATAGGTGTATGTAAAAAATAAATGAATTTGCATATAATTTATTTTAAATCTTAATTTCTCTTCCTGCTATAAAAATCACATTCATCCATTTTTGTACCTTAAGCCTTATATACTGATAATAACCTTCCTATGGAGGGCTTAACATATACTACGAGTCCTACACTATTAGACAGATCTAAACTGTACTCACCACTGCAAGTCAGGAGGCTCCATGGCTCACTGACCAGGGTTGAATTTCTGTTCACTATTGGTCAAATGGAAATTTTGAGCCATGTCATAGGTTATACTCACAAAAGGATAACAGAGAACTCTTTGCATCATAACCATAACAGTACACTAGAGCAGTTATGCTTATAGCCAGATTACCCATAAGGGCCCAGCTTCAGACAGGGGATCATGAGCCCATGTCTAGGCCTGGATTTCAGTAACAAACAAAATGAAGGGGGTGGGGGAGGCCCTCCTGGAGATAACATAGAAATCAATATATCTCCCTACGTGTCCCTTTGTCCCTTCACTTTGTTTGTTACTGTGAAGCACCTAATCCACAGTCAACGATATGCATGTCGACATGGACAGCATTGAAAGACTGAGAGTGCTGGTGGCGACCAAAGACATTTGGGATCATAACCAAGGCCAATTTGAGATTGCCCAGGGCTCTAGGCAGGGTATCTGCTTGAGGATTCCTCATATAGCCCTAAACATATTAGTGTAAAGTAGTCTGCACACTCTTTTAGGTGCTGACCACTTTAAGAGCTCCATCCCAGTCCACCGGTGCGCTGTGTCATTGACTGAGTATCAAAACCATGTGGTAGCTGTTAAAATGGTCTGCACCTGATATTGTTGCAATCACAATGTTCCCCATCTGGGATCTGGCTCACCTTCTACCAGACCATGAGGGAAATGTAAGCAGATGGGGGGCAAAAACACACTCAACCTTTCCCCCACATACAGCTGCCAGCCTCCTCCACACTCACAACACTCAGCTATCACACTAACAGAAACAAAGCCCAGAGCTCTAGGAGGAGGCCCCAGGCAATTTATTCTGTATCTGGTTATTCTACTAGGAGTCTTTAGGTGTCATCAGCACTCTCAGCCTTTCACTGCCATCCAGGTGATCTTGTTGCCATGCATGTTGTTGACTGTGGTTTTAGTGCTTCACAGTAAACAAAGTAAGGTGTATATTTGTATAGTATGTGCACATTTGGAAAAAATATGTGAATACATAAAGGAAAAAGCTTAGCTTTCTCATATGATGTCTGCCAATGTTAATGGACATATCAATTTATATCAATTTTTGCCAATTACTTCACAGGTAAGTGAGTACATAGCGATAGCGACAGAGAATGACCATAATTGTTATCTTTATGAAATACTCTGCTTTTTTTTGGGGAGGAGGAGAATGTAGGGGGGATAGTGGGGGGGAGGGGGGTGGAGTCAGAGTCACTTAAATTCAGCAAATTCTCTCAAATCATTTTTCTTAAATGCTTTATTTTACTGATAATGTGTTCTGTAACATGATGTCTATTCATGTGTTCTCCTGTGATTGAGACAAATTTATTGGCTCTAAACAAATCAATTCTAATATGTAAAATATTAGTGACCACGTTCTTGATGTATTATGGATAAGAACATATCCAAATGGCCTTCTTCTATACATTCGCGGCAGTGGTATGATGTGTATTTACAGAGATCAGAGATGCTGTATAGTGTATATATGCAGTTCAGTCTACCCTCACAATGAGCTGTCAGTAGTAAGTGTTGTCTGCATCCAATATCATTTACCAGCAGCATTCTAAAACTACATTTTCACTTATTGATTTAGAGACAGTATACAAATAACTGTTGTAAAGTAAAGCATTACTCAATCCATTAAGGTGTCACTGGCACTTGTAGGGTTTATTTATTTTCTGTGACATATCATAGGGTTCCACCTGCATGTTGATGACCAGAGGAGAAGCAAGTAGTACACTTACCTTAAGCTGTCCCTCCGGGACACTTACCTTAAGCTATCATCTTCTTGCCACAATGCATCTGGAAACTACATCTGACAAGCCATTGCCATTATTACTGTTTTTCTTGCTCATGTGCAAGAGTACAAAATAGAGTGTATGGAGTATCCAGAGAGACTGAATGATCTAGATAATCTTGCACATGGAATCTAAGGTGTCAAAGCATTTAATACACATCATTGACTGATACCAATTCACATCAGCTATCATGACTGCATAAAAAATATATATATATATAAAAGGACAAACGCAAGAAATCAGTTGACGGATTCTCTAAGCACAGCACAACTTTATCTTAATTAAGCAGGTTTGGATATAGATCAAGCCCCTCCCATTTTACAGCCATTTTAGATTTAAACCTGTTTGTTTATGCAGAACTATCCACACCTTCCCATGCCGGGATATTCTTTAATACAATTACATATAAAACAAAAAAGGTAGAAAAACCTATGCTAACAATTTGATTATACATCAAAATAGACTTTCTTTCTTGATATTGACATTATTCAACAATATTCAAATTATTGGAGTAATTATGCCATATTGGAGTTATTATTATTATTACCGTTCTTTCATATCAAAATACCTCATACTTAATACCACAATGCAGAAAGTAATTACCCAAATAGGAGAGAACAAAATAAAAAATGAATAAAATAATGATATATATAAATTATATATATAATGTTATGTATATATATATATATATATATATATATATATATATATATATACATACAGTTCAGTCTATATATATATACAGGGCTGGCGCTTCCATAAGGCCAATGTGAGTGTATGTTTCAGGAAGTGTCTGTCTGTTAGACAGCTTGTGTGAGTGTATGCATTGGGCAGTGAGTGTGAGTACAAGACATTATATATGTATTATATGTATAATCATAATATATTACAATGCATGTATTAGGCAGTGTGTGTGAGTATGCATCTATAGAGCAGTGTGTGTGTATATTAGTCAGTTTATGTGTGTGAGGCAGTGTGTGTTTATATTAGCCAGTTTATGTGCGTGAGCCAGTGTGTGTGTATGTGTGTATTAGGCAGTTTGTGTGTGTGAGGCAGTGTGTGTGTATATCAGGTAGTTTGTGTGTGTGAGGCAGTGTGTGTGAGTATGCATCTATAGAGCAGTTTGTGTGTGTGAGGCAGTGTGTGTTTATATTAGGCAGTTTGTGTGTTTGAGGCAGTGTGTGTGTGTTTATATCAGGCAGTTTGTGTGTGTGAGGCAGTGTGTGTGTATATCAGGCAGTTTGTATGTGTGAGGCAGTGTGTGTGTGTGTGAGGCAGTGTCTGGCAGTGTATATTATGCAGTTTGTGTGTTGGTATATATATGTATTCAGCAGTGTATATATTAGGCAGTTTGTGTGTGAAGGTCACTAAACAGTGATTTGATAAGTCTCTAAAAGCTTAAAACGTAGGTAAAACTAATTCTTTTTCAACTAAGGTGAGATGGAGACACTAAAAAGCAGAAACAAACGCAGTGACAGACTGGAAATATTTAGTAGGGAAGAATAAGCAGTGATGGAGACTGTAAGTAGAGCGAAAAAAAACCTGAGGAAAGGTTGTGTGTGAGTATCTTAGCAAAAGTGAGTGTATAAACACTAGTTTTGCTAAGAGAGAGGAATAATCCACATATATAAAGTATGTCAGCTTGTTGATATACTTTATAAATCTGACATCTGTCAGTTTCTTGGCAGTCAACCCTTTTATAATTGGTGGCAAAAACACCTCCCTGTCTGTCACTCAGGCAGCCAGGAAGACTTTCTTCCACTTCCTTTAGTTCCACAGAGCTAACAGAACAAGCAGACTGGCTGTACGAGTGTGTGTCTTCCTTTTCCCTTTCTCAATGAGCTGAACTAGAGCTCAGTGGGAAACACAGGAATCAAAAGTTCATGCGCGCACTTCTAGCTATAGCACAGAGACTTCTCAATGATTGAAGTGTTACCTGGCACAGACTAGGGACATGAGGAAAAACAAAAATAACATATTTTCTTTGTGGTATATTTAATAAATTGTTAAAAACAAAAAAGAGTAAAATGTCCCTTTTGATGTTTAATGAATAAACATGTGACGCAATGGAACTATCTCATGAGGGGAAAGCAAAATGGATCTTTGTGGCAGAATTTCTTGCACTGGTCCTGTATATATATATATATATATATATATATATATATATATATATATATATATATATATATATATATATCAAGCAATAATGAAAAAGAATAATATCAGGAAATAGATTTAGGTGTCCAACTGGATGGCTGCTCAAAAAAATCTTTGAAAACACACTTCTTCAGGAAAGCATATCATTTAAACTGTTAGCAGGTTTTCATCCCTCTCTCCCCCCGCACATCCATGACTCCTCTTCTGTAACTGTCAAAATTAACCTACTAAGTTCTCAGTGATTACTTTTCTAGCAACCTATTTCATTACCCCTACTTATACCTTGTGTGTCACTATACCCCACTTCCTCTAGCATGTAAGCTCATTGAGCAGGGCCCTTAACCCTTCTGTTCCTGTGCATCAATTTGTCTGGTTACAATTACGTGTCTGTTAGTCCACCCATTGTACAGCACTACGGAATTTGCTGGAATTTGCTCCTTAAATATTAAAAATAATATTAATAATAATAATAATGATAAACTTTCATGTGCAACAAAGACTGAATACACCTTAATCATCTAGCAGGCAATATGTGTAACATATCTACTAATATTCCATTTAGTGATTTACCATAAACACAAACAAATCTAATATTGATCATCATTATCACACATTAAATATCAGGTGCCTTTCATCTATAAAGTCAATAGGTGTACCACTTTCACCGAAATGAAGAATGTCTATAGCAGAGAAAGTAAAATCGAGCTATAATATTGGATTACATTTTTTTTCATATTTATGGCAGGCACATGTACACAACACATCTAAATATAATTATACTTTTAACTTTAAGTATCTCAGAATTTGAGGAATGTTATCTTAAGATCTTAGTTTAAGAAGTGACTACCAAGTAAAAAAAAATGGATTTTAAAACCAAAAAAAAAAAAGAAAAGAAAAGAAAATTTTAAATGCATGACTAGATATAAAATGGTAGTTCAGATTTGACATTTTTAAACACTTGCATGGAATGCATTCAGCACTAATTGATTTTTAACAGAGTTCTCTGCAATAACGAATGATTGGAGAAGACTTGGCAGCTTGCCAACACATTTACTACAAAGTATAAATAGGTCATTTTTTTAAGGGGCTACAACTGTAAAATAGAAATAATATATCTTATTCAGATTTCTTTTTAATTTGTTATGCGAGTTGCACAACATATTCTGTAGATCTTTTGGGAGTGTTCATGCCTAAAAGAACACTATAGTGTTAGAGATACATTCCTAACTGTATAGTTTTATTCTATATATTTAGGTCCTCCCCTGCACCTATGAGGATTTGGAAGGCGAGATTTATGCACTTTCAGCAATTGCTGCGCTGGTTTCCATCATGCTGCTTGACCTCCTTTGCTGAGATCATCAAGATTAAGGCTGTCAGCCAATCCAATGTTTTCTCATAGAGAAGCATTGGGAAGCTACTGCAAAACACAGCACTGAGCCATTCAAATGCTGCTCTATGAGCAACATTTGATTGAGAACCAAGTTTAACTTGGTTCTCTGGATCTGGAAGTCATTGCACCCAGACCACCTCATTGAGATTACATATAAGGTCTCTGTTTTTAAAGTGGACATAAAGGTAAAACTACTGAAATTAAAGCTATTTTCCTTTTCATTTTGGATGCTTATGAATTACGTCTACTAAAAGTAAAATGGATCTTCTCACATATTCAATATTGAAAGGCTTAGAGCAATTTAACTCTAGCTAATATGTAAGAATGACAAAAGACCATATTTCTCGTAGCATTCCAGAAGAATTGAGTTAAAATTATTTAAAAAAATAAAAAAATATTTTTGGAGCGTGCATATTTCAAACCTCAATGGACAGCTGAAATATTAATGGAAATGACATGTATTCTATTTTAGTAAAAGAACAGGCAAAGAAACGATGATAACAAGTAGCCTTCACCAAAAGCAATCAGTTTAAAAGGATACTGCTGAGTAGATAAGAAAAATGATACCTGTAACTAGCAGCTTGTAGGGTCTTATAGGTCTTTTATTGATTGCACTCTAATATATAGTTGCTGTGCCTGAAAATGCAATGCATCATGTCTTCATATTTAAAGCACTATCTAAGGTTTATTATTAAAAAAAAAAAATGCTGCACTGAAATTTTGTATAGAAATAAAATCCACATTTAAGGAAATTAGAAATCGTTATTTGCGTAATTATCTGTAATGCAAAATGATTAAATGCATTGGAGTAAAATTCTTCGGAACAGGGCTTAGCATGTTTTATTTCTACGTGATAGCTACATTATGAAAATGCACAATAACATTAAGCAGAATTGCATTCTGACAGTTTATAGTTCTTGTTTGTTATTGATAAAGTGTCATTAAAATATTGTAGGCATTTTGATGCACTAAGCTGCTGTTATTAACAGTTGGAACAAAAACAGGGTACTATCCAGATAGCTCTTGGTAACTTCTTTATTGTCCAAGTTTGTATGAACAAAACAAAAACTATTGTATTTTAAGCTTGACCCACTGAGGGAATATAGTAAGGTCCTGAAATATTTGGACACTGACAAAATTTTCATAATTTTGGTTCTGAATGCCACCGCAATGGATATGAAATGAAATGACTGAGATGCAACTAAAGTGCAGACTTTCAGCTTTATTTGAAGGGTTTAAACAAAAATGTTGTATGAAATGTTTAGGAATTGAAACTTATATACAGTCCCATTATTTCAGGAACTCAAATGTTATTGGATAAATTAACATACTCATAAATAAAATGTTATTTTTTAAAACTTTGTTGAGCATTCTTTGCAGGCAATGACTGCTTGAAGTGTGGAATGCATGGCCATCACCAAACTCTGGGTTTCCTCCTTTGTGATGCTTTGCCAGGCCTTTACTGCAGCTGTCTCCAGTTGTTGTTTTTTCTTGGGTCTTTCTGCCTTAATTTTTGTCTTCAGCGAGTGAAATGCATGCTCGATCAGGTTGAGATCATGTGATTCACTCAGCCATTGCAGAATATTCCATGTCTTTACCTTTAAAAACTCCTGGGTTGCTTTTTGGGTCATTGTCCATCTGTAAAGTGAAGCGATGTCCTATCAACTTTGCTGAATTTGGCTGAAATTGAACAGACAATTTATCCATAAACACTTCAGAATTTATCCAGCTGTTTCTGATGTCTGTCACGTCATCAATAAACACTAGTGACCCAGTGCCATTTGAAGCCATACTTGCCCATGCCATCACACTGCCTCCACCATGTTTTACAGGTGAAACATAGAAACATAGAATGTGACGGCAAATAAGAACCATTTGGGCCATCTAGTCTGCCCAATTTTCTAAATACCTTAATTGGTCCCTGACCTCATCTTATAGCTAGGATAGCATTATGCCTATCCCACACATGCTTAAACTCCTCTACTGTGTTAACCTCTACCACTTCAGCTGGAAGGCTATTCCATGCATCATCCACTACCCTCTCAGTAAAGTAATACTTCCTGATTTTATTTTTAAACCTTTGCCCTCTAATTTAAGGCTATGCCATCTTGTTGTGGTAGTTTTTCTTCTTTTAAAAATAGTCTCCTCCTTTACTGTGTTGATTCCCTTTATATATTTAAATGTTTCTATCATATCCCCCGTCTCGTCTTTCCTCCAAGCTATACATGTTAAGTTCCTTTAACCTCTCCTTGTAAGTTTTATCCTGTAATCCATGAACCAGTTCAGTAGCCCTTCTCTGAAATCTCTCTAAAGTATCAATATCCTTCTGGAGATACGGTCTCCAGTACTGCGTACAATACTTCAAGTGAGGTCTCCCCTGTGTTCTGTACAATGGCATGAGCACTTCCCTCTTTCTTCTGCTAATACATCTCCTTATACAATCAAGCATTCTGCTAGCATTTCCTGCTGCTCTATTATATTTTCTGCCTACCATTAAGTCATTTGAAATAATTAACTCTAAATCCCTTTCCTCACATGTTGAGGTTAGGGCTCTATCAAATATTCTGTACCCTACCCTTGGGTTTTTTACATCCAAGATGAATTATTTTGCACTTATCCACATTAAATGTCAGTTGCCACAACTCTGAACATTTTTCTAGTTTACCTAAATCATTTGCCATTTTGCTTATCCCTTCTAGAACATCAACCCTGTTACATATTTTAGTATCATCAGCAAAAAGACATACCTTACCATCAAGACCTTCTGCAATATGACTAATAAAAATATTAAAGTGAATGGGTCGAAGTGCAGATCTCTGAGGTACCCCACTAGTGACAAGACCATGCTTCGAATATACTCCCTTGACTACAACCCTTTGATGCCTGTCACTCAGTCACTGCCTTACCCATTCAACAATATTGGAATCCAAACTTAAAGATTGCAGTTTATTGATGTCTTCTGTGTGCAACAGCGTCAAAAGCCTTACTGAAATCTAGGTAAGCAATGTCTACTGCACCACCCTGATCTATTATTTTAGTTACCCAATCAAAAAAATCAATAAGATTAGTTTAGCATGATCTCCCTGTAGTAAACCCATGTTGGCTCTGATCTTGAAATCCATGTGATTTTAGATGTTCAACAATCCTATCCTTTAACATGGTTTCCATTACTTTCCCCACTACTGAAGTAAAGCTTACCGGCCTATAGTTACCCGACTCCTCCCTACTACCTTTCTTGTGAATGGACACAACAATCGCTAACTTCCAATCTCCTGGGACTACTCCTGTTAACAATGATTGGTTAAATAAATCTGTGAATGGTTTTGCTAGTACACCACTAAGCTCTTTTTATAACTTTGGGTGTATTCCATCAGGTCCCATTGACATATTTGTCTTTACTTTTGAAAGTTGAAATAGAACCTCTTCCTCTGTAAACTCACATGTAGCAAATTAATAATTTGTCCTTTTTCCTAGCTGAGGCCCCTTTCCTTCATTTTCATCTGTAAATACTGAACAAAAATATTTATTGAGGCAGTCAGCTAGACCTTTATCCTCTTCTACATACCTTCCTTCTTTTGTTTTTAATCTAACTAATCCTTGTTTTACTTTCCTTTTCTCATTTACCATATGTAGCTAAAGAATGTGTTGCCCCCCCCCCCTTTTTTTTTTCTGACTGTGCTAGTTTCTCTTCTGTGTGTGATTTGGAAGCTCTTACAAACTTGCTTAGTCTCTTTCTGCCTAAACTTATAGATCTATCTATCTTCCTCACTCTGGAGTTTTTTATAATTACTAAATGCTAACTTTTTGTTTTTTACTATATTGGCCACATCTGTGGAGTACCACAGCGGTTTCTTAATTTTTTTGCTTTTACTGACAAGCCCAATTCTATTTTCTGTTGCCTTCAACAGTGAAACTTTTAAATGATTCCATTTCTCTTGGACTCCATTTATATTGCTCCAGTCTGATAATGACTCCTTTACGCATATTCTAATTTTAGAAAAGTCTGTTTTTTAAAATCTAAAACTTTTGTTTTTGTGTAGTGTGACTCCTTCACTGTTCTTATATTAAACCACACTGACTGATGATCACTGGATCCTAACCTTTCACCTACAGTAATATCTGATACCAAATCTTCATTTGTTAACACTAAATCTAGTATGGCCTTTTTACGAGTTGGCTCCTCAAAGACTTATTTTAGAGTCAATCCCAGTAGGGAGTTTAGAATATGTGTGCTCCTGGCACAAGCAGCTATTTTGGTTTTCCAGTTCACATCAGGAAGATTAAAGTCACCCATGATGATAACTTCCCACTTCATTGTCATTTTAGCTATTTCCTCATCTAGTAGATTATCTAACTGTTCTATTTGTCACACCTACACAGGTTACTGTGTGATTACTAAATTCTAACGTAACCCAAATGGACTCTATGTTCACCTCACTAACTTTTATTAGGCTAGATTTTATGCTATCCTTCACATACAGGACCACCCCACCCCTTTTTTGGCTTCTCTGTCTTTTCTATATAAAGAGTACCCTGGTATTGCTATGTCTTAGTCATTTTTCTCATTATACCATGTCTCCGTAACAGCGACTAAATCTACACTATCAGTTGCCATTATTGCCACAAGTTCATGGATCTTATTCCCTAAACTGCGAGCATATGTAGACAGGTGGTGTGGTGTGCTTTGGATTCTAAGCCTTCTCCAAACTTTTTTCTTTCTATCATTCTGGTACAGGTTGATCTTAGTTTCATGGGCCCAAACAATGCTGTTCCAGAACTGGGCTTGCTTCTTTAGATTTTATTTTTTTGGCAAAGTCTAATCTGTTTTTTCTATTCTTCAAGCATATGAATGGTTTGCAGCTTGTGGTGAACCCTCTGTATTTGCTTTTGTGAAGTCTTCTCTTCATGGTAGATTTGGATAATTAACCGCCTACCTCCTGGAGAGTGTTTCTCACTTGGCTGGCTGTAGTGAAGAGGTTTTTCTCTACCATGAAAAGGATCCTATGATCATCCATTACTGTTGTTTTCCATGGACGTTTAGGCCTTTTTGGTTTGCAGAGCTCACCAGTGCAATCTTTTTTTTTTTTTCTCAGAATGTACCAAACTCTTGATTTGATTTGGCCACACCTAATGTTCCTGTTATCTCTGTTATGACTGATTGTTTTTTTTATTTTGCATCCTAAGGCTGGCCTGCTTCACTAGCATTGAGAGCTCCTTTCACCGCATGTTGTGACTTCACACCAACAGCTTCCAAATGCAAATGCCATGATAATATTTTATTATAATAATCATTAACTTTGATTATTCATGTGACCACTTAACGCATTATGTGGTGCACAGTAACAGTGTACTCAAGACCTTCAATCTTTTGTGTCAATTGTCCAATTACTTTTGATCCCTTGAAATTAATTAATGCAATTAATGCAGAGGGACTGCAATTTAAGCCCATATTCATTCTAAAACCATAACTTGAATGTATTTTAGCATAGAGCGGAAAAAACAAAACTGGAAAAAACAAAAACAAATATTTCCAGACCAAACTGTATATTAAGGAGATATAAAACTCCTATCAAATCTTTCCAACTCTGTTGAATAATAATATACCATAAAGCATATGGGATTGTACCAGTATATTTAATGCAAAGGAGCTATGTACATCACTTATAACTTGAGCTGGATTTACCTTGAGAGGTGCAACATTCTCAAGGGCCCCTATCACCCCTAGAAAATACAGGTCACTGTTGCTGTCTATATAAGGTGGCTAAAAATAATCAAAAAAACACAACTCACTCATTACCATTACAAATTAAAGAAAAATCTAAAGATCACATATATCCAATGACAGCTGCCCACATGCCCTGCATATGTCCTTAATCGAAAGATATCATAGATTGCCTTTTACATGGCATTTCACTCTTGAGACAAACTTTTATAATTATTAACCATAATAAAACTTTAATATAATAAATATTAACTTTGATTATGCATGTGGCCACTTAATTCATTATGTGGTGTAAAGTAACAATGTATATTCAGCTATCCTATGTTTATGTTTTAAACTATTCCCACAGTGTTGTTGTTAGATTGTAAGCTCAAGTGAGCAGGTACATCATTTTCTAAATTAACTTTGTGCGTTATGTTTCCAATCACAGAGCACTGTACAACTTGTTGCAGCTTCAAAATAAATGATGATAATAACAATGATTAACGATCTTCTGCTTCATTACACCATTGCACTGTCAGATGATAATTGGATTGTGTATATTTGCTTCCCTACTACTACAATGTGTCTTCAGTGCTATGCTACGAGTTTGGAAGGGATAGTGCATACATTTCAAATGTAGCCTACTGCTCCTAATGCTTGCTATATTATTCTTGATTCAGTTATAATCCACTATGCATGAAGAACTTAGTTTTGTCTGTAATATTTCATTAATTGTATTGTATGACTTTTTTTTTACATTTTGGTCTGATAGTTTAACTTTGTTATCCTCTAACATAGTACAATATGTTACTCAGTACTTGCTCTCAATGGTATTAAAGGGTCAGGATGAGCTGTGCATATTCTATTGTAGGCACAAAGAGGAATTTCCATATCTAATGTATCATCTTTTACCAGGATATGGACGATAAGATACTGAAAGTGATATATATACAATATTAAATGTTAATGTATAATTGATTGCAGTAAAAACCTAAACATGTTTTTTATTTTTATTTTCTACAACTCTTTAACCCCTTAAGGACACATGACATATGTGACATGTCATGATTCCCTTTTATTCCAGAAGTTTGGTCCTTAAGGGGTTTTAAACCTACCCTGAGTTAGTGGAGGAAATATTTAACATTTCAAAAAGAATCCACAATATTCAGTTTAAAAAATGGATATAGAGCTTACTGGAAGATCTGTTATCTAGGTATGTGCATGCACATGCTCAGTCAAATGTACAAGTCAATAAACACATTTGTCCTATACATTATTCCAAAGCATCATAGTACTGTATCCCCCTTTCCTTTGATGCCAAGGTTTTACTTCTTAAGTACTCCAAATTCTAACATTGAACTTGCAAGTATTTTTACATCCAATTGTTCTCTGATGACCTTCTATTATCATTAGTTTTTACACAAGTGGCTGAATAATTGTAATGCTTATTTTAGGTTCAGTACGTATGACTCACGTTGAGACTTCAAACTGAATTCGTAATTGAGACACCCCCTTAAGTTATGGGCACTTTGAAATGATAATGAATAATGCATAGTCAATGTTAAAATGCAACATTTAAATATGTAATCATTGTGTATAGCTCCCGCTTTCTGAAACTCAATCTCTCTAAAACTGAGCTCCTTGTCTTTCCTCCTCCTAATACTGATCCTCCCCTTTCGCTCTCCCTTCAAGTTTGTGCTACCCACATCAGTCCATTCTTGCAAGCGCGCTGTCTTGGCATCAAACTTGACTCTGGTCTAACCTTTGAGCCTCACATCCAGCATGTTGCCAAATCCTGCAGATTCCATCTTAAAAACATCCGCCCCTTTCTTGCACCAGATACTACCAAGGAGCTCTAGTCGTTTCTCTCACACCTCACCCCTCTGCCAGTCCTTACATTGGCTTCCTGTATGCTATAGGAGTCAATTCAAGGTACTAACTCACACCTATAAAGCGGTGAACAACTCTAGCCCCTCTTATATCTCCTCACATATCCATAGGTATGTCCCTTCTCGGTCTCTCCGCTCTGCCCGTGACCACCTCCTGTCCGTTGTCCGCACCCATATGGCCAACTCACGCTTGCAGGACTTCTCGCGGGCGGCTCCCTTCCTATGGAATAGCCTGCCTACCGCCCTCAGACTCTCCCCTAGTCTTGCATCTTTTAAGAAGTGCCTTAAAACCCATCTCTTTAGGAAAGCTTATGGCCTCCAAGACTAACCCCCTACCTCACATACCTGTCTCTTGCCCTCTCCTAAAGGGCAGCCCACCTTATTTGACTGCAAATTCCTGTCCTAATGTGTTTTACACCCCACCTCCTATAGAATGTAAGCTCGATTGAGCAGGGTCCTCTTCAACCTATTGTTCCCATAAGTTTATTTGTAATTGTCCTATTTATAGTTAAATCCCCTCTCATAATATTGTAAAGCGCTATGGAATCCGTTGGCGCTATATAAATGGCAATAATAATAATAATAATAATAGAGTTGACATTATGAAAATATAGAAAGTTAATATTAACTTATATTAGTCATTTAAGAGCCAGAGAAGAGTCAAATTCTTTACAGGTATGAGATGGAGTAGAAAGCAAAATAAATAGAATCTATTAATCATGTTAGCTTGTTATTTGTCTGTATATTTAACTATCAATTATAATAAGCATGTTTAGTTTTTTTTTTCCTTTGCATCTCTAGGCATCAGGAAGCTAACCAAAATGAGAGCAAAAAAGAGATCTTTTAGAAACGTTACAATGCTTACAAGCTCAGCCTTGTTGTAGTTTTACGCTGATCACATAAACCTCCTTAAATAGACGCTTAATAAGCTTGGTTTAACTGGGATTTAAATTAAGAGCAGTGGTCATTAACATTATCCAGATTAGAACTCTGTTAATTACCATTGGAAGATAAAGAAAAATATCTTCCACTGGTTCAATAGAACCTGACAAATCCTTACTGTCTATAATTAATACATTAGGGTGAAAATATTGTAAAATGAACTGTATTTGAATACGGCATGCAGTCATTTTGACTGAACTATCAAAATAATTACTCTTTCCTTAAATACTCCAATAAGATTAAATTTGTCTAGACCTTGCTGATTTTAAGCAACTTTATTTGAAAGTTAAAAGAAAAGTAACACATAGATGTTACAATTTTTGAATGTAGTTGAAGAGATTAAAACATTTTTGTCTTGTCATTTTACAAGGAACCATTTCATTGGCAAACCACAAACCATACCCCAGCCACCAAATCAATGTTATATGTCAATTATCACCTCTTGACATCCAACAGTAGCCTCATTATGTACAAACCTGTCCACATAGTTGAAGCTTGAGTTATTCTTATTCTAAATTCATATTTCTTATTCTAATTATATAGCTAACATACAGATCATAATCCATTCACCAAACACGAGTTATAACATTGTGCTATATTTTTGAGATATAAATTAATAGAAACACATTCTACTCAAAACCTGTAAATTGTCAAAGAAAATAGACTAACCAGTCAAAAACCCATGAAGGACGGTCTCTCCCCATGTCCTATTCAAATAAAATTGTTTCACACCCAGCATTCGATGTAAAACAATGTTTTGAAAACTTTTTTTTATCCCTTAGGATGTTTAAAATATATACTTAACTCCAAAAAAAGGAATTAATCCGCAACCAAGACATCTTGATAAAATAGGATTTTCACAATATACATAGACATTCATTATTTGCATCTCAAGTTGCTGAATACTTTTGTGAAATCGTCGTTGGCTTATTCCTTTGTTTGTAGTATATATTTTATAAAGTATGTATAAGTATATATTTTTAAATGCATTAAGCGGCAAATAACGTTTTTTTTCACAACTTTTGGAACATCTTTACAACAAGACTGGAACATTGTTCCTTGAACATATTCATACATAAACACACACTAAAACACACCCTCGCATAAATCCATAGAGACATAATCAGAATCACAGCTGATATAGTCAAATATGAATATAGACACAATTATACACACAGTTACTAATCTATATTGACACAGAATTACACATGCACAGTAACGAGCATACTTAGACACACACTAACACACACAATCAAAAGCATGCATTGACACACAATCAAAAACACACAGTCAAATACAAACACTTAGACACACCTTTCAGACAATCACACACTAATTCACAAAATATAGATTTAGATGCCCCTCCTCTATTGGTAGCAGGGGGGAGAGGAGACTTAAAATGCAGTGCCCATGGTATCTATCGATGGACAAAGAGGAGCTGAGCACCAGTGTGCATAGTTTCCCTCTTGCTGCCTCCCTGGCTGCAAATTAAAAGGCACGGGTACTGTTCTATCACTCTGCTTCCGGTATTTACAGCCCTAACAATGGGTGTATTTAAATCACTGTCTTGTTGTAACCCCCATGGCTTGTCAAAATAACACTACACAGCAAATTTTGGAATGGATGTATTTTTTATTGAAATTCCATTGTACAGTGCTACAGAATTTGCTGGCGCAATATAAATAATAAAATAATAATAATTTAAATGCTATTTTGATGCCCTTGTTAGTTAAGTCCTAAATGCCTCCCTTGTTGAAATGCTAGTAATGTTTCCTTAGAAGTGAACAATTCGCCATCTACAGGCTGTTAAAGGAAAATGTCACTTTTTAGTGATAAAATGCATAGCAATTATACATTGGACTTAATTGTCAAAGAATCAAATGCCATTATGATTTTTTTTCCAAAGTCTATTGTTTTGCAAAGTTTATGTGACCAAACGTGTAGGTGTGATCACGCTAGTAAGTTTTAAGTTAGACATGGCTCACTAAAGTGAGGATTATCGGAATTTCAGAATTAATAGCAAGAGAATGTCAAAGTCAAAGTCAAAGTAGCCAAACTGAAAGCATAGATGACTTGGAGAATTTTGTAGCTTGGCTTTTGACATTTATTTTGAAATTTATTTTGAATTTAGTTTAAATCTGTGACTATTCTCACTTTAGTGACTAACCCTGACAGTATGTAACTCCTTTCGAACAAATGTCCCGGACAAGCTTTCTGGCTAGAATGAATTCTCCCAATAGATTTGACAAATAGTAATTTAGAAAATAATTTGTTATAAAATAGCATCTTCATTGTATGTTGAGAATATAGCATTTACTGTATATGTATGCAATTTGGTGCAGGATTCTTTACTAAAAAAAAATGTTTTATCATCATCATGCACCACTGACTATTTGCATACAAGTGAAAAGTGAAACCTACTGAGGCATAAAACCAACTTGGGGCCAATTTTCCACAACATAAATTCTACTCGAATTCTATTTACTGATATTAATACAACCAAACAACCTAATTGAGCTGATTGCTTCCACTGTTGATAGCATCAGTAGATATGTTTTAAGTATCTATGCATTTTCCATCTCTACTTCCGATATAAATCTTGCAAAGCTTGCATATCCAAAATGCTCTATATTACTGTGTTATATAATTTATATATATATATAAAATTCGGAGGTCCCAGCACTCGTTGTTCCCGGTCTTTCAGCTGCTCTGGTGCTGAATCTCTCACCAAAATGTATATAGTCCAAGTAGAGAGCACTCTGGAGTCTTTGTAATAAATTCAAACTGTTGCTTTATTTCGCCAAAACAGTGATACAACATATAGGTCGACGTTTCAGTCTATGCAGACTTTTTTCAAGGTCTAATTAGAAGGAAGCACTAACAAAGGATATGCCATCTATAAAGCTGTGTTTTTAAATTCAGTGACGTGGCAAGTATCTCTTTTCTCTGGCATTAAAATTACACTGCTTTGTCTTAACTTTACACTCATGAGTCAATTTAAAAGGATTAAAAAAAAAAAAACACAATACATTAGAAACATTTAAAAAAGAACATTGCATTTGATCTTACTGCATTGGCTATAAATTTATACTTCGACTGTGAGCTCTACGCAGAGTAGAAAGTGACTCTTTATACTGTAATGATTTAGCCTTATTAGCCTTATATGGTAGTGCTCATCACACCCCTTAAATACCTGCACTTAAGTTATTTAAGGGAACAGCAGGGGTTCATTGGATTTGTAAGTGAATTGCTAGCGTTCCAGTAGAGAAAACTAAAAGCACAACCATGATTTACAGGTATCTGAGTGATAACACCCCAAACAGTTGTATTATTGGATTAAATGGGAAATATTGGAGAAAGGTAAATAAAGAATGAACGCATGGAACAAAACAAATTATTGTTGTTCAATAGTGATGTCGTGAACATAAAATGTTCTGTTCGCGAACGGCGAACGTGAACTTCCGCAAATGTTTGCGAACGGGCGAACCGCCATAGACTTCAATAGGCAGGCGAATTTTAAAACCCACAGGGACTCTTTCTGGTCACAATAGTGATGGAAAAGTTGTTTCAAGGGGACTAACACCTGGACTGTGGCAAGCCGGAGGGGTATCCATGGCAAAACTCCCATGGAAAATTACATAGTTGATGCAGAGTCTGGTTTTAATCCATAAAGGGCATAAATCACCTAACATTCCTAAATTGTTTAGAATAACGTGCTTTAAAACATCAGGTATGATGTTGTATCGATCAGGTAGTGTAAGGGTTACGCCCGTTTCACAGTGACAGACCAAACTCCCCGTTTAACGCACCGCAAACAACCACAAACAGTCCATTTGCACAACCGCAAACTCCCCATTTGCACAAGGTTGGATACCAAGCTAGCCATGTCCCGTTCCTTGTCCTCACTGATGTCATTGAAGGTCTCTTCCTCCATCCAGCCACATGCAACACCAAGGGTCCCCAAAAGGTGACAACAAGCCCCCTGTATTTTTTTTTAAATGTACACTACTGTTACACCAGATATGAGTTGCACTGGTGTAACACTGTGCCCTGGCAGGCCCTGAAACACACACGTGTGAAGGAAACTGACTGCTATTATTTCACAGTCAAATTTCTAGTTTTTTTTTAATGTACACTACTGTTATACCAGATATGAGTTGCACTGGTGTGACACTGTGCCCTGGCAGGCCCTGAAACGCACATGTGTGAAGGAAACTGACGGCTATTGTATTACAGTCAAAAAAGTTTTGTTTTTTTTAAATGCAAGCTATTGTGACACCAGATATGAGTGGTGGCACTGGGCAAGTGGGCACAGTATACGCTGTGAGCCTAACACAAACGCTGGCAGGCAGGCAGGCAACTGCAATTAGATTACACAGGAGAAAAAAAAATGCAGACTGATGTTCTAACCCTAAAAAGGGCTTTTTGGGGTGCTGTCCTTACAGCAGAGAGCAGATGAGTCCTTCAGGACTGTAGTGGACACTGAATACACTAGCCTAGCTATCGATTTCCCTATTAAATCAGCAGCAGCTACACTGTCCCTCCTTTCACTAAGAATGCAGCTTCCGGGGGGTGGGGCCTAGCTGTCATGGAGGAAAGATGCACTTCGTGTGAGCTCCCTCAATATCTCACTTTAAGCAGCTATCAACAAGCAAATTTCACCCCAGAAGGGGATGACCCAGCAATGTTGCTCCTACCTGACCGACCCGACATGCTTTATAGCGGTCAGCAACTCGACAGAGTCTTACTTACCTCCGCGTGGCAAGTGTGGCCTGGTGCTCACCGGGCGGGAGAGGCGGCCGATCTCCCGATCCTGGGATGCCCAGGAGAAGCTACTTCCGGCAGGAGCTCCGTTAACCCCCCCCTCGGACCGGTGGGGTTATCCCGGTCCACCCCTGAGAGGCTGTCTGGAGCTAATGGACGCACAGAGCACAGCCGCCCAGGCTGACATACTCATCTGCGACTCTCCCAATATGGCGGCAGCCGCGTGTCCTCCTGGTACCAGCAAAGCATGGCAGGATATTCAGTCTAAGCTGGACAGACTCTTTAATCAATTTTGGAAGCAAATAACAAGCAGGAAGCCCCAACAAGCTCCACCACAGCTCCAACAAGCTCCACCACAGCTAAGCAAAGCAGTCCCCATTAAAATCCACCAACGCAAAAGGCGTCGAAGATGGGACCGGAGGCACAAACAGAAATGCAGAGCCTGCCTCACGTCAAGCACTTGCCTCCATCTTAAGCCACCACAATCCCGCACCGGACGTGAAGCACCACCGGGACAGATCCGACCACCCGACAAAACAAGCTTCCACCACCTCAAGCCGCGAACCCGGCACTCAGCCAGAGACTTGCCTTTGTTGTTCCAGGTATCAGGGACTCCCAGGGTCTGCACCTGGTGCCCAGAAGGGATCGGATGAGCACAAGCAGTAAACAGCAGCCTGCCAAGCATGTCCCACTATAGCCGATCCTCCACACCATGCCTTTGATCACATGAACTGCTCTCTGCACATTAACTAATCGTAAAGTAGCAAGCGTTTAAACGTCATTATTTCACCTCCTAAAGAGTTTATTGTCGTAGTTCCTTACATGCCTTTACCTTAACCGTTCATGTATTATGTTATTCACTAGTCTCATCTCATGGGGCGACTCACACTTGATTTATAACTAGTGGTGGAGCTGCTGATATAAATACACAATTGATAACGTGCAAGCTACACCCTAAACATGACAGCCATCTTTCACAACAATGTACTGCTATATACTCATACCCTCAGTGCAACTAGCCATGATATACGCACGTTCAGCCTAGCATGCTCAAATATAACACACTTCTGTCTAAAAAAAAAAAAAAAAAAAAAATGCAGCTTCAGAATTAATCTTAATTGTATGCTGTCTAGGAGGTGGATGGGTCTGGGAGGGAGGGTCTGCTGCTGATTGGCTGCAATGTGTCTGCTGACTGTGAGGTACAGGGTCAAAGTTTACTAAATTATGACAAATAGGGGGCGGACCGAACATCGCATATGTTCGCTGTCCGTGGCGAACGCGAACAAGCTATGTTCGCCAGGAACTATTTGCCAGCGAACCGTTCGGGACATCACTATTGTTCAACAAATATGAAGATTAATTAAAAAAAAAATATAGATGAAACACTTTTCACTTGATGTCTATGCAGGCATCTGACGAGTAGGTTGCATCAAACATCAGAGTAGGTGTGTTTGCACTATGCTAAGAGTGTCCTGGCAACAGTAAACCGGGACATTTTGCATGCACGCCGCACAAGTCTAATGATAATGTGCATTCAGCTGCCGGAAAGCATTTCAATTTAAAAAAGACAGACGTGGTGTACAAGTAGTTGTAAATCATGCTTTGTCACACTGATGCTGCACTTCCACCAAACTTGAGAGCCCAGCAGTAGGAGAGAGTATGCAGGCAGAAATAGTCGAAATGAATTAGCATTTTACCAGTTTTCCCACTGCTGGGTTTCCCAGTTAAGGTAGTGTGGCATCAAAGTGGGGGTTGTATGCCAAGGGGTTCTAATAATGTTGGTATTTCCCTGTTATTTAGTGTAATACCAGGGGCCATTACCATAAGGCAGAGAACCTGACACATCTGTGTTGCAGACTCAGCAGCATGCAACTAAATAAAGCAAACACGCTATGTTAATATATTTAGATTATTAACAGTTTAAAAAAAAATTGAGTGGAGGATTTAAAAAAAATTGAGTGGAGGATAATCTCCTGTGAAATGCAGAGAATTTTACACAGTTAAAGGAACTGTGCCTGTTACAGCAGAATGTTGTTCTGCAAATAGCTTTGCAAAGTGACAAGAGAATGACTGCCTGTTTGTATGTCAGAATGTAACTCTCTGGACCAGTATATGTGTATGGGATTGTAGCTATATGTTCACGCATGTGTGTGTAAATGTATGAAACACATGCATTTATGCATTCTTCCTTAAACCAATCAATTTGTTTAACAAAGAATAGAAATGACTGGGATAGAAACATTTTCGGTTCATTTTTATACAATTTAAAAATGCATCGCAAGGGGTTTTATGTTGGATTAATTATGTTTTAAAAAGAGTGCAAAGAGTACATACAGCATGCCCATGTTGCTTTATTGACAAAATGTAAATACTTAGTAATACAACAGTATACACTTTTAAAGAGGAATAATATTACAGTGAACTTGTTCAAAGTGAGTACACCTGGGCATTTGCCAGGCCAGCCGTGCATTTTACGTTTGCATTACAGTTTCAATTTTACAGTACAGTATCTTGAGGAATTATCCATAGCACTTGGATCAAAATGAAGAAATATAACTGGTCCTTGAACTCATTAATGTATAACAATTAGTAAACAGAATATTGAGATCGAAGAACACATGCATACAGGAATAGCTATATATATGTAAACTATAGATGAAACGAAATTATAGTATAGGGAAATAATGCAAATGAACTGAAATATTTCAAGAAGGCAATTTTTTATTTTTGTGTTTTTACTGTTCCTTTCATAAGCACATCTGGTCACCTTAGATGTAAACAAGTTAATATATCTACTAAACAATGAATAGACTATCAGTAATGGACATTTAAACCCTATGTATGTATATTAGTATGATGCTCCTTTTCTGTTGAGATGTTCTGTTTAAATATGTGCATTTTACTGTGCATGCATTGAGCGTAGACTGTTAGCACGTCTAAAGTAACATCTGCTCTGTCTTTTTGTTGTTGGGTTCATTGTATAATTAGCTCTATATTTCACCAAATACAATTTTACTCCAAAGGCAGACAGAACAGCATGAACAAAACATAAATAATTGCAGATTAGAGAAACAGAAGGCCAACTGGGTCTAGAAGTCATTGCTGGAGATAGGGTTAAGGAAAACAAAGGTCATACGGGAAAAGTGTCATATAGATAAAATAAAATATATAGAAAGTTATTATATATATAAAATAACTTTCTATATTTTAACACATTCATTTAATGCAGATCTCTACTAAATACTGCATTCATTAGTTGCAATACTTTTTCTACATTCCTCTGATCTGTTTAAACTAGCTATATGGCCAGTGCTTTATCACCCACAATGTGCATCTTTTTCAAATTCAAGTTATGGAACTATTCCTATTGGGAGTTGATCAGTTTTATTATTTAGCTTTTGTAGCAGTGTTAACAAATTCCACAGAACAGTACAATTTTATGAGATTACAAGCAAGTTAGAGGAACACAGAGGTCACCAACGCAATTTGAATTTGATATGTTTGAGCTAATATTCATGATTTTTGTACGATACTGAACTGCTAAAAACTAGATGAAAATTGTGAATAAAAACAGACAAAATGTTTAATTGTGGAACCTTAATTGATGTCTTACACATTAGAAGAGCTTTTGATATGGATATTATGCCACATCAAATTAATAATTTGTATTATGATCTAGGCAGAAATAAGACAGTGCTTGGCAATACTCATGGTCAGGAGCAGACAAAAATGGCAGCTATGGTTCAGCAACCAGAATAGGTAGTTGATCACAGGAGCCAATTGTAGTTTATAATGGAGAAATTTAGTGTCAGTATAGCCAGCGCTGTATTTGCCTCGAGGATAACAGGCATTTCCCTTGGGCGGCACTTTCCAGGGGGCAACAAAAAACGTCACCCCCAAATGCCTTGTTAACCTTGGGGCAGACAGCCAGTTAAGGTCCAGGCAGGCGGTGAGGGAGCACTGATTTGTGAGCTCTCCCTGCTCAGCTCAGCTGCTGCAGAGTGATGCCAGTAGCTGGAATATGACCCACAGGCTAGAGTTCACTCACCACTAGCACCAGAGATGGCAGCACGCCCCCCCCCCCCCTCCCAGGCTGATGGTAAGAAGGGAGGGGGGATATAATCAATGCTTCTTTTTTTAATTTTAATTGTTTAAATAAATATATAATTAATAATCTGCCCCCCCAACACACAAGCCCTCAAAACATGTTCACACACACACACACACACTGCACCCCTCACGCACACATCACCCTTACCCACACAGCACCCTCACACACACATCACCCTCACACACACTGCACCCCTCTTGCACACATACTAAACCCCTCACACACACACACACACACACTGCACCCCTGACACTCACAGCAGCCTTACTTACTCGTACACACACTGCACCCCTGACACTCACAGCACCCTCACACACACACACACATACACTGCACCCTCACAAATACACATCAAACACACACTGCACACACACAGCACCCTTACCCACACAGTACCCTCACACACACACTGCACCCCTTTTTCGCACACACTACAACCCTCACACACACACTGCACCTCTCATGCACACATACTACACCCCCCCCACACACACACACACATCACCCTCACACACACTTCGCCCTCACACACTGCACAACACTCTTTCCTGGTATTTTTTGTCTCCTGGTATCCCATCTATGAAGACACCAGAGACAAATTTCAAGCAAACACAGTGCAAGTATGTTATTAAATGTGCTTGCATTGTACAAAACAAATACAGGACCTTTTTCTAATGCTAGAGCTCTTCAGCAGAGCTCTGTGCATGGTCTGCCCTGGAAGAGCATTAAACCAATATGCTCACTTTGTGATGGGGCGTGCTTTTCATTGGTGATGACAAAACACACCCTATCAGGCCCCACCCCCTTTTCAGTGGGCCGCTGTAATTACAAAATGCCCGGGCCGAATTTTATTCACAGACCGGCCCTATCTGTCATGATAATAAAAAATAGTATTTTGTCATTTGCACTACTCTGTGTAAGAATAATTCTCACAAAATAGCAGTACCGCACTCACTGAAATAAAAAAAAAATTAAATAAAAATAACGTTCTTTTGAGTGCTTGAGTGCTTTTTTGTGAGAATGATCAGAACTGGAGGAACATTGCTGCTGACACCAAGAACTTGGAGCACAGTTATGCCATGGTGGAGTGAGTAATTTGTTCCATACTGTTTTTGTATATTTTGTATACCCATTTTCATTAGTTTTTATCAATAAATCTTTTTTACACTTATTTGGGGTTGTAGTAAATCTCTATATGATTGCATATACATTTGAAAATATAGTCTGTACGTTGTCAACACATGTACCAGGCTAGAGAACATATACTAGAATCTATTACCATTCTTTTTTAGATGAACATGTCTATTGCAAAGTAAATACTTTGAGCAGACAGCTTCATTAGAGGGTATGAGACATCTGGGAGGCATTTTGTTGTTTTAATAGAAGCTTTTTTCCTGGACGCTCCACCAACTACTTCAGATCAATTACAAATGACAGCATTACTGTGAGATCCTTTGCTGTATAGGTCCGTTGATGGGGTTAGCTGTAGTAGCACAGAGAATTTAATTTTCCTTCTCTTTTAGTTTCAGACAACAAACAATAAATCATATTCCCGAAGAGATAGCAAAACACTGACTATGTGCTGCATCCATTCATATCTGGGGAGATCTTTAGTCATTTTCCAAAGCAATGTAATTAGAAAAGCAGTTCTTTTCATGAAAAATTACTAAATGCATTATTTCTGTATAGATCTACTGTTTTTACAGGTGTTACTCAAAAATGTGCCAGAGGTTAAGAGCTAAAAGACCATTTATAATCTAACTTTACTTTAAAGCAGAGACAGAAGACACATAAAACAAATCTATAAAACCCATAAAATACCAAAGCAACAACAGGCAAGGAATAATAACATCATTTCACAAGGAATATCTGTTTTCAGAGCAATGGAATAGATCAGAAAGCACTGCAATTCACTATAAATAAGCTTCACCATTTCTTTCTTTGATAAGAAGTACACATATTAAGTCTATGCTTTTTAATATAGTGTATTGCAATACATGTTAGGACTGCAAATTAATTAATAATGACCTTTTGGATCTGGACCCTATATGTTAAACTTTATATATACCACTTAGCCTTTTGAAGTAATTTCCAGAGCTTTGATTTTTTAGGAGCAAAATTTGAAATTGAGAACTTGAACAATTTAAGACATAAAATCATCAGTTTTGCAAATCTTTCTCTTAATTGACCGGAATATGACTTTAGGGTAATTTGGAACATGGGTGTGGTGGAGAGAAAGACACAATCTTCATGGATTTATGGCTGTTTAAATTGCTGTTGTGGTGAAATGGAAGTGAACTGTGAGCTATAGCTAGCGGTAGAATGTAGTAGTAAAAGAAAAAGGATGACAAATAAAAGAAAAATTCTCAATATTTAACCCCTTAAGGACACATGACATGTGTGACATGTCATGATTCCCTTTTATTCCAGAAGTTTGGTCCTTAAGGGGTTAAGCGGGTTGGGTAGAAATAAAGTGTTACAAAAATGGGGAGAGCTGACACAGTAGGTCTACTAGGAGGTGCAAAAGGCAGGGCCGATCCTGGGGTCACTGACGCCTGGGTGCAAAAATATTTTTTGGCGCCTCCAGGCAGGCAGGTTTATATTGCAAACTCCTCCCCTTCACAAACGTAACACATTTTAACCACACCCATTTCCTATGGAGACCACTCCAACTCTTTGGGACCCCCAACTTTACAAGGTAGCATGTCATCCACATTATACAATGCCAGCTTTACCCCAAAAAAAACTAATCAGTGCCATCTTTGTGCCTAGCTGCCTAGTGCCATCTCTGTCCCTATACAGCTTCCCAAAGCCATCTGTGTCCCAAAATAGCTAATAAGTGCCATCTTTGTCTCAATATAACTAATCAGTGCCATCTTTGTGCCCAAGTAACCTCTTTGTACCATCTTTGTGCCCATGTAGCCTGTCAGTGCCATGGCCGATCCAGAACCTTACCTTAGGAGGGCCACTGGTAGTGGGCTGATAGGAGCTGTAATTGAGGGGTTAGGGGCTGTAGTGGGTTGCTAGAGGCTGTAGTGGAGGGTATGTGCTCTAATTGGGGGCTAGAAAATCTACTGGGGATAAGGACTGTAGTAGGGGGGTTAGGAGCTGAATAGGGAGATGACTACAATTGGAGTAAGAGGCTATAGTGTGGGGGATATGGGCAACAATTGGGGGAGATGTGCTGTAGTGGGGGGGAGGGGTGTAAAAGGGGAATAGGGGCTGTAGTGTGGGGAAATTGGCTGTAGTGGGAGAGTTGAAGCCTGGAGTAGGTGTATAGGGACTGCATTTGGAGAGTAATATGAGACTGTAGTAGTGGAGTTTGGGGTCATAATATGGATAGTGGCTGCAGTGGGGGGAATAGGATCTACTTTTGGATGAAAAGGGCTTTTAGGGGCTGTAGTAGTGTAGAGGAGTAGCAATTGGGGGGTTAGTGTCTGTAGTAGAGTGTAGGGGCAGCAATTTGAGGGCTAGCAAATTTGCTTGGAATCTGAACTAGTTTAAAAAGTTAGGAGCCAGATTTTTTTTAACTAACAGCGACAAAAATATAATTCTTAAAGGAACACTGTAGTTACCAGAACCACTACAGCTATATAGCCTGTCCTTTCAGGCAGTGGTGAAATTACCACGGTCGCACTGCTGACCCTTGCGACCGTGAGGCAGAGTAGGCACCTACTTACCTGGATGACAGGCGCCTACTCTGCTGATACAAATTGGAAGGAGGTGTGAGGACAGGATGCAGACAGCATTTGGCGGTGGTAATGGAGGCTGATCTGTGTGTGTGTCTCTGTCTGTAAGTGAATGTGTCTGTCAGTGAGTGTATGTGTCTGTCAATATGTATGTGTGTGTGTCTGTCAGTGAGTGCGTGTGTCTGTCACAAATGTGGGGGGGTGGGAGAGACACATGGAGGAGCTGGGGGTGGTAAGAAACATGGGTGTTTTGATTGCCACATAGAGAGGTTGGGGTGTGGGAGAGATACTTGGGGTGTGGGAGAGACACACGGAGGAAAATTATATATTTTTTTATTTTAATTGAAATCCATTCAGCCTCCCTACCATTGGGGCTGCTGTCATGTTCCTTCTCTGCTTCCTCCTGTGTACTGTTTAGTATGCTGGGGCCAGAATGACATCATATTCTCCTCATGGCACCACTGAAGTGTGCGCAATGGAGCATGGTCAGAACATAACGGCTTCCTTCATTGCCAGGCTCCATTCCGCACGGTCAGTTAGCGTCTATAGTGGGGTAGAGGAGCAGTAATTAGGGTGTGTTAGGTCTGTAGTAAGGTATAGGGGCAGCAATTGGGGGCTTAGGGTCAAAAATGGGTTAGTTAGAGGCTGTAGTCAGGGCCGGCCTTAGGCCATTAGGCGCCCTGTGCGAAAAGTCTTCACGCCGCTCCCCCCCAACAAGTTGCCTTATATATACAGTCACACACACAGGCAGAGAGACAGTCAAACAAACAGTTACAAGCAGACAGTCAGACACGCTCAGTTACAGGCAGACAGTCACACACACAGTTACAGGCAGACAGTCACACATGCTCAGTTACAGGCAGACAGTCAGAGCCAAACACACAGTTACAGGCACACAATCACGAACAGTTACAGGCACACAGTCACACACACAGTTACAGGCAGACAGTCACACACACACACAGTCACAAACAGTCATACATACTCCTTTACAAGCACACAGTCATTCACACTCGGTTACAGGCATGCAGACACTCACGCTGAGAGGCACACATACAGGCACACACAATGGCACAGCTACAGCGACATACACAATTTGAGTCACACACAGGCAGACAGCCACATACAGACAGTCACACACACACACAGGCAAACCGTCACACACAGGCAGACAGACAGACAGTCACACACACAGACAGTGACACAGGCAGGCAGACCGTCACACACACACGCAGACAGTCTCACACACACACACACACACACAGGCAAACAGTCACACACAGGCAGTCAGACAGACAGTCACACACATAGGCAGGCAGACACACACACACAGGCAGACAGTCACACACACACAGGCAGACACACACAGGCAGACAGTCACACACACAGACACACACACAGGCAAACAGTCACACACACACATGGGCAAACAGTCACACACAGGCAGTCACACACAAGCAGGCAGTCAGACAGTCACACAGACAGACAGTGTCACACACTCACAGGCAGTCACACACACACACACAGGCAGGCAGACACACACAGGCAGGCAGTCACACACACACAGGCACAGTCACACACACACAGACACACACACACACAGACACACACACACAGGCAAACAGTCACACACACACACACACACACAGGCAGTCAGACACTCACACACACAGACAGACAGTCTCACATATAGACAGACAGTCTCACACACAGACAGACAGGCAGTCACACACACACAGTCACACACACACACAAGCAGGCAGACACAAAGACACGCAGGCAGGCAGACACACACACACACACACACACACACTTACCTCTTTACATTATGGCTGAAGGGAGAGTGGAAGCAGTTAGATGTTGGGGAAGCAGGGACTCCTTCCTGCTTCCCTCTTGCTGTGCAGCAGTTACCAGGGACTTCGGGTAGGTATCAGCCCCGCCCCATCTCGTGATAAGCCCCGCCGCCGCCGCTCAGTAAGCCCCGCCCCTGCCGCCTCGATTTTTTATTTTATTTATTTTTTTCCTCCCCTGTCACCCGGCCATGTGCGAGCTGTGTTGGCCACTGGGCGCCCCCTGCTCCATGGCGCCCTGTGCGGCCGCACAGCTCACACACCCCTAAGGCCGGCCCTGGCTGTAGTAGAGAGTAAGGGGCTGAAGTATAGGTGGTGAGGGGCTGTAGTAGAGGTAGTTTAGTGGCCTTAAGTATTGGGTTTATGGGCTGTAGTGGTAAGGAGCTCAAGTAGGGAGTTTATGGTCTGTGGTAGGGGGTTAAGGGGTATATTAGGGCTAAGGTGCTGCAATTCCCACCTCCCTGAGGTTTACCCTGAGGGGAGGGATCCTTGGAGATCCCAGGTGCCTTGTGGGCAAAGCAGAGACTAATTCAGGGGGTGGAGCCATTCATGAGGGGGCAGAGCCTGACACCACAATGTGCCTGCAACTACAGAGCACCTGGGTGCTCCTGCCCAGGATCGGCCCTGGCAAAAGAGAACTGTCAATCAATTTATAACTTAATAATGCCCTTAGTTGGTAAAACGAGTTTGTAAAGAAATATAGATGAAATGTAAGTTTATATTGATTTATTAAAGACTGTTACTTGTTAAAAGGGGACTCCATTGTCCAAATAAAAATAGATAAATAAAAATCAATGTTTAGTAGATATACCCCCAATGAAAACATGCATACATTAATTAAACATATTTTCTTTCATTAGGGTTATGACTAAAAGCAGCTTTCAAAAGCTGCAGACCTTTTGTCTGCAGCCTTTGCAAATCTTCCGCTGTAACCCAACCCAGACTTTTCGTGGTTGTCCAACAACAGACTTCACAATGCAGCTCAATGAAAAGACTTTGCAAGGCAGGTGATCTGGGCAATTGCCTACCTCTTGACTTTAGCTCCACTCAGCTAAACAACAAGGAAGAAACAAGACTCAGCTATCAGATTGACAACCAGGAGGGTGTAACAAGATACATTTATAAAAGTGCCAATTTCTATTGAAATTTGCACTTTTCATACAATGAAAAATGAGGACATAGTCTTCAAACATAAAGCATTTCAACTAGCTAAAGTTCTTTAGGGCTCTGGAATGTCCATTTAAGCATTGTCATTATACATGTATCTCTCTTACTATTATCTGTTTCTAGACCAATCCCTTAAATTTTTTAGGAAGCATATGCAGAATTTGTAAGTGCGTAGTCTAGCTGCATTTGTACATTGACAAGTTTAAAACACTAATGCTAATTCACATTTATGATTTTACAATTCTCTTCACAACTTCCCATTTGTGCTTCTAATCTTTGATGTTCATCGTGGGCCAATTCTTTATGGAATTGCATGCAGTATTTGTTTCCTCCAGGATGATGTCAGTGTAATTATTATGAACGGCTTGTTTATTTGATTCGCTTACAGGAAAAATATTCAATGTAAATGTCAAATCACATGAACAGCACACTGCAGATTTTAAAGATGGGAAATTATCAATATTCTATAATTAATATTTGCTTCTTTCCCTAAGCAGTTATGAGTATAGTTATTAAAGAAGCTAAGATTAGAGTTGACAATTGCAAACATAAGCCAACCAGCATAGAAACAAAATCAATACGTACATTTCCCTTGGGGCCACTATTTACTGTTCACAGCACCATTTCCTTAATGGAATGGCAGTTACATTTGCAGGAACCTTGTAACTAGCATTTTTATGTTTTAACTAAAAGCAGCTTTCCATAAGAATAACAAAAATAACATGGGGCCTTAAGTTAATGGCAAAAATATTTTAAGCTGTCATGCATCAATAAGTTATATGCTGCAGAATAAGAGGACAAAGTAACATTTCTGCAAGAAAGCACTTCAATTGACAATGTTTGTTAGCGGAGCTTTCTTAATTTGAATGGGATAATGCACTCATCCATAATTGTCTGCTGAAGAGCTCGGGCTGTAACGATATTTTCCTGGTCAAACACTAACTTTTTAAAATATATATCTACAGGGGGACCATGGTTAGGAATACATTTCAATGATTAACCACAGGTCCCATCCTATGATCTCTTAAATCATTTGATCTCTAGAAGAAGTCTTCTGAAGACCATTTGTGTTTGAAAATCACAGAACGTAAAGTAAAATGTCTACTAAGCAAGTATTTTCCCAAGGACAAGAGGATACGTTTCATCAAGGAAAACAATCTAACAAATGTATAAGCGAATACATTGCGTAATACAGAAGAGACAGACAAGGCGTCATTGCATTTTTATGATATAACACATATCGTATATAATAAAGCTCACAGGGTGTTTGGCCAGATACAAAAATAAATGTAACTTGAAAAAAATTACGACCAGCTTACCTACACCACATGAATAGCTCAATCTATATGCCTGTCTGCCTCTCTCTCTCTCTCTCTCTCTCTCTCTCTCTCTCTCTCTCTCTCTCTCTGTGTATGTCTACCTGCCCTCCCATCAGTTTGTCTGTCTCTTGGTACTTAGCAAACCTTTAGAGGCTGTGTGTTCTGTGCACATTGCTCATCATCAAAAAATTAAGTTTTACAAAAAGCTGCCGTATTGAGTAATTACTAGTTTCTGACCAATTTCTCTCATAGCTGTTTTATTTGAATGAGATGTAGATTTGCTTCACATATCCCCACCATTTTGACCAGATCCACCTGATCTGGTGGTAGAGAACCAAGTACCCTCAGTGCTGAATTCAATCATATGACATGTGGGTGAACCATTACTGACCTTATGGATTTAACAAATATTCCCAGATTGATTGATGGATATGTTTTTCTTCTATATCCTCAAATATTCATTTTAATGTAGCTCAAATCCTAAAAATAATATATATATTGTTTTGGAAGAAAACTAAAATCCTGCCCAAAATGAAATACATCCCATACTTTTATGACCCTGTTAATAAGAATATTTTGATATTCTGATTATTCTGAATTCCATGTTGATTTGAAATGGTTGTGATAATTCATTTCCTACTCTAATTGATTGCAAAAACTATGAAAACAAGGTGCAAATTTACTTGGCCTTTAATCTCTGCTGCTTTCTACTGGTTAATTCTGTTTAGAATTTATTCTTTTGTAGATCTCTAAGCTTTCTTATGGAAATTAAGCTTTTTAGAAGATTTGTACTCTCATTTTCAAACACTGTTACATTCATTCAAGTATGCTATTATACAGATGCAGCTGGCTTTTATTTGGTGATATTTACTTCAAACAGCAAAGTTAAATGGTATCATAGATTAATTCTTAGGGCACAGGAAGCCCCTTTTAAGAGAAGAAAGAGATTTAGTAATTACTTAGACTACAGCAATAAAATTACTGAACATGTGTATTGTATGATACATCATATAACGTGTCACAATAGAAAACCTTAATAAAATAAGTTATAAAAATCAAACATGGGAACATGACTTCCCTGTCACAAATATGCATTACAGTGTTCTTGTAATTTACAGCTATACATAACATGCTTTCTTGAGTAGTATTTTTTTCATTCAGGAAGCAATGAAACTTCAAAAAGGGCATTATCCTCTGCAATTTCTTACATAAATCAAACTGGAAATAAGACACATTTTACAATTCAATTTAAGATCCCACTGAGACAATAATGTTGCAAGCTGTGCATTTTGCAAAGTAATATAGTAATGTCTAGTTTGCATTTTTGAAAAACCAAATTAATCACACTTTATTGAATATGTTCGAGCAAACCTAAAATCATTTATTATTAAAAATCTGTTGCAACAAAATATAAACTATATTTTATACATAAAGGACAAACTCATTTATTCATTAGTATAAAATGCTGGGAGGTTGCATTTCAAATGAATAAAAAATGACACATTGAGATTTTGTTGTTTGTAGAATATTTTACATATGCTAAAACAAATGTGAAAAATGGTTGGAATTAAAATATTTTTGTTGGATTACTATTTAAAGGCTTCAGACCTGCACTTTTATTCTCTGGCAACAAAAAAGAGATGTATTTCTACAGCTTGAAACCTATACACAAATATGTAAAATTTTTAAATTATTCAGCATTTTGAGTGATTGTTGCTTATCGTGCCCCCAAAGGAGTGTATAATAGAAATGTTTCCAATTATGTAACTCATGTGTATGAGTAAATTAAATATGAATGTTACAAATGCTATGTTGCCTTTGGAGTTCTGTTGTGTTTTTTCTGCTTAATGTATATTGCTTTTAATGGAATGCACCCTAAATCATTACAGTTGTTTTGAGCTCCAATCACCAATCACCAAACCAAGCTTTCCTCTAGTCTAGTATATGAAGAATGCTTATAGTTTTAGTATGCAGCTGCTTGAGTCTATCCGTTGACTATTTCTGTGTTATTCTTAAATTGTAATTCTGTGGAATAGAACAGCTCAGCACGCAGTCAGAAATTAAGTAATGTTAGAGATTTTTCTCCTCTGAGTAGTTTCCATACCTTATGATGCATATGTTCCTTCAATGTTTGGAAGACAGTTGATACTGACATGTTAGAAGTAGTAGCAGTCTATAACATATATACATTGATTGAGTATTCATCTGTAATAAATGGAATGGTATAGTCACCTTATTTCTATGGCTTCCAAACCTTTTTTTTTTTTTCACATTTTACTGCAAAAAAAATAAGTATTATATTATAAAATAAAATACAAGGGACACTATAGCCACCAGAACCACTACAGCTTAATTTTCTGGTTTCCAGAGCATATGCCTGCAGGCGGAGCAATGAAAAAGCCGTGTTTGCATTGCTGCTCAGTAACACCTCTAGAGGCATAGAGATGCATTGATTAAATTGGTGCAGCATTTTGCCACGTGTGCGCAATAGACTCCTAATGTTTTCCAATGGGAAAGCACTGGGTTTGCTGACATCATCAAGATTGATGATCTCAGCCATGGAGGTGGGGTCAGTCATGGCAAGGTAAGTAAAGCTATCTTTTATCTCCAATCTGAGGAGAACCATGACCTAAACGTAGTCCAACACTGTTGTGTTAGAAATACATGTTTGCATTCCTAACACTATAGTGCACTATTGTGTTCTTTTAAGCATATTATCTCAAATATACTTTATTACCTAGGACTTCTAATAGTATTTTAATCATTTCAAATTAGATACATATACATCTGCATAAGTAAGAGCTGTATACCAAGCACTACCCTAGTTTAATAGATATTTTAAGTGACTAATTTCACAATGAGACATCATAAGCACAGCATTTAGTTGGACCCCATGTTTTCTAAGCTGGTGAGGGTATATTATTTCTGTGGTGTCACTTTTGATTTAAACATCTTTGGAGAGTTAAAGGCCATGTGTAAAAATATGCTTAAATATTAAAATGTTTTAATTTATGGTTTACTCAATGGGAATCAGTTGTTCTTGATAGGCATCTAAGGTTTAAGATATATATTAACACATGTTTTTAAAGATGCATACTTACATTATTACACTGTGCTTAAATGCAATGCACACTCAATTAAAGGTGTATGTGTGCACTTATGTCAAATGGCTCTCTAAAATGGTCTTCTAAATATCTGCAGGTAGGTTTTGCCCAGCAATGGAATAGCTGTGCATGGCTCTTCTATGCAACAATGCTTGTACTAACGTAATTTCCATGAAGGGATTATCAGATGGAAACTCAATCTGCACTCTCATCACAAAATATAACATCCAGTATTCAACACAATACTTAGATAAGCCAGAGGCATTTTGGAACCTGTACTGTTTCCTTATGAAGTAAAAACGGAGCTCCTAAGCTACAATTACCAAAGTACATTTCAAGCAAAAAAAAGTATCAAAGCAAATAAAAAAACAAAACACGTTCGCAACTGTCAAGTATGGGGTGGATCTATTATACTGTGGGTTTGTGTGGCCGCTTGTGGCACAGGAAATATTGTAAAGGTGGGGGAAAGAATTAATGATATAATATATCAACAAATCTTGAAAGTTAATGTTCCACTGTCCGATTAAAATATTTATATGAATAAAGGTCTAAATATGCAAACAAGACAGTAATCCAAATAGACATTGAAATCAACCATTAATTCCTTTAAGAAATTAAAGATTAAGGTTCTGAAATTACCTCAGTAGACTCAAATATTGTTCAAAGTCCCTGGGTTGATCTCAAACATACAGTGCACAAGGCACAACCAAAGAATTTCTCTTTGGTTGTCCATGAAGCCGGTTTACTGGTTATCCTTCCTTGCACCACTTTTGGTAGGTACTAGTCACAGCATACTGGGACCACCGCACAAGACTTGCCATTTCGAGATGATCTGACCCAGTCATCTAGCCATCACTATTTAGCCCTTGTCAAAGCCACTGATATTTTTTTGCTTGCCCGTGTTTCCTGTTTCCAACACATAAAATTCACGAACTGACTGTTCACTTGCTACCCAGTATATACCACCCCTTGCCAGGTGCCATTGTAATGGTATAATCAATGTTATACACTTACCTGTCAGTGGTTTTAATGTTGTGACTGATCAGTGTATATGATCTATTTTGCATGCAAAATGAAATGTTTCTGGAGTGTTGAACAGCTATTTTGCAATACAGAAATCATAACTACACATGGTATTTTTAAATAACTTTTTCTATTACATTTTCAGCAATTTTAATAAAAAAAGGTTGCATAGATTGTAATATTGATTGTTAGTACAATGACATTTTGCAAAAATGTCTGATTATATTATTGATGTAAATTATTACCTAAAATTACATCTTTAAAATTGAATTTGTTTTTTTATATTACTGATAGTTTTACAATATTTTACTGGAATATTAATTAAACTTTAAATTGAGGAGAGCTTAAAATTATTTTCTTCTAAATTTGAACAGCTTTATCTTTTATTAGATGCTTCATTTTTCAGTAAATAACATAAAAACTAGAAGCATTGCACGAGACTGTCATTGTAAGAAATTAATTATTGTTATTTTAGTTGATTAGATAAAGGTAATGAAAGTGCCTCCACTTTTATTCAAGATATTTTCAAGGTATTTTATAGACCATGTTTTTTTTTATTTTATTTTAAATCAAATGGCGGCCATATGTGACACCGCATGAATATCTCAAACTAACTCCAAACCATTTCTTGAAAACCATGGGAGTTCTACTTAGAGTGCAGAAAATCACAGGACAAATTTAGTTCAAAAATGATTTTCTTGCAGCCTTGTATACATCTTGCATCATGTAAAATTATTTAATGGATTGTCATATGAACATATGTATGATATAATGTGAAAAAAATGTGACATAGAAGAGTTAAATTACATAAAGATTTCTGCATCTGTTTCAATATACAACATTTGTAGCATCATTATAGTAAAACAAATTAGATGAAATGTGAAAAGTCTGCCTAGTTAGTATGTACTTCTTTAACTTACTTATTGTTTTAAATGGACATTTCCTAACGTCTTTTCACACAGTGTGCAAAAAAGTACAAGTGTTTAAAATGCATACATATTGTCATTAGATTGCAGTTGAACATGGTTTCAACTGTGTGCCTCTGGCAGTAACCCATTAAAAATGACTGTTATCTAAATTAGTAACATTTTTAATTTGATAATATGTGCTTTGACATACTATTAAATACTATGATCAGTTAATTTGTTGCCTTTGTGAAGGACATGACCATGCTGACATGAGCAGTACAAACACAGAACTAGGAGATCAATTGATTCTTGTTTAAAACCTAGACATTAGACCACTGGCTGTTCAAATATGGAATTCAAAACTTGGAGAAAGGAATATTAATGAATAATAAAATATAAGCGTTTGTATCCAAGGGAAAATTCCAATACACTCTCCCTCATACATTTAGTGTCATTGCTAGATCTTTATCAGTTATGGAAGAGGGTGTTTCTTTTCTTCTATCGTCTTCCCACCCCACATCTGCTCAAGTCAATCCACTCAATCTTAATAAATATCTTTTTTTTGTCTTGTTTCGAACCTAACTACTATTTTCAAGCCCTTTTATTTTAGTCACTTCCTAGCATCCCTTAAGCTTACAATTTTTATAAGAAAACCTTTCTTAGAATCTGTGTTTTGCACTTTCAAATGTGTAATGAAAGAGATTCCAAGAGCTACTGTGGTCAGTATCAGTTCTTCTTGGAGACAGATATTAAATATTAAAAACATTATATAATGCCTTAACATACGAGGACACCAGAACAAAACTTTTTTGGTACCTAAAGAAGTATTAGACCAAGTTTCAGTTGGTGGCAGTGATTGGATAAAAGTGTCAGGTGGCCACTATCAGCCTAACACTGCTGCCCATTGCTGGCTCTGCCTTAGCCATACCTTAATATGGAGAAACCTTGTTCAATGTAAACCAATAGAACATGGTTTAAAACTAGTGGGATGGATCCAGGGGACTGCAGGTACTATAACCTATTCAATGAGATGAAATGGTTATAGTACCTAGAATGTTATTTTAAAGGGATACTACCAACACCAACAAAACTTTAGGTTAAATAAGTGTTAGTGTATATATTATGCCTCTACGATCACATTGTTCTATTATCTGCAATTCATGAATTAAATCAATTTTATTTCTGTTTATGCAGTCATAGCAACACCTCCCATTATTGTGATTTACATAGCCTTCATGAAAAATGTTTTTGTTTTCAGTCAGATGTGACAGCCGAGGGTCTATACTTTAGAAGCTTTTATCTCCTGCTCTGCCAATCAAACTTTACTTACACACAGAAGGCTATTGTAGGTTCTAGTAGACTATTTAGGCTATTAACTGAGCAGGAGATAAGAAATTATTGATTAAATAGGCTGTGCAATAAAGGAAGTTTAAACATTAGATCTCTTTTTACTGAACGCGTGTAGGAGATGGTATAGGTGACAGACAGAGGAGGTGTGACTTAGGCTGCATAAACATACCGATTTTACTCCTAAATGGCATAGAATTAAGCAATAAGACTGCATGGACATGATCTTTACATCAAAACCACTTAATTAAGCAAAAGTTGTTTTGGCACTTATAGCATCCCTTTAAGTTGTTATCTTATTACAAATTCCACAACAGGGATTGAAGTTTGACAAGAGTTGTTGGAATACTTTGGGTACTTATTGTCTCTGTGGTTCCCAGTGGATTATGAGGGCTATGTTCCTTGTTGTATAAGTGTCCTGTGCTTGTACAATATGCAATTGTTTTTTGACCTAACAGGATCAATATGTGTCGCTGTGGTATATGTGTTGCTAAGGTATAGATGTACTTATTAGATGCCATCAAGATTGCAAGTAGTTCATTCTCTCTTTCTTTTACCTATTGCTTCTGCCATGGATAGATACGTCCTCGCCATTTATGCCTATTTGCTGTATTTCATCCATTCTGGTGGTTCTTGATCGGTAGATCTCATGTTGTGGACCTCCTGATCTCAGTTGACCTTTTCAGGACATGTTTCAACTGCTTTAATCTTGCACAGAACTTGGTACCAACAGGCAGGAATGCCTCAGTGACCTGGGTGGTCATAACTAGGGTTGCATTCTGAAAATGTGCAATCCTCTCTGTCTTGACTCTGTCCTCTTCTGGTTGGCCTGCAAAAAACAAAAACTTCCCTGTTCTGTCCCTTCTTGCATGCATTTTCTCCAACTTACACATTTGTAGTGTCACTTCTATTTCTTTCTGAAATATATTTGTCCTCCCCATCTTCCTGGGCAGGCATCTAACTGACCTTCATGACCTTCCTTGTCCCATCAATCCTTGTTCTTTCTGTCCACCATCTCTTGCCCCTCATCATCTCTGTGTAAAATCCAGATGTTCCCAAGCATATTCAGCATCTCCCAATAACTTCAAAATGTAGTTTTATTTACATATAATCCTTGATTTAATAGTTGTGGATAAATTTTTTTAAATGATTTCATATTTTTGGATAAACTTTTAAAATGATCAAATAATTTATTTCAATAATTAAAAAAAAATAATTGTGAAAGCTTATCCAAAAATATTAAATTATTGTATGCATTTTTCAAATTATGTCATATCTTTAGAGAAAAAAATATTTATGCAAAAATATTAAATATTATTATTGAATGCAATTTTCAAATTATGTCATATCTTTAGAGAAAAAAATATTTTTGTAATATGTTGATACTTTATTTTACATATATACATTTCATTTTAATACATATGATATATTTTTCCAAAAATATGAAATAATTTGAAAAGCTTATCCACCAATACTAAATCGAAAATAAAACAATTAGAAATGTATGTAAATAAGTATAAAATAAAATCTGTGGAAGTGAGTGTGTGTATATGCAATGTGTGCTAAATGTGTAAAATAATTTAATCTACTAGGTGAAGTTTAGCAATTTATTATTTTTTTCCCATTCACATCACTGACCACCACCAATTAGCACTTGTGTAACAGTTTAAGCAAGGTATAAACGTTTTGGTTGGTTTACCCATTATATCACTTTTATAATTACGTCTTAAATGCCAGGCATGACATGACAGAAAAGGACATACATATGTTCTCGAAACTAACCTGTTACCTGTTATGAAATAAATTACACACTGTTGCGTGGTGTGGTTAAATATCAAAATAAGGGACAGTCAACTTTCTGTAATTTCACTCTTCTGTTTGTTTAGAGGAACTGTTACTTATCTGGGAATTACACCACCAATTGAAACATTGAAAATTACCCATATCTTGTTTTGTCTTTTCATGGGATAATCCATTTTATTTTAAATACTCATTAAAGATTTAGCAATTGATATCACAGTGTAATTTAGTTGAGTCACGGTCAAGGCACATTGCATTGGTGAAGGAGAACCAGAAATGTTGTTCCTGTTTTTCTTCTTCTCTTACTATTTTTGTTGACAGAAAAGGACAGTATTTATAACAATGATTAAAAGTGAACCAAAAGATGTAGATGTATAAATTAATTTTTATATTTTCACACCTGACAAACACATGTCTGTTAAATATAGGGGACAAGACCATAAGCTAGCTTCCGGTATGATATGAGATTGCTTTAGTAGTGACAGACGCCTGTTCATTGTACGAGACTTTAAACATATCCCATTTATCAGTTGGACTGAAACCAAACATTTGCTTTATTTGCAGCACTTTTCTTTTGACTGATCGCGAAGTGGTGATAGAAAATAGTGTCTGTTAACCATTGCACACTGTTTTCTTAATATCATGACCATTTCCAGAAAACAAAATGCAATAAAACACTGAAACCATTTTCACAAATTGTTCAATAAATGAAAAGACAAATATAAAAAAAAGTATCCTACAATGTTAATCATGCTATCTTGCTTGCAGTCTCAGACACTTTAAATTCAAATCATATATATATTCATTCCCACAGGTAGCAGTGATGGTTCTTGGGATAAAGAAAAACTTCAGTCTCTCCCTCCCCAAGGATCTCAAACCTCTGTTAACCATTCCAACCTGCCTGGACAGCATAACCTTCCAGTTTCTCATCCTCTCAACTCTCTTCAACAGAATCACCTTCTGCCAAATGGTATGAGATGCTGTCACCCACCTCTCGTACAGTGCATTTTCATTTAATATTCCTATAAAGATATTTAAGAGAAATCCTCTAAATGTTTGTGTGAGAGACAGTTAAAACATCTGTTTTTAAAAAGGGGAGGGTTTTAAAAAGGGGAGGGGGTTTATCAACTTTTATTTTATGAGGATGTGACAATGAGTCAGGGATCCACAAATTCCATTGCAGGAATGATAGAAGCAAAGGACAATGCCCCTCATTAAGGAGAGTTACTCTTTCATGCAACTGTTGCTATTGGTGGCTATCTCGAATGGAGGTTGGAAGAGAGAGAATGGCACTGTCTCTGCCTCCCTAGGTCCAGCTCCTCTCCCAGCATATTATTAAGAGGAAAGGGTTGTTCCCTGTGAATGTATCACACATTAATCTACCTATATTAAGGGTATGAGTCTTGTATTGCAAAGTGTTATTTATGTTTTAATATGTTTATCTGATTTTAGTATATATTTTGCTAATTTTGCAATTTATTTTGTTTAAATGGTCAGTGACCAATTAGCATTGCTAATATCGAGTGTAATCTTAGGGCTGTGCACTGATTAACAACATTATGTTATATTATTTTTTTTGTTTTAGTAGACTTGTGCAGATTTGGCTAAATTAATTCATCTGAAAAAAAACAATAAAATTCAGGTGGTCTGAAATTTGTCCATGTGGAGTTTCAGGGGCGGATTAATTTTGTCCAAGCAATCTTTTCAGGAAAATCTATTTAAACAAATTAAAATGGCACAAAAATGTACCAATATGTGTACTGCAATATATATATATATATATATATATATATATATATATATATATATATATATATATATATATGTCATCTGGTTCACAGATCTAGTAAGAAAAAAAGATGGAGAAAAAAAAGAGGAGCGGAAAAAAAAATCTATATTTATATATTTATATATTATATATTTATACATATATATTTTAAAACTGCTCTTCCTTGTTTTCTGTATATTGGTCACTTCCCACTTGATCCTAGCCATCAATCATCTCTCTTCAATCAATAATTTTTTTTATTTTTTTTTTGAATGTCTAGCTTTTAAGCCACATGGTCTGTTTGTAATAAACAATTAAAAGCACATGTATCTGTTTTAAATTGTGTTATATACATATAATATGATTCTACTCTTTTTGTGCTCTATTTGTTTGTAGGTCTTGAACTACCTTTTATGATGATGCCCCATCCATTAATCCCTGTAAGCCTACCTCCAGCTTCAGTTACCATGGCAATGAGCCAGATGAACCACCTTAATACCATTGCAAACATGGCAGCTGCGGCACAAGTACAGAGTCCCCCATCAAGAGTTGAAACATCCGTAATTAAGGTATATTATTCATGACAAATTTGAGTGTTTTAAATTTTGACTGTATGAATGTTACTATTTATTATATTCTTTATTTTATTCAGGTTATAGAGTCCTGGTAGGGTCATGGCTCATCAATTAAATGTTAGATGTCAGAGATGACAAGGGTAAAACAAAACACAAATTACCATGAAAGATCAAATATTCCCTGGCACACAACCTTACATATAGAATGATGTAGCGATGTTAATAATAAAGTCCACAAAACAAACTATTATGTCAACATTGCATCTACAGCTGCACTTATCACTTTTCAAGCCTACATATGCCAATAAATTTTGCCAATTGCATCAGTCTTACAGTGCTACTGAGTAACCTAAAAACGTGTTTACTTTAACATGTATGTTTGTAAAATATTGTTTACTTGTATTAGACGAAAAGAAGATTAAAGCCATTTTGCATAGTGCTATGCTAGAGAAGTCAATCAATAGTGAAACAAGAAGGATAGTTTCCAAACCTTCTGAAATCTGATTTTAAATGGTTACAAAACCAACAGCCCTTAAGAAGGTTAAAATAGCCTTGTAGCCATTTTAGATATAAGAATATACAGTATAATACAGGTGATATATTTGGGTTTTCTTGAGACAGCCAAGAGAAACATCCACTGAATAATTATTAAAGGGACAATCAAGACACCTAAAGCAGTTTAGCTTGCTGAAATGCTTTATGGGTGTAGAGTGTGTCCTCTTTCTCTAATTTTTCAAATTGACACTTTATAAATTAAAATGGTTACACCGCCTTGACTTTCAAGTAGACAACAGGTAATGTTACTTCCTGGTTTTGGTTAGCTCAGTGGAGCTAAACTCAGGAGGCAGCAATTACTCAGAGCACCTGCCTTGCAAAGACTTTTAATTGAGCTGTCTTTACCAGAAATTATAGCAAATGTGGTCTCTAGAATACAGACTATATTTGGACAAATTATCATGCTAAATTTAGAAAGTAACTTTGCCCCTTGATCCTTTGGACATTGTCAGTTTTGTTGAGGTCTACTCTTGACCCAATCCCATGGTGCTTATTGGAATTCTTAGTACTCTGACCTATGTGGACCTATGTTAATTCTGGTATATGTCTTGTTGTATCTACTAAACGCTGTACTTGAATTCAATGCAGAGGTTCCATAATGCACTTTTAAAAAAATAGTTACCTGTCAGTAAATTCCACTGTTGAATATGCTTAGGAACCATCAGCATGGTTGCTATATGAAAATAGACATTTTCATCATAACATCCCAATAGCCCATATTTAAAGAACAGACAATATTATTTGGCTTCTATTTTGCTATGTTCTTTTGCTTTAACATGATGTTAAGAAATCTGTGCTTTAGGTCATTCCACCTAAAATTAAATTTCAGTGGCTATATGTGATTTTATGGGATGTATTATGTTGCTGTCTTGGCCTTATACCGAGAGATTTTGAGAATTTGCCCTTTCTGAAATGAGATGAGCATTAGATGTCTGTTTGTAATAGAATGTTTAGATATATGGGATGGGTGAATAGTAAGGGAGCTGTTACAAGCAGGAATAGCAGAGACTTATAATCATGAATCACTGTATGCGTGACTGCCATGACCTGCATATGTCGATGACATGGAGGGGGGTTTTACACCATTTTCCACTTGCTTTATATTTCATTGCTGACTTGGAATAGTTAAGAGTAACTGATTTAAATGTCTCTGTTATGCTATATTTAAAAATTTTATATTTATGATGTTTTTAGTGTTACCGTTTTATTGGCAGATTGTAAATATTTTGTACAATTTCAATTATAAAACTAAAGTTTTTTACATTGTTTTATAAAATTTTATCCATAAGCATACTTTCTTATTTTAACCATTTCAGTACCAATACATGCCTAATATATTACTGTGCTTTAGCACTCGAAAAGTTAATCCCTTTATAAAATAGGTATATTTTGGTGTAATGGAGGAATCCAAAAAGGTAACTGTTCAAAAATGTGCCGCATCGATTTCCTCTTTGATTGTAATAGAAAAGGTTTTTTTGCTCTATTTTGATGTAGGAACGTGTTCCAGACAGCCCATCTCCTGCTCCATCTCTTGAAGATGGACGAAGACCAGGCAGTCATCCCTCATCCCACAGAAGCAGCAGTGTATCAAGTTCTCCAGCTAGAACTGAAAGTTCCTCAGACAGAATTCGTATGTGATTTTTTTTCACTGTCTATCTGCGCAAATGTTAAAAAATGTATCATTAATTACAAAATTATAAAATACATGGTTTACGTCATCTTTTTCTTTTTTTGCTAGAATTTTCTATTTAAAGAGTAATGATAAAGTTTCATACTCTGCAATGTTTATAGAGGAAAAAGAGCAGATAGCTCTTGAATTAAAATATTTTCCACATTTTATATATTGCATCAACTCATGCATTTAATGTGTTTCACATGATATTTATTTCTTCATATGTAACTATTAAAGTAAACCAGACTAACAAAATAAATATAACATTTTAGCTTCTTTTGTGTTGACATTCTTATACTATTTTTTAATATGTAGTCCATGGAGGGCCACCAAGTATTATTTTTAATTATCTATCTATCTATCTATCTATCTAACTATATATCTATCTATCTTCTATCTATCTATCTATCTATCTATCTATCTATCCTTTCCACCATTCTATTTGTTTCTCTCGCAATCCATCTGTAAATATTTTACTACAACAGATAATATAAAACAAGGTTGTCTTGCTTTCTTTTTTTTTTTTAAACATCTTTCATTTTAGATTGAGGGGGTATCACATTTGCAGGCAGTAAAATGCAGATACTAACAGAATCAAAAATATTGTTGGTATGTTATTTAAGGCAGAAGAGAAAAATATTGCCAAGATTTATATTACAAACATTTCTTCCCAGCATGAACAAATATGATTTAGAAGTCACATTGTAAATTATTCTTTGGAAGAGAGAGAAAGGGACAACGTTTGTGTCTATTTATATTTACAATGTCTTATTTATAACATTTGCTAGGCTTTTTAATATAATGATTTAAAATGTTCCAAAATTTACTGTTTTATGTAACACATTCTATACAATGAAATTTTGCATCTAGAATGCTTCTTTTCTGCACTGATGTATACAGTGATATGCATATATTTTGCTCTTTTAGCTGTCCATCAAAATGGCCTGTCAATGAACCAGATGATGATGGGTCTATCACCAAACATCATTCCAGGGCCAAAAGAAGGTGACCTTGCTGGTCATGAAGTAGGACACGAAGCAAAGAGAATACATATGGAAAAAGGTTGGTATTTTTTTTTAAAACAAATGTAAAAAAAAAATGTTGGTCCTTGCACTAAAAGTCCACACTCATGCCATGTACTACAAATGCTTGGACATCATAGAGAAATTGGAAATATACAGTCCAGGTATTTTACAGTAACATTCAGCAAATTACTGGATAGGTCATGGACTTAGTTGTTTTGTTGAAACCATAGATTGTTTTTCTTTAAACCTGGAATATTAAAGAGTAATTACTCACCTCCAGGAGTTCGAGAGTTTATCTGACTTGGTGGCACATTAAAGTTATTAGGGACTCAGTCCAAATGTTGTTATTCTCATTGAAATAAAGTATTTTGGAAAGTTTTAAATGAACTTTGAAATTGGCATGGACTAAGGGATCTTGTTGGGATGTATTTCTCTTTCATCACAATAGTTTGAAAAATAAACACTTGCCACATAGACCCTGTGATAATAAATCTCGTTTTACTTTTTCACACAATGTTATTTAGTGGTGAAATTAAAATTAAGGAATGGGCTCTGTACATTCTGCTCCTTTTACAGTTCTTTAGATAAAGCCTTTTCAAAGTAAGGCCATTATCACACTTTCATTAATTCCATAAAAAATTGTCTGATATTTAGGTTTAACTTTTACAACTTTAACGTTTAAATGGAACACAATAGACATTGCATTGATCGCTTATATATATTGTATGCCTACTTACCAGTTTGAACAA